>NC_069394.1:24337142-24650357 GCF_027475565.1 Acinonyx jubatus
GTTATTTTATACTCTGTAAATAAATAAACATACTTCAATGTTTTTATCATTATTTTCTGGTGGTTTTTTTTTTTTCCTTACTTTTAAACACTTTTCCCATATTTTAACTCGTTTGACCATATGAAGTAGGAGCATAATTTCTTTTTTCTTATACAATATATCACAAATCCTTTCATCCCTCAGTAATTATAATATTATAGGTATCTTGTTATAACTTTTATACATTCTTGCATATCATACATATGATGTTGCATATATGTAAAACACTTGTGCACACACACACACAAAGACATAGTTTTTTTTAAGTTTATCCTTTTCCACTGAGCTGCCACAGTATCCTTCTCCAGTTTAAATTATCAGAATTTAAAATGTTTTAATATTTTTCTGTAGATGTATTCAATAATTATATGCACACATTATATGTGCAAATTCTGTAAATTTTCTAAATTTATTTCTTTTGATTAAAAAAATGTTTATATTTAAGAGGGAAAGAGACAGACAGACAGACAGACAGAATGTGAATGGGGGAGGGGCAGAGAGAGACATAATCTGAAGTAGGCTCCAGGCTCTGAGCTGTCAGGAAAGAGCCCTACAGTAAGTGCGCTGAGCTCATGAATCCTGAGATCATGACCTGAACCGAAGTAGGATGCTTAACCAACTGATCCACCCAGGCGCTCCTCTTTTGATTTTTTTATTGGTATCGTAATAAATATATGATACATCTTTTAAAAATGTCCACATTATAGTTGTCTATTTTCCTTTCCCTGAACATTGTATGTTTGTTTAATAATTTATTTTACAATATTCATCAATTAACTATCTGTAGCACTCTCTTCTAGGTAAAGTGCTAAATAGAACAGTCTTTCCTTCCAACAATTTATATATTTCAAAAATGGTTTTTTCATTTTAAGTCATATCTATCATCTGTCTATGTATCTATTGATTATCATTATCATTTATGACTCTTGAACAATGTGAGTTTGAACTACACAGGTCCACTTACAGACAGGTATTTTTTGATAAGTAGAGTGCCAGAAATGTATTTTCTCTTCCTTATGATTTTCTTAATAACATTTTTTTCTCTAGCTTACTTTATTGTAAGATTATAGTATATAATATATTTAACATACAAAATATATATTAATTGATTGTTTACCATAGCAGTTAGGTTCCAGTCCTAAGTGGGCTATTAGTAGATAAGTTTTGGGGGAGTCAAAAGTTATACGTGGATTTTTGCCTGCATGGTTGGGTGTCAGCACCCCAACTCCTGCATTGTTTAGGATCAATTTCAAGGGTATATGTACATATCAATATGAATATAAATATATATTTGAACATGTATATATGCATATATGTGAAAATTTCCATGATTTTCATAGTTACTACCAGAATTTCTCAAATGGAGAGAATCATCTTATTTTGTGAAATATTTGTGAAAATATGATTGATGAGTCATTTGGGCTAGAACACTAGTTGTACTGAGGATGGTTATACAAAAGAGCTCATGTAAAAAGTGACATATTTTTGTTGATATATTATGAAAATTGAGAGGGTTTAATTTTCCTGCTCTGAATAAAGAAACTCTAGGCATCATTATAGCATAAACCATATAAAAAATGATGAGTAGCTTGGGAATTATGTTTTTATTACAGTATTGAACATATGAAAAATTTTACTTAGTTTAATTTCCTTAAACTATTATTAGTTTATTTCTCCCAAAGTGTCTTTTCTTCAACATCTCCTCTTTTAGTCTGTCCCATCAAAGTTTGAATATTCTTAAGTTTCTTCTTTTAATAAAATACACACAACTCATGAATCTCCATAAAATATAGAAACTTTTTCACTTGTGTCTACTATTCTATATCTCAAATCTACTCCAAAGCAAAATATTTTTAAACAGTTATCGTGACATTGAATTTACTATTCTTGATTTCCCTCATTTCCTAGTCTAGTTACAGAGTCATTTTTATACCCTCCATCATGCTTAAACATGTGATACCAGAAATGGAAATGGCTGATGAATGCTAAATGCAGTGGGTACCTTTCTGTACTCATGTAGCTTTACCTGTCCTTGTTACTTGATATAGTTGCCCACTCCCTTCTTTGAGAAATACTTACCTTTGCAACCATGACATCACCTTCTGTTCCCTATTTTATTGTTTTTTACTTCTTTCTTTACTTTTTCCCTTAAAAATATCATAAACTTTAAAAAATGTCTATAAATATTAATATAAAACCATTATTATAGATTACCTTCTGTTCTACAACACTGCCTTTATATATATCTTAGGCAATGTTCTCTCTTCCATTTTTCAGTTCACTTTCTATAACTGCTACTTATCAGATATTTGACATTCATGATGGATAGTTATTATCTCACAGTTTTCTCCTCATATCCTTGTCTTTTTCTCTGCAAAGATAAAGCCTGGGAAAGTCTTCACAGATTTCCAACCTACCAATGTTTTGGGTAATATTTGTTTGTTAATCTAGCTAGCTAGCTATAATCTAGCCGTCCATTGATCATCTATCATCTATCTATCTCTAATTATATTCAGTATCATATATATTTTCTCTTTGATATTTTTTTCCACCCTGTTCTTTTAATTGAAAACATATTACCCTTGAATTTTTCAAGGAATTTTAATAGAAGTTTTTATTTCTGTTTAACAGGTCTTACTCTACTAATTATCCTTCCACCCCCTTTTTTTGGACAATCTATTTATGTTTTGTGGTATTTTGTCACATAGTGTTATTTTGATTTAAATTTTGGTTTTCCCTTTAATGTTGCTGGTTACCATAGCATTTTTGGTGATGTTTGGCTCCTTGTTTTCTTTAACAGTGAAGTGAGCAGTTTTTAAATGTTCTAAGTGGCTGCTGTGAGATAGCCCTGTGACTAAAATGGTAAGGCTAATGGTGAAATTTTTGTCTTTTGACAAATTTTATTATTTTTCACCAGTTTATTTTAATATAGTATATTTATCTATTTATTTTACTTTTTTGTGATAAGCTGGATGATAATTCAGCAATTAAATTGATGGGAATTAGGATGACAGAATGACTAACAGGGAAGGAATTTCTGTCCACACTCATAATGGTCTATCACAAATGATTATTTTGGAATTTTTAAGTATTAGAGAACCAAAGTATTCATTTGTACTTAAACAACATACCTGGTTACAATCCTCTTTCCATGTTAATAAGATTCTGCATTTCTAAAAGAAGCCTTTCAATTGTATGTTTTAGGGATTCAGAAAGGCAGTAACAAGGAAATCTTCGATTTTCACAAAAGGTTGTTATTTTGTAAAAGTATTCTGACAAAATGTTTAGTGTGCAATCAATACATTCTTTATATTTAAATCGGTAGGTAACAATTCCATTTTCAGACTTGGAATCATACAAAAATACATGGTGGTAAGAATAATGTCATATAACCTTTTCCTATAAAAGAGAGGCTTAAAATAATACCCTATTATATGAATTGTCATTTAATGAAAAAGAATGCTTTAAGAAATGGGGAAGAAAAGCAATTTAAAATGGATAATTACGAATT
Source organism: Acinonyx jubatus (assembly GCF_027475565.1). Taxonomy (NCBI): domain Eukaryota; kingdom Metazoa; phylum Chordata; class Mammalia; order Carnivora; family Felidae; genus Acinonyx; species Acinonyx jubatus. Next base: position 24,340,693 of record NC_069394.1, read on the forward strand.
AATTTAAATCACTATGAAACATCAGGCAATAAGATAAAATAGGGAGAGATTGGACTTCAGAGCTGAATGAGAAGCTACCTATAGAAGTTTAAAACACAGAAAAAAACATCGAAAATAAACTAATTGTTTAAAAAGCTATTGTCTCCTGAATGTTCTGAGTCAGATTTCCAAACTTTTATCATTCTTGCGCTGGAAATGCAGTGTGCTACATACCTCTTCCTCCTCCTCTCCAGCCAAGTCTTCACCTTACTGCACTGCTATCTATGACATTATTCCCTTGGATGCCTGGGTGGCTCAGTGAGTTAAGTGTCTGACCCTTGGTTTCAGCTCAGGTCATGATCTTACACTCTTGTGCTCACAGTGTGGGGGCCTGCATGGGATTCTCTCTCTCCGTCTCTCACTCTCTCTGTGTCTCATAATAAATAAATTTGAAGAAAACAAAACATTATTTCCTTAACTGATATACATTTTTACTTAAATGTAATGATATAGTAAACCTTATATTATCAGTAAAAAAACAACATAGTATCTCATAATGAAGACCAAGTGTAGAGAATAAAGTGATAAAATTCCATTTTTAAAAATTAATATACTAAAAATACTAATGTTGAGAAGTAACATTAAATCTCAATTTTCAGAAATTTGCAATTATTGACAGATAATTCAGTGAAAATAATGGAATATTTTATTATAGTTTGTAATATGGAGATATTTGGCTTCATGTTGATTATGTTAAATGAAACGAAAGGTTGGTGCTAAGACTGTGATTTTATTTCCTAAATTTGATTTTGGAAAACATCAATTATTTTCTGGGAATGTATTTATAAAATACAAAACATATATATGAGCTTTATTTGATTATACTGGACAATGAATTTAATTTCCTAATCCAAATGATTTAAATAACTTTTAGTCAAGAACTCTTTAGATTAGACTCTTCTGAAAGTGTCAGCTTATTTGGTAATATCTTCAATGTGATACAAAATATAAAAATAATTGTTATGTGGTTTGGAAAATATTTATAAAATCCTTTTGTGAGTTTTTTCAAACAATTGTAAATAAGCATGCTGCTCTTGTTGGAAAACAATTACATTTGTGCCAGATGTACAAGATATGCTGATCTACAATGCCAGCCTCAATCGTGTTTATGATCTAAGTAACTGAAATGTCCTTCTAGAAATTGGTAAAGTTCATCTCACAATCCAATTAAAAGCATGAGTCATGTTAATTGAAAACCAAAGACTATCTAGATTAAAAAACACCGTTATTGTAGATAATGTCTTCAGAGGATTGAAAATTGTTCAGAATTCAGTGACCACTCTGATCTATGTGACAATTTGAACAAATCTGTCATATATTTCTCTTAAATTTTCATGCATTTCTGTGGTAGCAGTGCGTATTATAGTTACAAGTGTGTAAAGTTTGCTGCTGGTGCAATGATGTGAGTTTTTTGAAAGGACTATTTTACTGAAGCAGTGTGTCTGTGACTATCACTTCCAGATAATATTATATTTGGCATTTCAAAAATATGTGATCTCTAATGAATGACTTAGAAAAAGTAAATGAAGAAAATATTTTCTTGGACAATATCAGAAGATTGGCAAATTGACAATATTTTAAATACATCAATTTGGCTTAAAATTACTGCTTTTGACATACTTTGGTTAATAATTTTTGCTAATGTTTTCAACAAATATTTATGCTGGCAGGACAACCTGTGTTATGTAAGATAAATTCCTTATTATTCTTTTTGTTTTCTTTCTCTTTGATTATTACTTTACACTTTCTTTGGCATCAGTCTTGGTAAATCTTTTGAACCTTATTTCAACACTTTTGGTGTTTGAAGATTAAATTTTATTGGACTTCTGGTTTCCAATTCTGCATGTAAAAAGTTTGGAAGGTACAACTCCATCCTGAAACAAGTAAAAAAGCTGAACAGACTGAAAAAATCAACAACTTTTCTTGGATGCATAAGAGGAAAGGACACAGAGCAAGCTGCTCCCTCAAGACTGTAGAGGCACAGGCAAACACAGGGAGTTGTGGCTAACTGAAGCAGAGACTCAGATGAAACTATCATAGGAATCAGTGCGAGGTAGGAAAAACTGAACTGTAATTGACAAATTGCTGGAGGCTCAGTGCAGACATATCTGTAGAGTTAAAAACTGCAGGGCGATCCAGTCATACCAATTCTCTACAGTCTTTTACAGAGGCTAGAAGTCTTCAAAACTCATTCTATAAAGCCAGTGCTACCCTAATACCAAGACCAGACAAAAACATTAAAAGAAAAGAAAACTACACACCAATACCTCTCATGACATAGATTTAAAATTCTCAACAAATATTAGCAAATCAAATCCAAAAAAGTATAAAAACAACTATACACCATGACCAAGTAGTATTTATCCTATGTGTGCAAGGCTGGCTCAATGTTTAAAAATTAATAAATGTAATCTATTACATCAATAGACTAAAAAAGACAAATTACAGGATCATATCAGTAGAGTAAAAAAAAAAAAGAGCTGACAAAATCCAACACCCTTTCATGATAAAAATTCTCAGAAAGCTAGGAGTAGAGGGAACTTCCTTAACTTAATAAAGTTTGTCTACAAAAAGCCTTACTTAATGAAAACGTTCCCAATAAGATCAATGCAAGGCAAAGATGTTCTCTCTCATGACTCCTTTTCTTTTTCATGTTTATTAATTTTTGGAGACAAAACAGAGTATGAGTGGAGGAGAGGCACAGAGAGAGGCAAACAGAATCTGAAGCAGTCTCCAAATTCTGAGCTGTCTTCACAGAGCCCAATCTGGGCTTGAACCCCCCCAAACCGTGAGATCATGACCCGAGTCAAAGTCAGACGCTTAACTGTCTGAGCCACCCAGGCGCCCCTAAAATTATGTTTTGAAAACAATGAGCATAGGCTGAAGAGTGGGTCTCACTGTAAAACTGTTCCTAGATCAGTCTGTAGAGGATTGTGGATTACTGGGAGTGGGGTGCTGGACTGGGGATGTAGGAGATGTATGAAAGAGAAATGCACAGTATTGCTTACTCTCCTATTTTGACTTAAGTAGCAATAATAGACTTCATGTTGAAAACATGTCTCTGATATTTATATTAGAGGTATTTGGGGCTAGTCAACTGCATATTTGAGTAGCCTTGGTTTTGTTCATCCTTTACTCTTCCTAGGATCTCCAGTCCCCTTCTGATCCCCTATGTTCTTCAGTTCTTCACATCTAATTTCCTTGCTTACTCTGCAAAAAGTAGATATGATATGAAATCAAGAAGGTAAAACAAATATGAGGCAAAAAGAAGAATGAATCTTGTCAACTTGGCTAATACGGCATCTTAATATTCATTAGGGATACTCATGGCAAGTCTCTAGGACTTGTGAAACAAACTCATTTCAAACTCTGACATCCTCTAGTCTGGTTTTGACAATCATCTTTAGGTCACTATTGCCTTTTATGGAAACTTTAAGAAAGGTACATCATTCCCATGTTGCTGCAGTTAACAATACTGTTTCTTTAGAAAGATCTTAGAAATGAAAAACCCCATATAAATCTCAAGAAACAGATTTGAAAGTTGACATGTACAGAATATTCTTTGTAATTTTGGTAAAATTACAACCAACCAACCAACCAACCATCAAAAGAACAAACAAACTTTTGAGTTTCCAATGGCATTTACCTAATATCTACTTATTCTTTATTATACTGGGAGATTAGGAACTGTGTTCTCTGTTATCTATAGAATTGTAAAGTGTGTGTGTATGCATGTGTGTGTGTGTGTGTGTGTGTGTGTGCATGTATTTTCCTACAGAAGCATATTTTACAAATGGAAAATAACCATATATTGGAATAATATATATATATATATATATATATATATATACATATATATATGTATATATATATATATATTGTCAGTAGAGTTTCCTTTACTAAGTGTAGTTACCTCTAGCCTTATTCCGAGGCATAAAATACCAGCAGTAACATCAAACAGAAAACTGAACATTTCTTTCCATTGCCTATGCTAACCATTTCAAACACAATGACTGCATTCTACTCAGATTGTTTCAAATTTGAAGCACCCCGAATCAAATAAAATGCAAGAGAGATGAGAAATAAATGTTCAGAGACTTTTAAAAGTTATTGCTATTATACTATCTGACTTGGATTGTCATATTGATTACAGCTGAACAATGAAACATACCCAAAAGCAATCATATTTTTTTTAGTTGATGATTCACTTTGTAAGCTTCTGTTCTCTTTCATGAGATATTCACTTTAGGACTTTGATTTGACTTTCTATATTTTCTCTCTTGTTTTAATGACAGTCTAGGATATTAAACCCTCATTTCAAACCCCTTGATCAATAAGGCACTATTTAAAGCAGTGGCTTATAACAAATGTAACACTGCACCTTTGCATTTACTATAAGCAATCCAAAATATATTGTATTAAAAAGCACATCAGCATTACATAATGCTATATAGAGCATAGCAGAAATGCAAACTTACCCTCTAGATGCTTATAACTTGTTTTTAAAATTTAGCCTGATTTAAAAATATGATGTATCATAATAATTTGAATATATTAGTTATTCCCCATGTTACCAATAAACATATTTAACCCATACTTTTCTCATTTTTATCTGTGTATCACTGTGCTTATTTCTATTGTTGGATATAATATAAAATGAACATGTATTGTATAAACACTACATCAGCAATTAAGAACAAATTAACTTTTAAGTAGCTGAATTAAAGTTTATGAAAAAAGTAGAACTTTTATGGGGATTTTATAAGCAATGTAGGAAATTAGGAAATTAGCCTTTCATAAGTACTAGAAACAATCTTGCTTTATTCCAAGGACTCTGGAAGCAAATGCACAGAGGTAGTCCAGGGTGTCTGGACTCTTTGAGGGTAGACACTAGACCTCTATATTTGCATGTATCAAGTGTATGTCATAGGGACTGGCATTGCGACACAAAATAGATTATGTTTTATCCATTGTGGGTAATACTGCAGTTATAAAGGGGGAAGGGATACACTGGTGCATATCCAGAGACTTTTTCCTTTAGATCTGCATTTTATTAATCAAATTACTCATGGAAGAAACAATCATACTAACAGCATAATTTTCATTAAAGAGCTGCCTACTTAAAAAATTAGTTCCACTCCAAAATCTCTCTCCCTTACAGCCAGAACTGATCTACTTCTTTCTCTTGTCAATTCTGCATAGGCCTCTCTATTTCTGAAAGAACAGGAGAAAGTTTGGGAGAACTTTATTTCTGAAATTTTGGGAGAACTTTTCCCACAAAGCCAGAAGAATGAGGTTCTGACAGAGTTAGTACTGTACATATCAAAATATGAGAAAATAAGCAAAACTGATGTAGTCATATGAACTCCAATAGGATTTATTTTGGATATCAAGGAATTAAAGAAGACCCTTGGAAAAAGAAGGAATCTTCAAATATTACTGCAAAATGAATTTCATGTCCATTCTAGGAGAGACTCCTTTATAAGATGAAACAATTTTTATCTTGCTATCATATTTTTCAAAAAATCTATTCAAGAAAACATCAACTTATGAGTATTTACCCTGTCTATAATTTCTAAAATGTAAGTATAGTTTCAATGCTACTTTCTTATGGCAAAATTAATAAACTAATTTAAAAACATTTTCTCATGTTATTTTGTAAGAAAATGTCCATATCAAACTTCTAGGAAAACTGTTCAGTAGAATATTTTGAGGACTGTTCCACTTCAGATGCATTTATTTTTACATAGCTTGATTTATTTACTACTAAATATTTTCCAGTATGAATACTTCCTTACATTCTGTTAATATAAGTTTTTCCTATAAGTGATGACTTTTGAATACCTATCACTTAATTTAAACTCTATTTAGAAGAGTCTCTCCAGGTTAAAAACCTATTTATTTATTTCTGGACTTGTCTGCTCAGTTTAACATACATCTGTGGAAAGTCTGCATGCCAGGCAATATATGAAGCTTTTATAGGTAAAATAATAAAAATAGTTTGTTGCTCTTTTGAAATTAAGAATTTAATACTAAGATCAGTATCAGTACATTATATTAAGTGTCGAGGCAGCAATACGTCAATCCCAGGTGCTATGGAAACACATCAAAAAGTGAAAATCTACAAGTAATTACAATAGTTCCAGAGGCTAGGAAAAATAATTATGCTTACAAATAATGATATTAACATCTCTATCTGGATACACCATTGAGCTCTCTATTAAAATATATCTTAAAATTAACATCTTTTATCTTCAAATATCCAAATTAACTCTACTGACTCTAGACTTCATTACATCATCGATACAAAATTTGATCAATTATTGCTGTAAAACAATTATCTTTGTCTCTCTCTTTCTCTCCACACTCTACAACTTTTATCAAGTTCGTTAAAAAACACACACGCGCGCGCGCACACACACACACACACACACACACACATATATATATATATATATATATATATATATATATATATATATATATTTGCTTGTTCTTCCCTTAGGTGTGGCTGTTGACTAATCATTCCAATGAAAGGACATTATTCTAGGTCCTAATAGTCTAATTCATTCATACAACAAATACTTATTGAATACTATTGATCTATTCATGTACAAAGTATCTAGTGATGTTACAGGGCAATGACAAAGAGTCACAGTTCTTAATGTTTCTTCTACAGCCAAATTGTGATAATTTTGAAAAGAGATGGCTCAGAAAGGAATTTGCTATTCATAAAAAAACAAAAACCACAAGTTAGAGAGTAATGTTATAAGCAGAGTCATAGATGCAGAAAAACAAAAACAGGTAAGTTTCATGCAGTTTTATTCTGAACCTACTCTGCATATATATTCTTGAAAATATTTATCCACTATTCAATTTAATCATCCACCTCCCATCTCTTTTTCACCTCACCTATTTCTTAAAATATGACACACTCCTTTAAAGATATTCCTTTAGAGCCTACTCTCTTCCCATTGTTGTTTGGAGTGATGGCTTTATGGGCTTGATATAGAAATATTATAATTGATTGATTAATTTACTTTCACAGAAATTCTGAGTTACAACATTTACCTTATAAAATATCTTATATTCACTGTGTCTTCCTTTTTGATGTTAACTGTCATTTGCTAGAGGTGATTTCCTAAGAAATGATGCATGGGAGAGAAACTTGTTTGATTTGTCACATATCAGAAAATGTATCTTATTTTACATAGCTTCCTGAGAGACAGCTTTTAAAGGTATGAAATTGGTGAATCAAAATTATCTCCCTAATTTACAACTTGGAAGCCATTTTCCAGTGTTTTCTTGGGTACAGTTTTACTGGTGAGAGATCAGATGCCAGGTGATTTCTATTTCTTTTCTAGAATTTTTGGAATTGTTTCTTTATTCTTAGGAGTTCTGATATATAATTATGATCTTCTTATGATTTGTTATTCTTCTGCTTTTGCAAACTAATTAATTTTATTAGTATTTTCTTACATACACAATATGTACATGAGATACTGTGGTTGATAAATATCACTACATAGATTTTAATATCATGAAGAAGTTTATCAAAGAACAATTTATAAAAATATTTTTATGAAAACAATATCCCTTAATGATACGCACTATATATCTATGCATTTACATATTTGTGTGTTCATGAGCACATGTGTGTATGTATATATCCATAACATATATGTAACATATGTGATATATAAATATATATATATATATATGTTATTTCTCCACAATACATCTTCCAGGAATTTGATTTGTATTCTCCACTGTACTAAAAATAATTATTAATGTATGCTAAATACTAAATGAATATATTTGTGTTGATTTGAGTTAAAATGCAGCAGAAGGGAGTAGAACTATTTTTTTTGTAAACTGACTTGCAGTTTATATAATTTAATTTGTTGTGTAATCAATATTATTAATACTATTTCCATTGTGGAGCCAAGAATCTGTATACATATATTCCCTATGTTTTATATTGACAATACGAAAATCATGTATGATTTTCCAGCATATTTGCAATGCCTTTTAGAATTTGGAATTCTTTATTCAGAAATAAAGATTCACGTATCAAATCATGCTTTTTTGTATTCATTATATACATGAGGTTTCACTCAAGGTATTTTTGCCAGCTCACTTTGTACCTTCTTTTTCTTGATCTATAAGATCAGTATGCAAGGCTATGTCACTTTTCCATTGCACATTAATAATCAAAGAGTAGTTTTTTCCTGCAGGAGGTGTGTCAGGGCAATTTGACAAACTGTGCTTTGAAGGATCATGACCTTGAAGGTCTCTAGCAAGCCAATTTCTGAATTTGAAGAGGCTGTCAGATTGAATTTCAAAGAACAGTATATTAATGTCCATGATTAAGATTGGAGATACCCTATGCAATGGTTTTTATTCTTTAAAATTAGATTATAATTAGATAATGAGGTCCATACACAACCAATTAAAATCAAAATTGTCTAATGAAAGGGGCATGGCATAGAGAAGAGTAGATATCTGTGCCTTTGCCTACATGTGTGTGTTTATGTGAGTGTTGGAAAAGCCACAGATGTGGTTCAATTTTTACCCAGTTCAATTCTACAAAATGATTAAAATATTTAATGGATATGTTATTGAAATCACAAGCTTTGCCATTGCAGAAGGTGAAGATGTGTGACAGGAAAAGTTAAAGCTGAAAGTGTTAGCTCAATCTGTTAGGATCAGATCCAAGCAATTTTAATTTCCAGGAGCAGAGGTGATAATAAGAAGAGTTGAGGGTAAGGACACTGTGTTAGAACTTCTCTACAATTAACATGAAATGATATTATTATGATTTATTACTTTAAGCTAACTACCAGAAAATTTCTCAGAGTCTTATAAAAATTATTTTATTGTTTTTATAAAGATGGGAGAAGTATTTAGGGAAGGATGAGACTTCCAAAAATGGAAGCTTCAAGAAAGGTATGCCCAAGAACACTTAAAATTACTGTGATGAACAATAAAATAAATTTTGTACTTATGGTGAAGGCCATATTCCCACTGAAATACACATTACATTCACAAAACCATTGTTCCTACGTAGCTAGTATCATAAAGATTAATATTTGGGGAGATAAGTATCTGTACAACCTTGCATTTCACAAAATAATTTATTAGAGATAATAATAATGGAAGTTATATTCAAGGAAGTATTTCTCCTTGAATATAGAGTCAAAAAGTTTATACATAATAAAACTGTTATTCAGGTTATTCAAACTGTTGTCCAGCTCCATAAAACTATAAAACAGAAGTTACTTTCATCCAATTCCCAGTTCAATATTGATACGTGAAATATCAAAGTTAGATATATTCCTCATTCTATAAAAACAGTAAAAGAATTTAGGTGTTATGTGACAGTCTTAAAAAGAAAATACAATTCACACATCTTAAAACACTGTCCCTGCTTTTTGCTTGAAGGCTTTATGATAATGGCATTTCTAGTTAAATCACTTAGCTAGGTGTTCATTTGTTTGTTTGACATTCTAATCTAATGTCTCACCATACAGGGATTTCCTCTTTAAAATAAAGCCTTAGAATTCAGTTTATCCATATATTTAATCAGTTATTTATTAGGTTTATACCATATGGCAGGATCTCTGCAATGCCATGGGGATAGAGTCCTATGTATTTGAGTCAGTATCCCTGGCTTCTTGGAGCTTATAATGTACTAGAGGAGACTGTACATCATGCAATTATAATTTCAGTGTGATGCATGGCACAAAGGGGGAAAAAACAGAATTCTATGATGGAATACAGGGACAGGATATAAAGGCAGGGAGAATTTCTGTAAGGAATGGTTATTGTTGCTGAGATATGAAGGAATGAATAGATGTTAGATAGATGTTTCTAGGCAGAATTAATGACATATATTCTGTGGCAGAAAGAAGTTTGGGAAGTTGGATAAAGTCAAGGATTACGTTGTTCTGAATGAGAATAAAGAAGAGCCGTCACGACTGATAAAATAACGAGAGCAGTGCATGCAGGGTATCATAGGTCACAGCGAAACTTTTGAATTTCATTTCAAGGGCAATGGGAAGCAATTCAAAGTTTTTAAGGTAGGGAGACAAAATTATGTTCTATGTCTTAATTCATGGAAATTGAGTTTGATAATCAGTAAGGACTATCAGGTATCATGACTCTAAGTTTGGAATTGTATAAACAATTCAGTATTTCAAATTTTTGTTGTAAAGTTAAAAGATGTACAGTATAATCAAAATGCACACATCTTAAGAACATTGTACAATGTAAAGACTCAGAACTGAAATATGCTCAAAGCCATATTCAAAGAATGCATAGAACAATGCATTCTATGAAAGCATAAACATGTTAGGAAAGATACATTAATGATGGTGATGAGCTGGTTATATATTTGGGTGAGAATGGTAAGGGAAGTGATAGTGTTTACTTTTAGTGCTTGAATCTTTTATGAGACTAACTAATATTTTAAGGAGACCATGAGGCTGCTCCTTTTTAGTTCATTTGTCTCTTAAATAGGGCTAATAGTGACAAAATCAAGATTTTGTTAGGGAGAAGGGAAGAAAACCAGAAATTTTTAATATTTAATGGCTGGTCTTTTTCTTTTAAGTTCATGGTGTACGACTATATTTCTCTCCTGGTTTATTAGTAGTTTAAATTTTTTTCTCTGGATTTTAATTATTTTTGATTGAGATTATGCATAACCTCAAATAATTTAATGAATTTTCTCATGTATGCACTTAATAACAGTATATGTCAACACTATATAACACTCTACTCATTTCCTTATGGTTGTACTATAGAATTTCAATGGTTTTCTGTCATAAATGATTTTAAAGGAATATCTTTAAAAACAAAACATTTGAATATGGTTATACATTTTGATCAGGTTCTAAGAAGTAATCTAATGCATTTTGGAATTACTCTATCAATATACACTTCCACAAATAACTTATGCAAAATTCTGTCTCATTATAGTATAACAAAGTGAATACATAGTTAAGGAGGGACAGAAAGAGAGAGAAGGAAAGGGAGAGGAAGAGGGAAATACATATACATTTACAGTATTGTGATTAAAATATTTCATTAACTATTTTAACTTAGATTTTCATATTAATTACTGTGATTGAACATTGCTCATACTTATTAACCATTAGTACCTTATAGTCTACAAATTATCAGATAATTCTCATTGTCCCAGTGTTATTTGTATAAGTTCTTTTTTTGGTCTGTGTAAGTTATGCACATTGTGTTCATTATCAAAACATGATGGCAAACATCAAACTGAATCTTCTTTACTCCCCTGTTTTCTTACATTTATAAAGGCTCACTTTGTGAAATAACTATTTTTTCTACCTCATTCTCATACTTTGCTTCTTTTCACTCTCCTTTACTTGTTCTCAGATAATGACCTCACTTTGCACTTCACAAGTGCATAACTATTTAATAATAGTTAGCCAACAAATGATAATTTCCTCAAATTCTAACACCACGGTAACCAACATAAATAATGCCTGTATATATTTGCACTTTATCCTTCTCTTCTGTTATACAGAAAATGCATTATTCCTCCTTGCAAAGGTTTATTCTTTTACTTGTATTCTGGATCCCTTTCAGAATCTTTATTTTTTCTTTTTCGTGAATATTAAAATTTACCCACTCTACTAAATCATTCTCATCAATATTCTAACATGCTCTAAGCAATACACGTTTAAACTTGTTCAGTTAAATAAAAAAGAATAGATTAAACAAAGTTAAATATATATAGTTACTCTGTTACTATGTATTGCAAATCTCCAAAGAGTGGGCAGTATATCTGTAATTTAATTTATAATGAAATCTGCTTATCATTAATAAGAATAAAGATTTTTTTTCAAAACCTGAAAAGTTTGAGATGCTTACTACACACCCAAGTAGGAATTAAAGAAAGAGAAAGACACTTTTGGGTACAAGAGAGTCACTCAGCAGAAAATAAAAATTAGAGATGTAAATCTCAAAGTAAATGAGTACATTGACTTTTAAGTCCTGATCCTGGATGAGTTTATTGAAGGAATAAATACATAAAATAAAAACAAATAATGTGTGACTCCTAAAATGTTCAAATACTTAACAGTTTAAGAAGAAAAAGTGAAGCCAGTAATGGGACAAATATAATAAATGATATAATAATGGAAGGCCAAGAGTAAGATGTATGAAGGTAAAATTTAAGTGTTTCCAGAGTGAGAGAGATGCCATATTAAAGGCTATTTAGAAATTAATTAAGAAGATTGAAATAGATCAACGGATTTGTAAAGTTGGGGATAAATCATCTATAAGACTACATGTATTGGTTATTACAAAAAATCTGAAAAACAAATACACTTTAAAACTGTCAAAATAGATTATCTAAACTTTTTTTTGTTATGCCAGAAATATTAAAAATTAAGTTCAGCAAAAATATCATACAAATTTCTAATATATAAAATAGGGTAACAATATTAACTTCAATTAAAATGTAAGCAGCAGTGTTCTGAAAATCACTTTGAATTAATCAATAATACAAATCAATAAAATAAATGTATAAATGTGCATATCATTGCATCAAAATTGAAATTTAAAATTTTTAGAAATATAAAGAAATAAATATAATTGGCAAAGAATAGAATGGTAATCCATGGAAGCTCACAGAAAACAGAGAGCACCCTAGTCTATATTGGCATTTGATACATATAGATTTCAAACATAAATTCAGCTGGGAAATGATAGGCAAATTAAATAATTAAATTGACATTGCTTGGATGAAAAAGAAGATAGTAAAGAAATACACTTATTTATTCGTTAACGGGTATTTCAAATTTTAAAAGATATACTGCCATGTTTTGTAAAGTGTTTTAGATCATATAAAAGAAAGGAAATGTAAACAATCATTAACCACAACAAAATCTGTCAAAGGTCTTCCAAAATGCAGACTTCACTTTGGGACAATAATGCTCTGAAATAAAAGCTGAGAACTGGATTAGGTGAGGTGATCTAAAAAGAAAAGAGGTAGGGTAGGACAGAAATTCCAAAAAGATGCTGTTAGATAGAAAAGGTTTCTCTCTGTGTTATATCTTTTCTGAAGTATCCATTAAATGCAAGGAACATAAAAATAGGAAATATACAACTGTGTTGCATTGTATTAAACTCTTTACCATAAAGACACTAATTCACATACTGATTCTATGTTTAACATAGACCTGGTTTCTTTTTTTTTAACGTTTATTTATTTTGGAGACAGAGAGAGACAGAGCATGAACGGGGGAGGGTCAGAGAGAGGGGGAGACACAGAATCCGAAACAGGCTCCAGGCTCTGAGCTGGCAGCACAGAGCCCGACGTGGGGCTCGAACTCACGGACCGCGAGATCATAACCTGAGCCAAAGTCAGCCGCTTAACCGACTGAGCCACCCAGGCGCCCCCAGACCTGGTTTCTTAAATTGCAAAATTTCACAGGATGCTTGAGAAGATTCAATATGTAAATTGCCAAAGAAGACATGTGACAGAAAATAGATGTTCAATATATTTCTTGACTTTATATTATTTTTCTAAGAAAAATGCACAGTACTACTAGATACTTAATGGTATATAACAATTGCATATATCTATAGAGGGTTTTCTTTGTCAATTAATTTCAGTCAATAACCCCCTGGAACACACCTATAGTAGAATAAAACCAAGTCTGTTTGTTTATTGCAACAAAGGAGACAGCCAATAATATGGGTCTATGAGGTGTCTCAGTAAAAGGGAGTAAGGAACTTGCTAGAATATTTTGAGTTGTGTTATACGATTTTGGAGAGGCTTCAAGGAAGTACAGTGTTGCTATGCATAGGATATGCAATACGGTAATCCTTTGGTTGAGTATCTTACCAATTTTTTTTCTAAAAGGCAGAAGGAATGGAACGTTATGTGCCAAAGGAGCAGCAGTTATATTTGCAGGAATAGGGAGGGGTGGATCCTAGATAATTTCTGCAATTTGGACAGTGTTTCAGTTTCTGTTTGAGCTCATTGTTATGGAGTGATCTTGTTTTTGTCTCACTCCATCAGGGTCACAGAATGACCTTGCTGCTTTTGGTATTCTGTAAAATTGTTTATTGTCAACAGGAATATACTATCACTTAGCTGTTCAAGCCAGGACAGCTTAGGTGACTATGGTCAGGGACTGTGTATTTGTCATATATCATGTCGATGTAAGATTATGCCATGTGAGAACAAAAGTGGAAATTTAAAAATTACCAATGTCCTTTACCTAATGGATATGCAACACATATAGCATGAAGAAAGATTTGATTATTACACGGTATAAGGGAAAAATAAAATAAGATCAAATTATTTTAGGTATATTTAGGTATATCTATATATACCTACAATTATATATATATATATATATATTTACATATCTGCAAAATATATAATATACAGCTATTTTGAATTCAATTATACATTAAAATCACACTTACAAAATATTTTATTAAAGACAGCCACTTAAAATTAAAAATACACATACAATGTATTCAAATATATCTTTACTTCTCAGTCTTTCATGTTCTCTATAAACTGAATATCGTTAAAAGATCTCCGACTTTTGGGAAAAGTCTATGAACATTTCATATCTTCCTGTACATTAAAACTTGAATTTTTCCATAGGCAATCAGCATCTGAAAATTTCCTTACTCAGTTGTTGCCTGACATTCTGGCCATTTCCATAGAAATATAGATCAGATGGGTTAATATAAGGAATGAATCTTTTTTAAAGGTAGTAGTGTTTCAAATTTCTTACTTTCTGATACTGAACAAACCAGTAACTATTTTCCATGAGAGAAAATCAAAATCAAACTGAAAAATGCCCCCTATGCTTCTGTAATACTTTTAAAGATTTCTATGATGGTCAACCTTTTAGGGAGCATCAAGATGTCTTTTGAGCATGATATGTTCTGATACTTGAATTTTAGGAATCTTGTAATATAAAAGCTAAAAGGAGAGTAGTTAGTTCCATACTTGTGGGTGTACAACTTTCAGAATTCCCAATAAGGGGAAGAAAGAAGATGGCTGGGTGAATATCTGCTATCGTTGATGTTCACTGTAAAATGTGATTGTTTTTCCCCTTCAAGCCAGAGTAAATGGTTAAACCATTATCTATTTCATAATTATCATACTTTATAATTATTTACTTCAATGATTGTGATTATAAATGTATTATTATTATTACTTTTGGAGAGCTAGAAGTGAAGAAAAATTCATTTTTAACACAATGATTTTCAGTGGGACATGGAACAATCAGCAGAGATATTGTAAATAGTAAGGTAAAAGCCACAGGGAAGACTATAGGATATATAGTAATGCTCTCCTTCCTGAAGATTTCCCCTTAAAGGCCGTGGATGATATTAGTCATAAGCAATTTTTCCGTGCTTTAAACATATTTTAAAATAATCTACTTTCCATGTACCTTCTTAAATCTATTATTCTTTTCTTTGAATTATTTATTTAGACACTTCTGGAAAATAATTTTGATGAACAAATCCCAAAGACATTATGTAACTATTGATACTGGGTTCCTACATAACCATTTTCTATAAAAGTTGCTTTAAGAGAAAAATATCCTGATGAAAAAGAAAATCCTTAATTCAAAGAAATGAATCTTTGATGGTAAAGAAAAAATACATGGGATAAAATATGGTAAGTGTGATAAACTATGAATAATGTAAGGAATATTGAGCCAGTAAGAACTGGCTTTAAATAACTAGTCCACCACAAAAATAAGTGATAACAGAAAGTTCTTAATCCCTTTGCATCTGAATTCTCACTTTCCATGTTAATATAAGAATAATTTCATCTTATTAAATTATCATTTATATATGTATATTAAAAATCAAAGATGGACAATTTTATATGACACAAACTACAATACTACAATTTATCTTTTGAGAATTGTCAAGATTAATAAGGAATATTATATAGAGAATTTAACTATAATAGGAACACATTAAATTTGCTAGACTCTAAAATATCGAGGTGCACTTGAGTATCTGACTCATAATTTCAGCTCAGGTCATGATCCCACAGTTATGGGATCCAGCCCTGGATCAGCCTCCATGTGGAGCTTGCAGCGTTCTTAAGATTCACTCTTTCTCCCTCTGCCAACTCCCCCACTCATGCTCTCTCTCTCTCTCTCTCTCTAAAAGAAATTTAAAAAAACACCTAAAAACGATTTTAGGTTTTAATTCATCTGATGCTGTCAACTATCTTCTGCAATGCAGAAATAATTGCTTGCTCATGGACAAGCAATTTTAGAAACAAATAAAAACATCATCAAGATATTATGCTACATTAATATCAAATGAAAAACAAATGACTAAGATTTAGATAGAAGGCAAATAAAACTTATTGTAATTAGGGGTGCCTGGGTGGCTCAGTTGGTTGAAAGTCTGACTTCAGCTCAGGTCATGATCTAAGGGGGTTGTGAGTTCAAGACCCGTGTCGGGCTCTGTGCTGACAGCTCAGAGCCTGGAGCCTGCTTCAGATTGTGTCTCCCTCTCTCTCTGCCCCTCCCCTGCTCGTGCCCTGTCTCTCCCTCTCTCCCAAAAATAAATAAAAACATTAAAAAAACCTTATTATAATTAATATCTCAAAGAACCATTAAAATATCAGAACAGGAAACAACTTAGAATTTCAAGCTTGGAAAATGTCACTCAGGCCAATCACAATTCAAATACATGCTCTAACCAATCTAATTTGCCACCGTTTACACTGTTTAAAGAAATTACACAAAAGAATAATAATAATAATAATTGTAAAAAAAGTATCTATAAGAAATCTTGTACCTGGGAACATAGCTGAATTATTTATAATCTATTATGCAGTATTATACATAAAGTCTTTGAGGTTTTCTTCTTATTCTCTTATTTTTAAAATATGATTAAGGAGATCTGGAGATTCAGTGATGAACAATGCAGACAAAGTTCCTGCCGGTTATCAACATTACATTTTAAAATACTGATATGCATGTCAAATTGACTGATATCAAGGGGCGCCTGGGTGGTTCAGTCATTTAAATGTCCAACTTTGGCTCAGGTCATGATTTCAGTTTGTGAGTTCAAACCCCACATTGGGCTCTCTGCTATCAGCACAGAGTCTGCTTTGGATCCTCTGTCCCCTTCTCTCTCTGTTCCTCTTCCACTTGTGCTCTCTCTCTCTCAAAAATAAATAAGCATTTAAAAAATTAACTGGTATCATTTAATTGTAAATATTTTTATAAGAGAGGAGGTCAGGATTGGCAAAAAATTATAGCGACAATAATAAAAACTAAAATTGATTACCTGCACCATAATAGGCACTGAGATAAACCAACACTGACTTCATTATCTTACTTAAATAAAACAAACAAACAAACAAACATATTAATTACATAGCACATCTCCCTCAGTTTATAGAGGACAAAACAGAAACATAAAAAATTAACTAACTTAGATTATGTCTCTCAAAAAGGAGGTTGTTAGTAAATGAATATGAGGTGGATTTGTTTTGTGGGATTAAAGTATTAAAGAAGGCATTTAGAACATTAATAAAATATTTTACCATTTTATGCACTATAAATTGACAAATAGTTCATAAGACTGAGAATAGCTTATACTTTAAAACAGTATCAAACACAGCAAATTGTTTAACTGACTTTTTTTCCACCTAATCTATTCTTCTGTGCTGTGTATTCATAGTATCTGGGCAGACTGACAAGAGCAATATGTATTTTACGAATAAACATCTGAAGAAACCAAGATACACAGCTGCTGCAAATGTCAGTTTCCATCATTTATGATACTCACATATTGCCCATTATATGCGGTCCTCAGAAGGCGCAGGATGCAATCATTGCTCTCGTAGCAATAATACAGGGACATTGTATAGGCTCCAGAGTAGGTGTTCTGCTGATCATGGTGGTATCCTCTACCTTAATTATGCACTATATTTGCATTATTGAGAGCACAATTGCTGCCAAGGAACTGTTATGATGTCAATGCAATTACACTGATATTATGCTGTTTCAGCACTGTTCAAATGTGAGATCCTTACAATGCAAAATTTGATAAAAAAAAAAAAAAAGGCAATAGGATATTTATATCACCCCCATCAAAAGGCTATTTGACATAAATCAGATGTGCACACTTAAAGTTTGCTAAAGATTGTGAATAGTTTCCTAAGCATGTTAAAGATTTATTGCACTTGCAGATTTTTTTCTGTACTAAAAGATATTTAGTTTGAAATCTATAAAAGTGCTGGTATTCAACCATTTGCAACACGAAAAGGGCAATTTCAATGATTCCATCTTATAAAAAGAATGGCTGCCTAATTGCCAATGTCTCTATAAATACTGTATTTGAGAGCTGATATATTTGTTTATTGAATTTGATACCACCTGTTGAAAAATAAAAGCAAAACATATGTTCTTAAAAGACCTCAAATTTACACATGTTAGTTAAGTCTTTCAGGTTTATATATACCATGATGTTATTCTGGCCATATGACATTTGCCATAAAGCTAAATGACCATTTAAACTCACTCACATACTCAGCGATCATTTTACTAAGCATTTCCTATATTTTAGGAACTATATTATGTGATATAAAAATGATCAAAAAGACAAAAAAAAGTTTCTCATTGATAAAATTGCAAGCTAGACAAAAATACAAATATGTCAATACAAATATGTCATGTTGAAAGTCAGTCATTTCAAAAGTTAGAATATTAATACATTTTTAGGTACATATAAAGAAATTAGAGAAATTTGGGTAAATTTAATTGATGAGATGGTATTTGAACTGGATCTTACAAAATGGTAGAAACTGGTCAGGTAACAAAGTGAAGTAATATTTTAGGATGAAAAATATGTCCGAAAGAAAGGAGACATAAGTTAGGCTGGTGAATTAGGTCAATGTAGAAAGAGTCTCACACTGGGAATCAGAAGAATGGAGTGGAAGGGATAGAAGAGATATAGGTGGAAAAGTAGGATGGACATTGATAATCATGTAACTTGTGTGTCCATTCACAGAATTTTAATTTCAAGTTGTAGTCAGCAGGATTCCATATACGGAGGCTGGCGAAATCTCACACCTGATCCATAAAAGTCAGGGTTCACCACTGCTATAAGAGCAAAAGTCATTTCTCATTCTTTTCCACCTTCTAATCTCAGTCTTCATTCATGGAATTGTCAAAACCCATGTACATAATCTTTCTAGCACTCTGAGCTCTCATGTCTAATTTCCTCAATTCCAAATATCTCTTTGGTCACCTGTCTCACCCAATGACACCCATAGTAATAATATTGTTGCTCTTGTCATCAATAGCTGTACCATGTCCCCAGATCTCTATTTTGAGAGTTCTAGTCTCTGCTTACTCTTATTTTCAAAGTTCACTTGTTCTAAAATAATGAGCTTGTGTATTATGTAATCACATTTGTACATCATCATTTTTTTCGATTTCCACACTGCACTCACATCCTATTTTGCCTAATTAACTCAGTTTAGATTGGGGATTTCTATTTGTTTTTATATCTACATCCTCAACTTACTTTTCTCTCCTCCCACTACGCTTAACCAGAAGATTTTCAACCCAAGTTACAACCAGCCCTTGACTAACTCTCTGCCTATGGCCAAACAGTTGAAGATATTATGGAAAACATACAACCATCTGGTTCAACTTTGAGAAATCTGAAGTGAACCCTCAGCAATACTCAGAAAACCTATTACATTTCCCTATTAATTTGTTATTCCACTCTCTCAGATAAATATTTTGCATCTTAATTCTTTCTTCAGATCTAATGCTCTTGACTCTACATATCTCATAGAAAGAATCCACCCGTGAAATTAACAGTAACCAGAGAAGCTCTCACTTTCACACCACACATTTTACTGTTTTACCTCTGCTGCCCTATAGTCTGCCTGCTTCCCTTTGAAATGCATAAACTATCTTAGAGAGTCTGGGTGGCTCAGTCGGTTAAGCATCCTACTCTTGATTTGGGCTCAGGTCATGATCTCACCTTTTGTGAGTTTGACACCTGCATTGGATTCTGTGCTGACAGTGTGGCTGCTTGGGATTCTCTCTCTCTCCCTCTCTTTCTGTTCCTGTCCAGCTTGTGTTCTCTTTCTCATATAATAAATAAATAAACGTTAAAAAAAAAAAAGAAATGCATAAACTATCTTTGCTCCACATGGGTTAGAAGCCCCCATGTTCTCTGGGCAACATCCCCTCTTGCTTTCTCTAGTTCTTTCTGTAATACTCCTCTATCTCTTAAATCATCAAATTTTTCCTCCCTACTGGATCGTTAACACTTGTCATATGAGCATGCTGTTATTTAGTCTATTAAAAACACGCTCTGATCCTCATGACCTAATCCAATTACTGCCTTGTTCCTTGCTCCTCTCAGGGGCAAATCACTTTTAAAGATGCTGCCCTCTGGCCCAGTCTTTGATTTCTCACTTCAATCCATTCCAAACAGGCATCCATTCCCACAGTTATTGTTCAGATCATCAATGTCATCTTTCTCACCTATGTTAATGCTTATTTTTTAATTTACAAATTCTTATGTCTCTCAGTAACATTCAACTCAGTTGATCATTTTTCCTTGTAGAGTTTATTTTTTTTTCTTCTTCTAGTTTCCAGGATACCACAGTCTTCTTGTATTTCTTCCTATCTTAGTTTTCTCTCAACAGTTGTCCCTTTTTCCTCTTCCTCTTTCCAACCTTAATATGTTGGTATTTCCAAGGTTCCTGTCCGTAAGCCCTTTTCCTTTCTCCCTTTACAGTCTCCCTAGGTTAGTGCTTTTTTGTGTTTTGCTTTTTGTTTTTAAATGGAGGTCTAAAAACAGTCATGAAATAAATTTAATGAATCATGACCAGATTTTGCTTGTAATGGAACAAAATAAGAATTGCATTGAAAATGTCAGTGAGTATCACACATAGTAAGAGCATGAGAAAAAGTTGTTTTACAGCTAGACTGGGACAGCTCCATGCTTATCTCTGGGTATGCCTGGAATCTTGCATTGACTCATGGTCAAGATCAGGATGAGCTGTATTAAGTAATAATATATACTGTGTTATTTACGGTAACAAATTCCCTGAAAGCACCCCATACAAGCTGATTTACATTATTTACCAATATATACATTGATTACATTTGGCTTAACTGCTTATCTAATCTGTGTTGGGAATGTGATCAGTGAGGTATAAGAGATGCTTGGGAATGGAAACTTTTTCCTGGGCTCCCCTAAAACAAGATACCGTGTGTGTGGTTTGGTGGTTCATAAACTAAAGAGGAAGTACATCTTGTGCAGCTTCAAAAGGACTCTGGGAAGCTGTGCCTAGAAATCTGTCAGGCCACCAATAATTGCCTGTACATCCTTTCTCCTGTTGTACTGCATTTTTAAGCTGTATTAAAGCTTTAATAAGTATTCAGCCTGTGAAGTCTTGTGAGTTCTTTCAAATATTCAATCCTGTGTAATCAATGATAGCAATTCTGTGAAAATTTTATTTCAGTATGTATCCGTGAACAGGGGTTAAGAAGTCAAATGCTTTTTGCTGTGGATTAAGAAAAGCTTCAGAGGCATTGCCTTAGGTCATTGTATCCAGTCCCATGATTTTAAATACCATTTGTACACGGTGACTTGCACATATATATCTCTAACTACCCTAGTTCCCTAGTTCTAGATTTGCATAATGCACTGCACACTTGACACCAGATTTATAATGGGCATCACAACCACAACAACTTCATATCCAGCAGCAAACTTTTGATTTACTCTTGTTTTCTTTTTCCGATCCTATCACATCCTATCACCATTTACTCAATTGTTCAGAAACAAGAGAGAAAAAACTAGGAGTCACTCTTATCTCTTTCCTTTTCCATACTACTCTCCAAAATCTATTAGCAAATTAGAATTTAGTTCAAAATATATATAAAATCTAGCAGTTGTCTCCCACTAACCTTTACACTGCCCCTAGCCAGTTAACCATCACGTGCTACCTAGATTACCACCAGTCTTCCAACTCCATTCTTTTTTTTTAAGTGTATTCATTTATTTTTGAGAGAGAGAGAGAGAGAGAGAGAGAGAGAGAGAGCACGAGCACACAAGCAGGGGAGATGCAGATAGAGAGAATCCCAAGTAGGCTCCCCACTGCCAGCACAGAGCCAGACATGGGACTTGATCTCTCAAATGATGAGATCATGATCTGAGCTGAAATCAAGAGTTGGATGCTTAACTGACTAAGCCACCCAGGTGCCCCTTACCTAACAGAGTAAGGTCCTTTCTGACTACTAAATTAGAAGCATCTTTCCATCTCCTTTCTATGACATTCTACTTTGATTTTCTTCTCACTAGGGTATTTTTCTGTCTTATTAATTTATGCATTTATGAAGTATGTATGTATGTATATATTTATTTATTTTTATGTTTTTCCCGATTGTAATGGAAAATCTGTAACAGTGAAATCTCCATCTATTGTCTTTACTATTATTTCCCATTTCAAAGAATATGACCAGGACCCTAGAAGTCTGACAATAAGTGTGCTTGATATCAAGTGACATAATGGTGATAATAACTTATGTTAGTACAAGACTCTTGCTTACCTTGACATTTTGTCTGATATCAGTATCACCACAACTGAATTCCTTAATAATTATGTATTGAGTTGAGCCACCTGGAAGCTAACAGTGGAAGGGTGATTTGTGCAGAAGCAATGTATTAGTTTCCAGGAAAACTTAGTATGGGGGGGGGGGGAGTGTGGAGAAAGGACTAGAATGGGAAAGAGCCAAAAGAGGAAATAATACCAGCTAAAGTCCTGAGAGGGTACCCATGATTTGGCTGTGGACGAATCTGGAAACAGTGCAGGCCATACCTTAAAATTACCCTAATCAGCAGTCAGGGAGCTGGAGTCTCAATACTCCCTCTACCTCTCAGGCTTTAGTTATAACCCGCCACCTGTGACATAAGTTCCTGGTCACTTGCACAAAACATACAAACACAAAAGATACTGGCAAACTAAGGAATGCTCTTCAACCAAAGAAACAGGGATAAACTCAAAGAAGTGAAAGAATGCCCTTGGCAAAAAGATGTGAGAATATGTGGGTGGAGCCACTACAGTACCTGCTAGAATAGGGCTTTTGAAGAGAAGACTAAAATGACTTAAAGAGTCAGTTATTCTTAACTAAATTGTCAAATTCAGTTAAATGCCTATCAAAAACCCATAGTGAGGAACCGATACAGATGGCTTCAAAATGAAATAGAATACTGATAAACATGGTCCTGTTATGTATGGCAATTCTATTCGGGGTAAAGATGATTCATGAAAAGGAAAGGTTTTCTTTAATAAATGTAGTTGGAAACAACGAATAGCCATATGGAACAAAGCAAAATTGGATCCCCAATCCACAATATTGATTTTAAGCTAGAACAAAGATAAAATACTAAAATATAATGGTAACAGTGATGCACTAGTAGAAAGTGTGGGTGAATGATCATCGGAAATTGTTGTGCCTTTACAAAACATACCACAAAAACTAGAAATAATACATATTGGAAACTAGCCAACAATTCATATAATTCATTTCATTCCCTCAGAAAATTGCAAAAGTCATCAAATTCAGTTTTCATTGGTGTTCATTATTAAAAAGAAGCTGGGCGGGGCACCTGGGTGGCGCAGTCGGTTAAGCGTCCGACTTCAGCCAGGTCACGATCTCGCGGTCCGTGAGTTAGAGCCCCGCGTCGGGCTCTGGGCTGACAGCTCAGAGCCTGGAGCCTGTTTCCGATTCTGTGTCTCCCTCTCTCTCTGCCCCTCCGCCGTTCATGCTCTGTCTCTCTCTGTCCCAAAAATAAATAAACTTTAAAAAAAAAAAAAAAAAGAAGCTGGGGCACCTGGGTGGCTCAGTAGGTTGAGCATCCGACTTTGGCTCAGGTCATGACCTCACAGTTTGTGGGTTCGAGCCTCACATTAGGCCCTGTGCTGACCGCTTGCTCAGAGCCTGGAACCTGCTTCAGATTCTGTATCTCCTTGTCTCTCTGCCCCTCCCCCACTCACACTTTGTCTCACTCTCTTTCTCAAAAATAAATAAATGTAAAAAAAAAAAAATTAAAGAAGCAAAATCCCATGGCTTAAAGATGCTGCAAATGACATTTCTTTCCCTTCCTAAAAAATATCTTTCCCCCCAAATTTTCCTATTTTCTAGATTGCACATGAATACATAAGGATGGGCACATTTTAATTTATACACATACATATGCATCAGTGTAAATTAAAAATTAAGGATGCCATAGAGGAATAGTTAAAGGCAATGAGGAAGTGTTGATTAAAAAGGAGGAGCCGCTGGGAGAAAACCAATTAAATGCAAATATCCGAAGGTTAGATATTTTGAAAAGGCAATTGTCTTGCTCTAGGTTGGCATGGAGAAGAGACTTGTGCTGATAAAAAAAAAATTACATGTAAGTGAAATTTTCCTAAATATTTCCGTTAGAGGTTATTCCTTTTCATTGTATCATCTGCCTTCTTTTTATAAAGGCTGTGGATTATTATTCCACTTCTATCATCAAAACAATATTAGTAAAATATAAAAATTATATCAACAGCTACACAGTAGTTAATTTTCCTCTTAGTGTAATCATGTGACTTAGATTAATAAAAGACTTAGTTTTCTGAAATGTACACCAAAACATTTTTGCTTCCTCTATGTATACCAAATTAGCATTAGATTGGTTAGTAAATGCTAAGTAATTATTACATTCTGTTCACAACAATATCATTTTCAAAGTCATACCCAGAGAAAAGAAGCCTCAACAACTGTGCATTAAATAGGCCAAATAAAATCTGAGATCCCACCAGTATAGAAATAATAGTATTCCAATCCATGCCTCTTTATACCTTTTCTGATAACAAATATCATAATTTGTGAATGAAAAAAGGCAACAAAACTGGATACATAACAAGGCAAAACAAAACTCTGAAGTTTTTCTTTAACATAAAAGAGGTTATTTGCAGATTACAAAATAATGATAATCAAAAAAGAACGATTCTACTTGTAACTTTTAACAGTAAGAAATGTCAAAATTAAAAAAAAGAAAAAGGGAGGCTTTATTAACCACAATGCAAGATACAAAATAAAACTATAATATTTGAGCCCCCAGTTGAGTATTAGTAAAAATACCATCATCATCATCATCATCATCATCATCACTCATTCATATAATGTACATTTGGGGAGAACTTGTCTTCTTACTAGTGAAAATATTGCAGTAAACAAAATAGATTTAAAACTTCCTTCTTCATGAAGCTTCTTTTCAACAAGAAAAGCTTAACTATTCGAGTTATGTTATAATAAACCAATCAATCTTCACTGAATGCTTCTTTAAAAGGAACTGTATTATCTCTGACTTCCAAAAACCTATGTTGTTATATGTTACATCCATAGTACTTCTTTATCCTATAACTGAAAATTTGTACCTTTTGACCATCTTCCTGCAACTGCCCCTCCAACCACTCCCTGTCTCTGATAACCACAATTCTGATCTCTTTTTCTAAGCATTTGTTTTTAGTTTTAGTTTGTTTTAGATTCCACATATAAGTATCATCTTATAGTACTTGTCTCTGACTTACTTCATTTAGCACAACACCTTCAAGGTCCATTCGTGTTGTCACAACTGGTAGGGTTTTCTTGTTTTTTGTTTTTTGTTTTTTTATGGCTGGATAATATCCCATTTCATATATACACCACAACTTTATCCACCCATCGATGGAGAGGTAGGATGTTTTCATGTCTTGGTTCTTGTAAATAATGCTGCTATGAACATGAGGATGCAGATATATTTTCAATTTAGTGTTTTCATTACCATTGGGTATATTCCCAAAAGTGCAATTATTGCATCATATGGTAGATCTATTTTTAATTTTTTAAGGATCCTCCATACTATTTTCCACTCCACAGCTGCCAAATATTTTTTTCCCACTCCATAGGTTGCCGTTTCACTCTGTTGATGGTTTCTTTTCTTGTGCCAAAACTTTCAGATTTGATACAGTCCCACTTGTTTATTTTTTATTTTGTGGCCAGTCTTCAGCTTTCATATCCAAAAACTTATGACCAAGACACATGCCCAGGAGCTTTGTTCCTATGTTTTCTCCTAGGAGATTAAGAGTTTCAGATCTTACATTTAAGTCTTTAATCCATTTTGAGTTAATGTTTTTGCATGGTATAGATATGGGTCCAGTTTCATTCTTTTACATGTGAATAGTCAATTATGCCAGCACTATTTATTGAAGATACTGTCTTATCTCCATTGAGTTTTCTTGCTCCCTTATCAAATGTTACTGACCATATATATTCCATTTATTTCTGGGCCCTTGATTCTTATCCATTGGTCTCTTTGTCTTCGTTTATGGCAGCACCATACTGTTTTGATTACTATAACCTTCATAGTATAGCTTGAAATGAGGAGGTGTGATGCCTCCTGCTTTTTATTCTTTTTCAGAATTTCTTTAGCTATTTGTGGTCATTTGTGGTTCTGTGTAAATTTTAAAATTATTTTTTCAATTTTGGGAAAATGACATTGGAATCTTGTTAGGGATTGTAGTGAATCTAAAGATGGCTTTTGGTAGTATTGACATTAATACTATTAATTCTCCCAATTCCTGAACATGAGATACATTTCCATTTATGTATGTCTTCTTCAATTTTTTTCATGTCTCATAATTTTCAGTGTATGGATCTTTCACCTTGTTAGTTAAATTTATTTCTAAGTATTTTGTTGTTTTCAATGCTATTATAAATGGGGTTGACTTTTTTATTTCTTTTTCAGAAGTTTTTTGTTAGTGCATAGAAATGCTACTGATTTTTTGCATGTTGAGTTTTTTTATCCACAATTTTAATGAATTCACTGATTAGATCTAATAGTTTTTTTGGTGAGGCTTTAGAACTTTCTCTCTATATAATACTGTCATCTGCAAATATTGACAATTCTACTTCTTCCTTTCCAATTCTGATATTTTTATTCCTTTTTTTTTTTTTTGGCCTGATAGCTCTAGCTAAGACTTTTATTACTATGTTGGATATAAATGATGAGAGTGGGCAGCCTTGTCTTGTTCCTAATCTCAGAGGGCAAGTTTTCAACCTTTCACTGTGACTGTGATGTTAGCCATGGGCTTGTTATATATGACCTTTACTATGTTCAGATATGTTCTTTATATGCTGAGTTTGTTAAGAGTGTTTGTCATGAAGGATGTTAAATTTTTTCCATGCTTTTTCTGTGCCTGTTGAGACGATCATATGATTCTTTTCTTTTATTCTGCTAATGGGATATATCACATTGATTAATTTGTATATATTGAACTATGCTTGCATCCCAGGGATAAATTACAGTTGATCATGGTGAATGAGCCTATTAATATTCTGCTAACTTCTGTTTGCTAGCATTTCATAGAGAATATTTGCACCTATATTCATTAGGTATATTGCCCTAGAGTTTATTTTTTCCTAGTAGTGTCCTTTTCTGGTTTTGGTAATGGGATAATGCTGGTCTTATAAGATGAGTTTGGGAGTGTTTCCTTCATCTTTGGTATTCGGGGAGAATTTGAGAAAGACTGGTGTTAATACTTCCTTAGATGTTTGGTAAAATTCATGAGTGAAACAATCTGGTCTTCATTGGTAGATTTTTGGTTACTAATTCAATTTCCTTATGGAAATTGGTTCATTTATATTTTCTATTTCTTCCTGATTCAGTCTTGGTAAAGTTGTATGTTTCTAAAATGTTTTCAATTTTCCATTTCTAGGGTGCCTGGGTGGCTCAGTTGGTTAAGTGTCTGACTCTTGGTTTTGGTTCAGGTTATGATTTCACAGTTCATGAGATTGAGCTCCTTACCAGGCTCTGTGCTAACAGAGCAGAGCCTGCTTGAGATTCTCTCTCTCCCTCTCTCTGTCCTTCCCCCTCCCCCCCAAGAAACAAATATACTTTTAAAAAATTTAAAAAGAAAAAATTTTCCATTTCTTATAGGTTGTCCAGTTTATTGGCATATGATTGTTCATAGTAGTCTCTTACAATCCTTTAAATTTGTGTTATCAGTTGTAATTTCTCCTTTTTATTTGTATTTTATTATTATTATTATTATTATTATTATTTGGATCTTTTCTCTTTTTTCTTGGTTAGTCTAGCTAAAGTTTTGTCAATCTTGTTTATCTTTTCAGCGAACAAACTCTTAGTTTGGTTAATTTTTTCTATTGTTTTTCTGTTCCCCATTTCCTATTTCTGCTCTAATATTTATTATTTCCTTTTTTCTGCTAATTGTAGGCTCAGTTTTCTTTGTTTTCTAGTTCATTAGGGCATAGTGTTAGATGGTGGGGTTTTTTGTGTTGTTTTTTTTTGTTTTTTTTGTTTTTTTAATGTTTATTTTTGAGAGAGACAGAGAGAGAGAGAGCACAAGCAGGGGAGGTGCAGAGGGAGGGAGATACACAGAATCTGAAGCAGGCTCCAGACTCTGAGCTGTCAGCACAGGGCCTGATGTAGGACTCAAACCCATGAACCATAAGATCATGACCTGAGCTGAAATCAGACACTCAACTGACTAAGCCACCCAGGTGCCCCTAGATTGTTTATTGGGATCCTTCTTGCTTCTTAATGTAGACATTTATTGCTATATACTTATCTCTTAGAACTGATTTTTCTACATCCCATAAATTCTGATATGTTCTGTTTCATTTGTCTCAAGAAACTTTTTTTTTTGTGCCTTTAGTTTTGTCTTTGATCCATTGATTTTTCAGGATAGTGTTGCTTAATTTCCATGTATTTGTAACTTTTCCAGTTTTTGTCTTGTTATTGATTTCTAGTTTAATGCTATGTGGTCAGAGAATATATTTGGTATGATTTCAATCTACTTGAATTTGCTAAGAATTGTTTTGTGGCCTAACACTGTCTGTCCTAGGAAATGTTTCATGTTTGTTTGAAAGTAATATATATTCTGCTGTTGTTGGATAGAATGTTCTGTATATGTGTGTTAGGTTAATTTGCTCTATACTGTTGTTCAAATCTGCTGTTTCCTTATTGATTCTCTGTCTGAATAATCTATCCATTGTTGAAAAAGGGTACTAAAGTCCCCAACTATTATTGCATTCCCATTTATTTCTCTTTTTAATTCTGTTTCTGCTTTATATGTTTAGGTGCTCTGATGTTGGGTTCATCATCCAATATTACACTTTTTCTTCCAAACCCTCAAAATTGGACTCTCTTCCAACTCGAAATTATCAAATTATTTTTCATTTATTCTGTAGAAGTGACTCTTTCTTCATAATTTAGTTGTCTTAATTTTCAGATAATTTAGAAGCACAAACATATAGTTCATCTCATTCACACACACATTTATGTACATAATGTCTTTTTAGTGGTTACTGAAATTTTTTGTTTATTTGATTAATATATATTTGACCTATTTCATTTCTGGTATTTGGTTTCCAGTATATAGTTCTGTTATGTCTTATGCATTCATAGTGAAATCTGAATTAATATAAAGGCAATAACCAAATGTTGATTTCACAATAATTGAGCAAATATTAGGGTTTCAGTGTACAATCCAGCCAAAATGTGTTTGTAACTGTAAAAGGAAAGGCTTACAATCTTTTTCCTGAGCCACACCACTACACTCAGCCTTTCCTTACCACACACACACACACACACACACACACACACACACACACAACATAGAGCCCTGTGCCTCGTATTGCTTACACCTTTCAAGGAAAAGCTAAGCCATTCTAAATACATTTTGTTTAATTTAATGGTGACCTTCAATATCTTTAATTTGGAAACAAATATAACTGTTATAAAGCAAAAATGATAGGAAATTGTTCAAGACTTACTAAACCCATGCAAATTTCCATCCCTGGTTTTCATCAATGCATAGACTAACCAATAATAAGGGAAAAAGAGACAAAGGAGAGGGAGAGAGAGAGAGAGAGAGAGTCAGCTGATTTAAGAAGAGTTTTGTTCCAGGGCAAATTTTGAAAATAATACATATTATGAAAAAACAATACATGTTTGAGGATAGTAAAATATTACTGGGGTTTATTTATATTCATTTGTCTGTTAAAATTATTTCTGTTTCATACACCTAGGCATTTTACAGTTTATAATATAGAATACAAACAAACATCACTGTGAATGAAGAGATTCCAAGGAGAAACACATTTTATACAATATTTTGGGGACATTTACTATCCAAATTACTCTCCTCTTTAGTAATGTACTACCCAGTGAATCCAAGAATACATCAATACATGATTGTAATTAGAATGCAAATGCATGAGTATGCATCTGAGAAACATTGGGAGTCTGAAGGAAAATAAATTATCAAGCACTGCAATGAAAAATAGACAAGCAGCAAAAATTATAAATCTTATGGATAACAAGGGAGGTGACCAAAAAATGCACAGCCTGTATGAGGAGACAAAGGGACAAAGGTGAAAGAAAGGCTGAACTCAGAAAGAAATTATTTGTCAGTTACACCAGGTAAGATTAGTGAATGAAGTAAACTTGAGTATAAGGAAAAGAAATGGGGTAGAGGATGGCAAAAAAAAAAAAAAAATGATATTAAACAGTAAAAATTAAAAGTCATTTAATAAAAGTTAAAAATATGATTTAAATGAAATAATATTTAATTTAAGTTATTCTTCTACTCATTTGAAGATGAGAAAGTATCATGCCTGATCACATGAGTATAGCATTCATATGATCTCTATCAGACAAATAGGCAAATGGGCCTGTTTCTAAGACACATGACCAATTCTCCAGTCATCATACAACACTTCTTATTTCAAAATACTTAAGTAACAACACATCTTAAGTAAAAAAAAAAAAACCCAAAAAACAAAAAACAAACAAACAATGGTATGAAACCCTACCAATGCTGTATCAGTAATACAGTTTTATGAACATAAGAGAAAAGGAGGTAAAAATTTTAAATGAATTTAGATAAATAAAAAAAGTTATTGATTTTAATAAAGTTCTACCATATTGCTTGAAGTGGTTTGTCATAAATGCAAATCAATTTTACATAATCTTGTATATGTACATATTCTTATGTTTTAATAAAGAAACTGTTAAAATAATACCTCTTACTGAGAATTAAGCCCAAAAGAACTTGTACTAATTTTAGCCACAGAAAAGTGTTGGAAGTAGATTATTTATATAGAAATTAACATCCTGTTGTTTGGTTTTGCCAGAAATTCAGATTAGACCTATTTCTTCCATATACATGAAAGGTTTACATGTGTGTATGTGTTTTGATATTGTAGTATTCACTTAGTCTTTAGGTTTTTACATATTACTTCAAATTTTGTTATCAATTCTGTTCCAAAATTTAAAATAAAATTGGTAAGTACTTCATGATACTCTGTAACTTCTATATCTTGAAGTTTTATTGCTTAATTTAGTGATATTTTAAATAATAAAAGTGCTTCTCCTAAGCCAGCCATATTATTTTGGAATCAGTAACAGAAGAGAATATCATTAATATGCTACAAATCATACTGGTAATGGATTTGTAAAATAAATCACTTAATTTTATTTAGCTCTGTGTAGAGGAAAACCCATAGATTTAAAAATACTAAAAAGAATTAGAAAATAATTTAGTAGACAATTCAATATGCTTACATATAAAACAGAATAAATGATAGAAGTAGAAAAAAAACATACAACAAAAGAATATATAAGAAATAAAAAGTAAGTTCTGTAAAAAATAACGAGACAAAACCTCAATACATCAGGAAGGCAAACTTGCATGTGCACAAAATAGAGGATTCCAAATTCAAAATGTTTATAGAACAAAGAAAGTGTAAAGGTCACCAATGACTGCAAATAAATGTATTAGTAATATGAAATAATCTATAGCAAGTAAATATGAAAATCAGATAAAATGATTTTCTCAGAAAATATAATTTTTTAGCAGAAACAAGCTAAAACAACACATTTACATTATAATAATGTGTCTTATTCCATTTTTTTTTTTTAATGTTTGACTGCTGATAGCTTTTAAGTCTCATAGCCCTTTGTAAGCACTCTGGTTTCTCCTTCTGTCCCACATCTAGATATGCTGATTAGAAAGTGTGGCTGCTACCTCTGACATGGCAGGTTGTTCAAACCACAAAGTCCTTCTCTGTAGGCAAGGGAACTCTTATCAGGACCCATGCCCCAAACCCTAAAAACCCTGCCAAGCCAGTTTCCTTCCTCTGCTCTGTCTCTCTCTCAATTCTTTTTTAGATGTGTCTCCAGGTCATCCTTTTCTCCCCGGAAGCCCTCAGAACCCTCACTAGGTTAATAAGGAACCAGTAAAAAGCCTTTTTATACCATTTCGGTGCACGTGTGGTGTCCTAAGTATGGGCATCTGAATCACAGTTTGGGTGGAGTTCATCTAGTTTCTGTGGGTGGTCTCAACACACATATACACATACTACACACATGCATTTGAACGTGTATATGTGTATGATACATATCATAAAGCGCCCAAACCAGAATCTTTCTTCGTAAAAAAATTTTTAAATGTTTGTTTATTTTTGAGAGAGAGACAGAGGGCAAGCAGGGGAGGGGCAGAGAGAGAGGGAGACACAGAATCTGAAGCAGGCTCCGGGATGTGAGCCGGACACAGGGCTTGAACCCACAAACCATGAGATCATGACCTGAGCTGAAGTTGGATGCTTAACTGTCTGAGTCACTCAGGCGCCCCCCAAACTTCTTAATGGGACGACATCAAATAATTATTGTTAATATCAGTAACAAAATTGTATGCCTTTTGCTGCCACAATTATTAGCTCTTGGTAGAGATATTCAGCAGTTCATTTAGTAAGAAAACTTCATGAGTACTGAAGAATTTTTTATTATAATCTGGGAGTGGCGGAAATTTTAACTATGACATAAGCAAATGTGTACTTCAAATTTGGTTTATCTAGTACTGATGACTTTCTACTTATGCATCTAAAATTTCATACATTCTTTATATTATGACCAAAGGTAAAGGTCAATTGGCTACGTGGGCAGGATTATGTTGCTCTAGACATCAGAATCCGGTAGTTGTCTACCTAAAGCAAATTTGTAACAGTTTCTATAATATAAAGAGCTGGCATCATAGAGGAAAGATGACATGTGCAAGCATTTCAAATGTAATGAAGTAAGTAGTATCATTGGGTAAAAACAAAAGAAAACAGAGAAAAAGGATATTTATTTTTTTTCTAATTTCTACACATGAAACTAATATTACACTGTTAATTACCGAATTCAAATACTAACTTGAAAAAGGAAAAAAAAAGGATACTTGTTCTTAAAGAGGAATCTGGAAAACATTTATGGAGATGATGGGATTAATCTTAGTTCTTGAATTTTGGTTAATATTTCAATAGGTAGAAATAGAAATAGGTATTGATCCAAGAATTCTTGGCAAGGGGAACAGAATAAGCATAAGTGGAGAGGGAGGTCAAGTGAATATCTTTCACAATGAGCAATTTAGAGGTGTTTTTAAGAGCGACATTTTTTTTTGCATGGTGTAAATTAATTAGAAATTTATTTTAAATTATTGGTGTTTGATTTTTTAATTACAAATTAAGAAAATGAGTTCTCTAAGTTTTAGTATGAGTGAAACTATAAATCATATTAATTTATGATTGTAACAAATTTTTCAAAGCTTTTAAGAAAACCTTACAACCCAATTAATTATTTTTTATTATTCAATTTAAATTTACTTTATGAGTACATTTGGATTTTCACATGTTTCACTTGTTTGACTCTAAGATCTTCCCAACTACTTGAATGTTAGATTCATAAATACATGTCTTTGATATTCTTAACTATTGAAATTATATCTATATGTTTGTGAAATTTAAACTTATGTTAACAGCTCTTTTACATTTATTTAATGAAAATTTTCATTGGAATCATAAGCATACTATGTTATCTAGTAGATAAGTTCTCTTGAAAATTAGGAATGCACATAAAATAACAAATATTCATAGGTTATTTCTTAACATTTTGTTTTGAAATAGTTCATCACCTCTATTTAAGTCTGAATATTATTAGGGTTAGGAAGTACTTTCTCACTTTAAAGTTACTTTCCCAATCATTTGACCAATAATTTGACCAAGCTAGCTGAACTTCTCAGTAACTAGAGAAAGCAACCCCCCCTCACTCCACACTCCCACTCCCACCCAGGACAATACAGATTTTTGGTCACTATTGGTAATACCTTTTGATTTCTATTTGTGTTCATATAAATAGAACAGGAACACCCATAACTTATAGGAGTTGCTGGTACAGTTTATATCCTTGGGATTATATAACTGTTTAAGTCTTTATTAATAAGGAAAGTCTCATGTCACAGCCTTTAATTTAAAGTCTAGTTTGTCTGATATAAGTATGGCTACTCCAGCTTTCTTTTAACTTCCAGTAGCATGATATACACTTCTCCATCCTCTCGCTTTCAATCTGAAGGTGTCCTTAGGTCTAAAATAAGTCTCTTGTAGACAGCAAATAGATAGGTCTTGTTTTTTTAATCCATTCTGATACCCTATGTCTTTTGGTTGGAGCATTTAGTCCATTTACATTCAGTGTTATTATGGAATGATATGGGTTTAGAGTCATTGTGATGTCTGTAGGTTTCATGCTTGTAGTGATGTCTCTGGTACTTTGTGGTCCTTGCAACATTTCACTCAAAGAATCCCCCTTAGGATTTCATGTAGGGCTGGTTTAGTGGTGATGAATTCCTTCAGTTTTCATTTGTTTGGGAAGACCTTTATCTATCCTTCTATTCTGAATGACAGACTTGCTGGATAAAGGGTTCTCAGCTGCATATTTTTTTTCTGTTCAACACATTGAAGATTTCCTGCCATTCGTTTCTGGCCTGCCAAGTGTCAGTAGATAGGTATACTACTATTCTTATGTGTCTACCTTTGTAAGTTATAGCCTGTTTATCCCTAGCAACTTTCAGAATTTTATCTTTATCCTTGTATTTTGCCAGTTTCACTATGATATATCATGCAGAAGATTGATTCAAGTTACGTCCAAAGGGAGTTCTCTGTGCCTCTTGGATTTTAATGCCTTTATCCCTCCCCAGATCAGGGAAGTTCTCAGCTAGGATTTCTTCAAGTACACCTTCAGCCCCTTTCTCGCTCTCTCTTCTTCTTCTGGAATTCCTATGATACAGATATTGTTGAATTTGATTGCATCACTTAGTTCTCTAATTCTCGCCTCATACTCCTAGATTTTTTTATCTCTCTTTTTCTCAGCTTCTTCTTTTTCCATAATTTTGTCTTCTAATTCACCTATTATCTCCTCTGCCTCTTCAATCCAAGCTGTGGTCGCCTTCATTTTATTTTGCACCTTATTTATACCGTTTTTTAGCTCCTCATGACTATTTCTTGGTCTCTTGATCTCTGTAGCAATAGAATCTCTGCTGTCCTTTATGCTTTTTTCAAGCCCAGCAATTAATTTTATGACTATTATTCTAAATTCTTGTTCTGTTATATTGCTTAAATCATTTTTGATCAATTTGTTAGCTGTCACTACCTCTTGGAGTTTCTTTTCAGGATAAGTCTTCCATTTTGTCACTTTGGGTAGTCCCTGCGGTGGCTCCAAACTGCAGGGCACTTCCACTGTGCTGTCCGGAGTAACTTGTGTTGTTGGTGGGGCCACAGTAGATCTGATGTCTGCCCCCAGCCCACCGCTGGGGCCACAGTCAGACTGGTGTGTACCTTATCTTCCCCTCTCCCAGGGGCAGGACTCACTGTGGAGTGGTGATGCCCCTGTCTGGGCTACTTGCATACTGCCAGGCTTGTGGTTCTGCTTTGATGGGATCTGGCCAAGGGCATATTAGCTAGGGTGGATCCTCAAGGTGCACCGGGGCAGGAGGGGCATTATATAGTAATTACAGGGTCTATCCATCAGGAAGAGATAACAATTATAAATGTCTATGCACTGAATACAGGAGCCCCCAAATATATAAAACAATTAATCATAAACATAAGCAACCTTATTGATAAGAATGTGGTAATTGCAGGGGACTTTAATACTCCACTTACAACAATGGATGGATCATGTAGTTTCAGGATCAGCAAAGAAACAAGGGCCCTCAATGATACATTGGACCAGATGGACTTGACAGATATATTTAGAACTCTGCATCCCAAAGCAACAGAATATACTTTTTTCTCAAGTGCCCATGAACATTCTCCAAGATAGATCACATACTGGGTCACAAAACAGCCCTTCATAAGTATAAAAGAATTGAGATCATACCATGCATACTTTCAGAGCACAATGCTATGAAACTTGAAATCAACCATAGGAAAAAGTCCGGAAAACCTCCAAAAGCATGGAGGTTAAAGAACACCCTGCTATAGAATGAATGGGTCAACCAGGCAATTAGAGAAGAAATTTAAAAAATATATGTAAACAAATGAAAATGAAAATACAACAATCCAAATGCTTTGGGATGCAGCGAAAGCAGTCCTGAAAGGAAAATACATTGCAATCCAGGCCTATCTCAAGAAACAAGAAATATCCCAAATACAAAATCTAATAGCACACCTAAAGGAAATAGAAGCAGAACAGCAAAGGCAGCCAAACCCAGCAGAAGAAGAGAAATAATAAAGATCAGAGCAGAAATAAATGATATAGAATCTAAAAAAACTGTAGAGCAGATCAATGAAACCAAGAGTTGGTTTTTTGAAAAACTAAAGAAAATTGATAAGCCTCTAGCCAGGCTTCTCAAAAGGAAAGGAATATGACCCAAAGAGATAAAATCATGAATGAAAGTGGAATTATTACAACCAATCCCTCAGAAATACAAGCAATTATCAATATTATGAAAAATTATATGCCAACAAACTGGACAACCTAGAAGAAATGGACAAATTCCTAAGTACCCACACACTTCCAAAACTCAAACAGGACGAAATAGGAAACTTGAATAGACCCATAACCAGCAAAGAAATTGAATCAGTTATCAAAAATCTCCCAACAAATAAGAGTCCAGGACCATATGGTTTCCCAGGGGAATTCTACCAGACATTTAAAGCGGCGATAATACCTATCCTTCTCAAGCTGTTCCAAAAAATAGAAAGGGAAGGAAATCTTCCAGACTCATTCTATGAAGCCAGCGTTACTTTGAGTCCCAAACCAGACAGAGACCGAGCAAAAAAAAAAAAAAAAAAAGAGAACTACAGGCCAATATCCATGATGAATATCGATGCAAAAATTCTCAATAAGATGCGAGCAAATCTAATTCAACAGCATATAAAATGATTTATTCACCATGATCAAGTAGGATTCATGCCTGGGCTGCAGGGCTGGTTCAACATTCGCAAATCAATCAATGTGATACATCACATTAATAAAAGAAAAGATAAGAACCATATGATCCTGGCAATCAATGCAGAAAAAAACATTTGACAAAATTCAGCATCCTTTCTTAATAAAAACCCTTGAGAAAGTTGGGATAGAAGGAATATACTTAAACATCATAAAAGCCATTTATGAAAAGCCCACAGTTAATATCATCTTCAATGGGAAAAAACTGAGAGCTTTCCCCCTGATCAGGAGCACAACAGGGATGTCCACTCTCACCACTGTTGTTTAACAAAGTGTTGGAAATTCTAGTATCAGCAATCAGACAACAAAAGGAAATCAAAGGCATCAAAATGGGCAGAGATGAAGTCAGGCTTTCGCTTTTTGCATGTGAAAAATATCATAACATGATATTATACATGGAAAACCTGATAGACTCCACTGAAAGTCTGCTAGAACTGATACATGAATTCAGCAAAATCACCGGATACAAAATTAATATACAGAAATCAGTTGCATTCTTATACACTAATAATGAAGCAACAGAAATACAAATAAAGAAACTGATCCCATTCACAATTGCACCAAGGATCGTAAAATACCTAGGAATAAACCTAACCAAAGATGTAAAAGATCTGTATGCTGAAAACTATAGAAAGCTTATGAAGGAAATTGAAGAAGATACAAAGAAATGGAAAAACATTCCATGCTCATGGTTTGGAAGAATGAATATTGTTAAAATGTCAATACTACTCAAGGCAATCTACACATTCAATGCAATCCCAGTCAAAATTGTACCAGCATTCTTCTTGAAGCTAGAACAAGCAATCCTAAAATTTTATGGAACCACAAAATACCCTGAATAGCCAAAATAATATTGAAGAAGAAGACCAAAGTGGGAAGCATCACAATCCCAGACTTTAGCCTCCACTACAAAGCTGTAATCATCAAGACAGCATGGTTTGGCACAGAAACAGACCCATAGACCAATGGAATAGAATCGTGACTACAGAATTGGACCCACAAAAGTATGGCCAACTAATCTTTGACAAAGCAGGAAAGAATATCCAATGGAAAAAAAGACAGTCTCTTTAACAAATGGTGCTGGGAGAACTGGACAGCAACATGCAGAAGAATTAAACTAGACCACTTTCTTACACCATTCACAAAAATAAACTCAAAAGGGATAAAGGACTTGAATGTGAGACAGGAAACCATCAAAACCCTAGAGGAGAAAGCAGGAAAAAAACCTCTCTGACCTCAGCCACAGCAATTTCTTACTTGACACATCTCCAAAGGTAAGGGGAATTAAAAGCAAAAATGAACTATTGGGACCTCATGAAGATAAAAAGCTTCTGCACTGCAAAGGAAACAATCAACAAAACTAAAAGGCAACCAATGGAATGGGAAAAGATATTTGCAAATGACACATTGGACAAAGGGCTAGTATCCAAAATCTACAAAGAACTCACCAAACTCCACACCCAAAAAACAAATAATCCAGTGAAGAAATGGGCAGAAAACATGAATAGACACTTCTCTAAAGAAGAGATGGCCAACAGGCAAATGAAAAGATGCTCAACGTCACTCCTCATCAGGGAAATAAAAATCAAAGCCACACTCAGATACCACCTCACACCAGTCAGAGTGGCTAAAATGAACAAATCAGCCTATATTTGCTAGAGAGGTTGTGGACAAACGGGAACCCTCTTGCACTTTTGGTGGGAATGCAAACTGGTGCAGCCACTCTGGAAAATAGTGTGGAGGTTCCTCAGAAAATTAAAAATAGATCTATCCTATGACCCAGCAATAGCACTGCTAGGAATTCACCCAAGGGATAGAGGAGTGCTGATGCATAGGGACACTTGTACCCCAATGTTTATAGCAGCACTCTCAACATTAGCCAAATTGTGGAAAGAGCCTAAATGTCCATCAACTGATGAATGGATAAAGAAGTTATGGTTTATATATATACAATGGAATACTACTTGGCAATGAGAAAGAATGAAATCTGGCCTTTTGTAGCAATGTGGATGGAACTGGAGAGTGTTATGCTAAGTAAAATAAGTCATACAGAGAAAGACAAATACCATATGTTTTCACTCTTATGTGGATCCTGAGAAACTTAAGACCATGGGGGAGGGGAAGGGAAAAAAAAAGTCAGAGAGGGAGGGAGCCAAACCATAAGAGACCCTTAAAAACTGAGAATAAACTGAGGGTTGATGGGGGATGGGAGGGAGAGGGAGTGGGTGATGGGCATTGAGGAGGGCAACTGTTGGGATGAGCACTGGGTGTTGCACAGAAACAAATTGGACAATAAGTTTCATACTAAAAAAATAAGAGAAGTCTGAACAACTTCTTTAAATATTTAAATGACTGATATCTAGAATTAAAAATCCTCTGATTTTTCCCCATATCTATCTAATTGTGTATAGGTCATAATTTCTTTAAGTTTTTATTTAAGTTCCAATTAGTTAACATATAGTGCAATATTAGTTTCGTGTAAAATTTAGGGATTCAGCACTTCCATATATCACCTAATGCTCATCATGAGTGCACTACTTAATCCCTATCATCTAGTTCACCCTTCTCCCACCCACTTTCTCTCAAGGAACCATTAGTTTGTGCTTTCTAGTTAACACTCCGTTTCTTGGTTTCCCTCTCTCTTTTTCCCCCTATGATCGTGTTTTGTTTCTTAAATTCCAAAGACGACATTCAGACAGCCAACAGAGACAGGAAAAATGCTCAGTATCACTCATCATCAGGGAAATACAAATCAAAATTACAATGAGATATCACATCACACCAGTCAGAACGGCTAAAATTAACAATACAGAAACAACTGGTGTTGGCAAGAATGTGGAGAAAGGGGAACTCTCTTACACTCTTGGTGGAAATGAAATTGGTGCAGCCACTCTGGAAAACAGAATGGAGTTTCTCTCAAAAAGTTAAAAATAGAACTGCCCTATGATCCAGCAATTACACTACTTGATATTTACCCAAAGAATACAAAAATACTAATTCAAAGTGATACATGCACCACAATGTGTATAAGCACCATTATCGACAATAGCCAAATCATGGAAAAAGCCCAAATGTCCATCAACTGATGAATGGATAAAGAAGATGGTGGAATATTATGCAGTCATAAAAATGAATGAAACCTTGCCATTTGTAACAACGTGGATGGAGCCAGAGAGTAGTTCATAATTTCTAACATCACAATCTGTAATGATTGCTGCATGGTTGATTGGGTGTAATGAATATTGAGAAAATATAGTAATCATATTGTGAGGCTTTAATGAACTAGTTCAAATAAGAGTAATGGAGTTACCCAAACTTTAAGGAACTTTGATAATCAGTAGGAAGGGATTTATAGTATAGTAATTATACCATAAAGTTATCAGGTTAAATAAAAGATGTATTTAGATTTTAAGATCCTCATGAATGTGTGACAATAATAGTAGTTCAATACTAAAAAGAGGAAAATAAAAATAAAATAAAGGAATAAAGGATGACAATTGACCACTAATGGAATGAGATTTAGATAAGAATGGAGTCATGATATAGTAGGTGATACTAGTTTTGAGGGAAACCACTAGTTTTGAGGGAAAAGGGAATGCTTAGTCAGATGTAATGAACAAAAAGGATAAAAGACGAGGACACATTCAGAAGCCATTATCTAGACATTTTTCTAGTTTTCCATACCAACACTTACGTCACTCACTTCTTTCCTCCTTTATTTTAATGAAAGCTTATATTTTATTCAATGCCTATCACACAGTTTTTGCTTTGTTTATTAATTTATTCATGAAGTTTAATATTATCGCAACAGCAATATAAACATTACTTTTTTCCCCCAATCTTTTTAATTTTCCCAGAGTACTATGCATATGATTAGGGCTTAAAATAAACTTTGTTGTTTTGTTCCTTATCCAGCAAAATAAGTTAATTTTCTATGATTCTCAATTTTCCTTAAAGAATAACACATTTTCTCCTTTAGAGTATTATTTACATTAAGAATAATTCATAGCTAAAACATCAAACACATTCTTAAAAAGACTATAGTATTCTACCGAAATTAATGGGTCTTGAACACATCTAAGAGATTTGGCATCTATACCAGTTTAATTATTTTAATATTTTTGAGTTATGTGTTCAGAATTACAATGTGAATATCATTAGAGAAGCTCTTAGGATTTAATGACATATTTCAGTGATTTATATCTACTACTATTTCACACTGTTGATGAACAAAATTTAGTTTGGTTGAACTGCATATCCTCAAAAAGTTTTTTGATCCTTCATTACTTTTATACATCACAAGATGACAACTTGTGATACCAGTTAATGTTTTAAAAGATAGAAAGTGATATTAAATATTTACAGGAACTTTGGTCTGTTCTCTAAAATTTTGTACAAGAATTTTGGATTCAACTGTAAATGAATGTCTGAGATGATTTAGTGAGAATAAATGCGCATGCCAAATAGATTTTCTGTATGCCAGAGATATCATCATTGAACGTTATTTCTTACTAGGATAAATTGGAACTCAATATAGTATAAGGTGAATTACATTAAAAGAAAAATCTAATTTATCATATATAAATAATCATATAAGTTAAATTAAACTCTAATAAATACAAGGTGACACAAAGGAAATTTATATAAATAAATTATCCATAAAATCTGCATTAGGTTGTTGTAAAGGAAATATATTTATTCAAAATGACACTATTGCTAAGCTACAAGGCTTTAATGAGGGAAATGAAATACAGAAACTGTTCTAAAAATGCTGTGCAAAGCTCTTCAGAGGGTGTGAAAATTACATTTATGTCTCTGTGCTATTTCTTTCTTTCTCGCTTAAATGTGCTCTGAAATCTATCACTCTTTTACCAAGAATTGCATTTTGCTCATTTTTTTGCTCAACAAAGAGGAAACATTTATGGTTTTGCAATAATACTGTTTCTAATTTCAGACAGTTCTTTAGTTCTAAAATTTTAAGCCATTTTTCAGTGAAGATTGCATTTTCTTCATGCATATAGGAAAAGCTAGATTTATAATGTTACTTCAATTCTTTTGATATGATAATGTTAAGTTAATTGTATCCCTTTTCAGCTATTGAAAACATTAATATCATTTCCTGTTAATGTGAACAGGTGGGGAGAAAAATTAGCATACTCACTAATTAGATTTTATTTGCAATTTTACTGTCAAGCACCATGTCTTTATCTTCTAAGTTTTTAATGAGAGACTCACTCTTCTAATAACATTTTTGGCTTACAGAAATGTGTTTGAAACTCCAGATATATTTGAATTTCCTGTAACTACCCTTTCATGGTAAGCATGAAGAAAAATTAACATATCCTTGTGCTTGTATTCATAAGAAACGCATGAGATAAGTAAATTTCCATACGTGTATTTGTTTTTAATAACAGTTCATATTTGCTACAAGGCTAGGATGATTAGTCTCTTGTTTACCAATAGCTTCATTTTTCTTCACTGGTTTCTGATAACTGTAACAAGAGGAGCTTCTTCAGATTATCTCTGCATATCAGTCAGCAGTTATGCCCTTTCATGCTTAAAATGTTCACACACAGGGCCAATAACATAACTTCTGGGGTCTAATGCTAACTTGAAAATATGGGGGTCCCATGTTCACAAATTATTAAGGATTCCCAAATGGCAAGAACAGAGTGTTAAACAAAGAGCAATGCTCTTCTAAGCATGAGATCCTGTGTGGCTGCCCAGATCATAGGTCAATGAAGCTGGCCCTGGCCACACACTATGACAGAATCAATATATTATAATGGTTGAGCACATGGCCTCATGCCTAGATTTTAATTCTATTTTATCAATTTTCTAGCTATTTGACTTTGGACAAGTTATTCTGCCTCAATGATAATAATATTTAATGTGTGTGTGTGTGTGTGTGTGTGTGTGTGTGTGTGTATTTAAGAATGAATACACATGTATTTAAGAATTAATACATGTAAAAGATCAAAGCATGGTATCTGATATAAGTAAGAATTTCAACAATATTAGCTAATCGTACTTGTATACGAAGGAACTATTTTTGAAAAAATATAGGTGGGTCAACCCCTATAGAAAATCCCTTCCCAGACAATTTCCATAAAATAGCATCTTATATTTGGCAACAATCCTTTTTGATGCCACTCTGAGAGGCACTGATACGCACAAAGATCAAAACAGACACTTCAGCTTCCCACATTTACCTTATTCTAGTTCTCTATTAGTCTTGTATTTACATTCAGACATAGGATTAAGATCAATCAATTCTTCTTTATAAATTCTGTATATCGAATGAACATATACTCTGGACTTTCTAATCCAGTTCTGATTATCTACTTTTATTATTCTCAAAACAGGATGAATAAAAATACAATTGTGTAATTTCTATACTTATAGGAAGACATTTCAGAATTAACCATGTATGTAATA
The DNA here is from genome assembly GCF_027475565.1 of Acinonyx jubatus. Lineage (NCBI taxonomy): Eukaryota > Metazoa > Chordata > Mammalia > Carnivora > Felidae > Acinonyx > Acinonyx jubatus. The sequence continues at coordinate 24,384,553 of NC_069394.1, forward strand.
AGTGTGTGTGCATTTGTGTTAATTGGTAGCCTCAGAACATTCAGTTAGACTAATCAAGAATTCATTCTCCCAGAATAGGTATGGTCGGCTAGCATTTAATCAGAATGTCTACACTCCAGAGGTGTCTTCTTTAAGCATTTCTACAATCTATATCTTGAGTCAACATCGAGAGTTTACTAATTACAGAAACAGATGTTAGAAGTGGGATTCCCATTGGTAAAACTATTAGTTTTAAAGTTATGTGTTTTGTTTAAAATGGTTTATAGAATTTCCACAGTCTTGCATGTTTGGGACATAAGAATCAACTGAACCTTCACTATATTGACAAAGACTGTCTCCTTGACCAAAACTTAGGCTCCTCAGAATCCTTTTATCTACTAGGCCTCAACCTTGGTCCCTGTTCTTGCTGGGCCTCCATACTCCAGTTGTAGCAAGAATTCTGCTAAGTTAATTAGCAAGAACCCTTGCCCTTGATATCTGAGCATTCTCGGTGTCAGATCAAATGCCATATCCTTTACTATCCTCCAAGTGGTATTTGATCACCCTGGCTGGTCTTCAGCAAGAATCCTATTAAGTCAATTTAATAAGAATTCCCCCTTCCCTAGATGTTTCCTGTTCCATTTTCCATTCACTGACCTCCTGTCACCCAATGTGCTCCTTGTCTATAAAATCCAACTTGTTGTTACATGAGAAGTCGAGCCCAATCTTAATCCCCTTATTGTGGTAGTCTTGATACTGATGGAGATGTTGCATAATAAAGTCATCTTTACCATTTTAACAAGGGTCAAAATAATACTAAGGGATGCTTATCCTGGACTTGATTCCTAAACGGTTCTGAGTTCAACCATGGTATAGACAGTTCACCTGAGTCTGTAGAGTTGGCCAGGTTAATGCTACCTCTATAGTCTTTTATCATACACTTCAGCTGAGCTTTTCCAAGGAGGGTGTTTTAGAGCTCCATAAATAAAAAAATAAATAGGTAAGATTTTATTCTAGATGAGAGAAGTAGATATAAAAAAATTTCTGCTTCTGTGTTTATAAATGACTTAGATATGGCAGGAAACAGTCTGAGTTTTCTTTCCTTTCTACTGGTAATGAATCCATAATTTCCATTATCTCGGAGTGACTAATCCTGCTGTACCTCTAATAATTAAAAGTTATCAGTATCTTAAAAAAATTCAATAACTTTTTAACAACACCTTACAAATTAACATTTCAACTTTCTTTTAGTATTTTCATATTAATAAAATAACAATTCAGAGTAAATGTCAGAACACATGATCTAAGTTTTGGTTAAGAAAACATGATTGTCATATTTTTATTATTAGAGGAGGATAGAAAATTAATAATTAACCAAAAATTCACTAGACTTTTAATTATATTAGCCTTGTATCATTTTTCCTATTATACTAATGAGGAAAATAAAGGTAAGAGATGTTGAATATCATAGTCAATATCATATAATTAATAAATAACTAGAACTGGGATTTAAATCAAGTATAAATAACACCAAAATCTACATATTTATTCTTCTGTTGTTACTGTGTGTGTGTGTGTGTGTGTGTGTGTGTGTGATGCTGTGTTTGCTTATTGTTTTTATTTACTATGAAGCTCCTTGAAGAAATATGGGTATAATTATAGAAATAATCCTTGTAGAATTATAAATCATGAGATACTTCCTATGAAAAGAATACAAGTTACCTTAGTTTGTTTGTTTATTTATCTCTTTATTTATATTTTAGAGAGAGAGCATGTGAGCAAGGGAGAGGGGCACAGGGAAAGACAGAAAATCCCAAGCAGGTTCCACACTTGGAGCACGGAGCCCAAAGTAGGGCTTGATCCCATGACCCTGAAATCATGACCTAAACCAAAATCACGAGTTGGACACTCAAACGACTGAGCCACCCAGGAACTCTACAAGTTACCTTCTTTTAAACGATTATGCAGAAGCTATGCATATTTGGTTGATAATCAGGCTCAACACATATATCAGTATATTTATCAAGAGCTGTCTTTTTGTCTTTTTTTGTCATCACATTGAAGGAATTTTATTTTCTAAAAATTTTACCAGTTTAAAAAAATCACTAATAAATTTCTCCCAGAGTGTAGGCATTATGAACCCATTTCTTATATTTTTTCCTACTGTATAATTTTTCACTTAGAAGATTCATACTTGCTGAATAGCACACGAGATGCATAAAGTCTCAGGCAAAAAATCCATAATTGATAAAACAGTTATTTGACTAAAATAGTCACAGTAAATTGAATACATGAGTCCTCAAAAGCACTCTAATCTTGCTTTCTTGTGTTATCCAAACTGAATAATTAAAAAGGAAAATAACTTTTTGATCTAGAGGGTTTGCATATTGGATTACTACATCAAATTAGAAGTATATCAATCACCATTAGTAGTAAACTGAAAAAAAAAACTAGAGTCAAGTAATGAGTCAAAATCCAGATGTATATTGTAATTGAAGTTCAGTTTTATTTATAAACATTATGATTAAATAATACCATAGTTAATATATTAATTAGCTATTCATTCACTGATACTTTCTATGATAAGAATTCAGGAACATAAACTGATCATTTATTCTTTTCAAATGTCTAAACTGTTAAGCATTGTTTGGGCCATTAGTTGTATAATTTTGGAAACCTTGTGTGGGTGATTATTTACAAAAATGTGTTGAGTGTGTATTTGATTTTAAAGTAGTTTTAAGCTGGGGTGCCTGGGTGCTCAGTCAGTTAAGCACCCGACCTCGGCTCAGGTCATGATTTCAGGTTTGTGAGTTCGAGCCCCACGTCGGGCTCTGTGTTGACAGCTCAGAGCCTGGAGCCTGCTTCAGATTCTTTCTTCCTCTCTCTCTACCCCTCCCCTGCTTGTTCTCTCTCTCTCTCTCTCTCAAAAATAAACATGAAAAAAATTAAAAAAAATTAAAGTAGTTTTAAGCAATGAGACTATGAGGATGAGGTGATTGGACAATTTAAGTTTATGAACAGGATGGAAATGGACAGAGCTGAGGCAGCTTTTTGATTTGGTGTTTCAGACATGTAGAGGAGCAAAGTGTAATGAGGGTGAATAAGACTTGCAAGCAGGGCTGTGCCACAAAGTGCTTTGTACATCATGTTATGCTGTCAAGCTTTATCTCACAGTACAAAAATGATCTTAAGAGACAGCCACCTTATCAAGAAGCATGCATTTCATCTATATTTGTGAGAGTTTAAATTAATTTGCTGATGACTCAAAATTAAGTTTCTTTCTCAAATTAACAGTGATAAGGGGACTGGTCACAATTGTAGGTTGGTTCCGCCACCCTCAAAACATAGTTTCAAAGATTGTTTCCATCCAACTGGATGGTGGGAACAAGTATCTCAGGGCAGGTGGTTTTGAACAAATCACCTATGATCACAATCTATTGACCAAACCTAATCATTTGTGAATACATATCAACAGCTAGGAAATGTGTCTCTAACCATATTGCTCCTAAAAGTTAAGTGGGGGCACTTGGGAATGATTAACAATCTTTTCACTATATATCATTAATAATCCCAAATTATCAAAGGGTAGACAGAAGAGGTGTCCTGGTCAAATTATTGAGGCACCTCCACAGAACCCTAGAGGCTCTAGAAAATACAAGTTTAGACCATTTAACGAAGATAAACAACAACAATAAATTTACATTTCACAATGGACACTCCAGCAGAGTTTCTCAAACTCAGCACTATTGATGTTTAGTGCTAGATAGTTTAGATAGATGTTTAGTGCTCGCTAGATGCTTTGTTGTTGGGGAGCTGTCCTGTGCTCTAAAGCCAGAGGAAGCACCAACTCATGCTCCCTGTCCCATTTTCCCCCTGGAACAGCACATTGTTGAGGATCTGGTGAATCAGTGCAGATGTAGGGGTCATCTCATTGGTGAGGAAGCCCTGAACATAGGACCTTGACAGTTTTATGGACTTGGGGATTGGGGAGAGCATAAGGGCAGATGTCTCAAAGTAGAAAACTACTGGGTACAGAGTCAGAGTGGGGAAGTGTCTTCAGGGTTTCCTCCTTTTTCCTACATAAGGAGGTCTCAGCAAAGGTGCCTAAGTAGAACTCGGCCCAAGGTTTCAGATGAGGACACCCATGAATGCAGGTTCAAGGGCTAGGAATGTAAATATGTAAAGAATATGAAAGGTCAGCAGTGTCTGAGTACTTGACTAAATTCCTTTTAGAGACTGTAATGCACTGGCTGTGTACTGAGTCTGTTGTGGGGAGGCAGCTTTTCCCCATCAGCTCTGCTAGGTTGAGCCTTGGTAATTGCCTATGATAAGACCTGAGATATCACATATAGGTTTTTAAACAGGAGCTGGACCCTTAAACTAGACATAGAGAGAGAGAAAATATTTGCAAAAGGACTTGTGACCAAAATATATACAGAACCACTAAAACTCAATAATTAAAAAAAAACCAATTCAATTAAAAAAATAGACAAAAGATCTGAATAAACACTTCACTAAAGAATATACTAAGTGAGGGGTGTCTGGGTGTCTCAGTCAGTTAAGTGTCTGACTCTTGATTTTGCCTCAGTTCATGATCTCATGGCTCCTGAATTCGAGCCCCGCATCAGGCTCTGCACTGACTGCTCTGAGCCTGCTTGAGATTTTGTCTCCCTCTCTCTCTCTGCCTCTCCTCTGCTGACTCCCTATCTCTTTCTCTCAAAACAAATAAATAAACATTTTTTTAAAGAGGATACTAAGTGAGGGGCGCCTGGGTGGCTCAGTCGGTTAAGCATCCGACTTCAGCTCAGGTCACAATCTCTCGGTCTGTGAGTTCGAGCCCCGCATCGGGCTCTGTGCTGATGGCTCAGAGCCTGGAGCCTGTTTCAGATTCTGTGTCTCCCTCTCTCTGACCCTCCCCCGTTCATGCTCTGTCTCTCTCTGTCTCAAAAATAAATAAATGTTAAAAAAAATAAAAAAAATACGATACTAAGTGAAAGATAAACACATGAAAATATGGTTAACATTATTTGTCATTAGAAAATGCAGATTAAAACAATGATGTATCACTACAAACCTATTAGAATGGCTAAAATTAAGAAGAAAACTGATTGCAGCAATTGTGCAAGGATACAGAGCAACTAGAACTCTCATTCATTGCTCATGGGAATATGAACTGGTACTGAACAGTCCATCCAATGTGATCCTACTTATTTACCCAGTGATTTGGATAATTATCTCCACACAAGAGTTTTCATGTGGATGTTTATGCCAATTTTATTCATTATCATGAGAAACTGGAAATGATGAGGATGACTTTTAATAGGGGAATAGATATATAAATTGTGGTATATCCACATAATAAAATATTATTCAAGAATGAAAAGAAATTAACTTCAAGCCATTCAAAGTCAGGTATGAATCTTAGATGCATATTGCTAAGTGAAAAAAGCCATTCCACACAGGTCATAGATTGCATGATTCCAATTAGAGGTCATTCTGGAAAAAGTAAAACTATAGAGATTATAAATAGGTCAGTGGTTGTCAAGGGTTCAACAGGGGGGCTGAAGCATAGAAAAAATTTTCAAGTGTTTTTAGGTACTGAAACTATTTTGTATGATTCAATGTTGGTATGGGGCAGTATGCATTCGTCAAAACTTATGGCACTTCATAGCATAAGGTGCCAAAATCAATGTATGCAAATTAAAAAAAAATGAGAGGTCAAGAAATTTCAGGATGGAATTCAGACCCTGACTAAAGAATCTAACTGTATTTGAGGTTCCTGAGTGGCTCAGTCAGTTAAGCGTCTAACTCTTGGTTTCTGCTCAGGTCATGATCTCACAATTTGTATGTTCGAGCCTGCATCAGGGTCTGTGCTGACAGTGCAGAGCCTGCTTGGGATTCTCTCTCTCTCTCTCTCTCTCTCTCTCTCTCTCTCTCTGCCCCTCCCCTCCTCATGTTCTCTCTCTCAAAATAAATAAACATTAAAGAAAAAAGAATCTAACTGTATTTATCCAAGTATGATGCAACCTACCTGAAGAGAGTGGATAAAATGGCACTGACCTAAATAACTTTGGAAATGAGTAGCATCTCTAAGATGAAAGGCAAAATGACAAAATGAGCTGTATTTAAGCACAGTATAAGCACTATACTCATAAAGTTGTTTCCAAAGAGTCTGGGTGTGTGTATATATATATATATATATATATATATATATACACACACACACACACATATACACACACACACACACACACACACACACACACACTTGAATTGAAAAATTAAGTACATGGATGGGTGGAAGGAACCAGGATTCTCACAGTTAAGAGTGAGAGGTTACAGACAAGCAACATGAGAACACTAGAATGATACATGTAGTAATACAGTTGGAGACACAAGTATCAACTAATGCCAATAAAATACCAAGAAACAAGTATGAAGACTCCATGGTGAAATGTATGAATTAAGGACTGAAGCAATAAGTATATAAGAGGATCCCAGAGAAATGTGTAGTTCCAGATAGTTAAAAAGTGTTCAACAAACAAATGAACCCACAGGTATGATGAGGTTATTTATGTCAAAGGCACATCGGAGCCAAATGAAAGAACTTCCAATGATCAAAGCCATAACAACTTAAGAAATAAGATAAATAATGTAGCAATGAAATCTAATCAAATTATAAAATACATACCAATATAAATAAATGATTAAATAAATACATTTGGAGAAGGGTCAATCTCTCATATAAAATAATAAATAATTTGTGCAGATGCCCTCATTCACAAGCATAATGAGTTTATAACTCCATTCCTTAAGTTGGGCTTCATGTAATGACTTCCTTCCATGGGGTCCAGTATGAGAAGGTGAAAAATTATAACATTCCAGTGGAGAAATCTAGAAAGCATTATCTTAGCCAATTGATCAAAGTCAAGATTATCAATGTAAGCCATGTTGATAGTGTATATCTGATATCATGTGATGAATAAAAAAAACCATAAAATAAGTCTAATCATGAGAAAACACCAGAAAAAATCCAAAAGAGGTCTATCTACAAATATATGATCAGTCCTCAATAAAATTGTCAAGGTCATCAAAAACCAGAAATTTCTGAAAATGTATCATAACCAAGAGGACCCTAAGGAGACATGACAACTAAATGTAACATGGTATTCTAGGTAGGAATTTGGAACATAACAAGGAGATTAATTAAAAACTAAGTAAATATGAATATATCATAAACTTTAGTTAGTAATTGTGCTTCAATGTTATTTCATTAACTGTAATATACAATGCTAATTTAAGATGCTAAAAATAGGGAAACTGGGGTGTGGAGAACATGAAGGAATCTATCTCTGCAACTTTTCTGTAAATCTAAAGCCATTCTAAAATTTTAAAATAGTAAATGTTGAAAAACTTGTCAGAGGAAAACTTGTATCATAGATAGATGAACAATCTAGATCCCAGAGATATTAATTCAAGAGTAAAACATAGCACTAGAAATTTCCTTTGATTTTTATTATTCTTAATATTTTACTTTTAGTCAAACAAAGCAATATGAGACAAGGTTCATTATGTGAAAAGATACTCTGCATTTTGAAATATCAACCAGGGTCAAGTCCCTACTCTTCCTCCAAAATGTAACATGCAAATAGTAATTGAACTTTGCCTGGAAGCTTATTAGGTTACTATCCTCGAAAGCGAAAACATAAAGAAATATCTTGTGTGTTTTTTCCAGGGTGCCCTTTGGCATTCTATAAAAGGATGCCCTTGAGGAAAGAATTTAAAACTTTCAATGTCTTTTTTTTTGAGCAAGATATCTTGAAGTAGCCACTCTGAGTGACAGCTGAACACAAATTTCTGACTACCAGAAGAGGAGTCATGTTCACAGGACATAAATATTCACAGAGATGGTATCTTTAAATAAACTTGCAAATAATCAGACGGTAAAATGTATTTTTATGTTACCCAGTGGAATCAAAGTGAACTTTTCTTCTTTCCATTTTCTTTCAGTGAGTTTTAAGAGAAATTGTTTCTAATTTCAGCATCTGCTGAACTTTCATGCATATCTTCAAAGAAATTGTTTGGTCGTTTTAATTGGTTTTATATTAGTCTTAACCAGGTGACTGAATTTTGATATATTTTTAAGTTACAAGTTATTTTTAGTTTTCCTTTACATATTATATGTACAAATTTCTGTAAAATGCAGTGCTATTAAATAGCACCATATAAAAATATTAACTAATTACATATATATGTGGAATACTAGTACATCATTGATATGGTAAGCATGAGACATTGTCAACAGTTTTACTCTTTTACATTCCTCATGAATACACGGAATCTGAAACAGCTTGTGCCTCTAAATTTAGTTCTCGAGATTACAAATAAAAGAGGACTTCTACTTCAGGCTGATGCAGATAGAATAAGAGGGATAGGATTAACCTTGCTGCTTGGAAGTCCTAAATATTCAGGCAAAATATTAAAAATAAAATGCCTTTGGTTTTGTTACATTAGGGAGTAGACAATGCAGGAGACTGATTTTGGGGAAAGCAGAAACAAATGGTACTAGTTCCATAATTTGGGCATTTGGCTAGGAAATTGCTTCTAGGCTGCAGTATGGGGAAAGAGAAGGAAAGTAGAGCTCAGAAATCTTACTAATCTGTAAAATCCCAGGCATATAGAATTTGTAGGGAAGTATACTGGAATAGAAAGTTACAGAAAGACAGAGAGGGAGAGGGTGGGGGGGAGAGACCTCTCTCAAGATATTAGCTAAGGATTGATCAGCATCTGTGTGTGAAAAAGAGACACAAGGCCAGGAAACTAACCACTCAAAAGGAGCAAAGGAAACAACCTGTTCCTATTGTTTGGAGGAAAAAATATATAAATCACAGAATGATATTGACTCAGTAGTGGCAAAAAATGAGTAACAAGCTGATAGCTACTTGGGTTCTATAAAATGAAACCCAAAAACAAGCTTTGAAAGAAACAAACTGTCTCCAAGAAATTCAGTGTATCTCAGATCAAAACTCAATAACACTTCTGGAAATACACAAGCACCTAACAGCCAGTAGGGTAAAATTCAAAAATTCACAATAACTGACTCCTAGTCAAAATTAACTGGGCATTCAAAAAGCAGAGAAATATAAACCCTAATGAAGAGAAAAATCAATAGAATCATACCTAGAATTAACATTATGGATTTACTAGACAAAGATATTCAAAGATTTATTATAATTAAAATCCATATCTTAGGCAAGGTAAATGACAAATTGAGTATATTAATAAATATTGAAAAATAAAAAGTAAATGAAATTAAATTTTAGAGATGGGAAGTACAAGATCTGAGTAATATATACCGTATGAAATAAATAGAAGATTAAAAACTGTAGGAAACAAAAACATAGCAAGATTAGTGAACTTGAAGTTAACCAATAAACACTATCTAAAATGAAATTGAAAATAAGCTGAGAATGAGTTAATATACTATCAAGGAGTCATGGGACTACTTTAAATGGTCAAATACATGTATAATTTGGATTTCCAAATGAGAATCAAAAGGGAAATAAAAATACTGAAGAATTCATGGTCAACATCTTTTCATATTTTATGAAAACCATAAACCAATACAGCCAAATTCAGCACAGCCCAAGTACAAGAAACTACAAGCCCAAGTGCAAACTACACCGGTTATATAAAATTAAATTCCTTAAAACCAGTGATAAATAGAGAATGTTAACAGCAACTTCAGGGAAAAATAAATATTGTAGAAAGAGGGGAGCCTGGGTGGCTCAGTTGGTTCAGCATCCTACTCTTCATTTTGGCTCAGGTCATGATATTGCAGTTTGTGGGTTCAAGCCCCCCATTGGGTTCTGCACTGGCAGCACAGTGCCTGCTTGGGATTCTCTGTCTCTGTCTCTCTCTGCACTCCCCCCCAATAAATAAATATATCAATCAATCAAAAAAATATTGCAGGAAGAAACAAAGAAAATAATTATTGCAGACTTCTTTTAAAATCAAATCAAGGGAGAGAATCATGACATGACAGGTTTCAACTACTAAAGAATAAAACTGTTAAACCAGATTACTATAACCAACAAACATATCTTTTATCTTTTAAAAGTAACAGACTTTTCTCAAATATACCAATGGTGAAAGAAATAATAAACTATAGAATAGTACTATCAAAAGTCCTTCACATGAAAGGTATGATACAATATGGAAATCTCTATCTATTCAAAATAAATTAACATCCCTGGAGATAGTCAATATGTGTGCAATTATAAAATACTTTATTACTTAACAGTGGTTAAAGGTAATTGACTGATGCATAAATAAAGGCAATGACTTGAACTACATCATCAACCAACACTACTTAACTGACATTTGTAGAACACTTCACTCAACAATAGCAGAATACACGTTTTCCCCAAATACACAGAGATTATATTTCAAGAAAATAATATTCTGGATTTAAAGTCAGTCTCAGTAAATTTAAAGATAATTAAATATTTCAGATAATCACCAAAATAAAATTAATTTATATTAGCCTTAAGTTTTTTGAATTAAGTTAGAAAAAAGGAATATTTTCAAAAAACCCACATAAATACTGGGAAATTAAATAATGCACTGCTAAATAAATCATGAGTCTAAAAGAATACATAACTAAATATTAAAATTTGAACTGAAAGAAAATGGAAACAGCATATCAAACTTTATGAGAGTCATCTAAGTCAGTAAGCAGATGAAAAGTTTTAGTACTACACAAAGATATATGATAGGCAAGAAGTTCTCAAATAACGTCCTCACCTCACATGTTTAAGAAAGCTAAAGAAGATACATAGCAAGCAGAAAAATACTAAAGATAAAAAAATCAATAAAATAAAAATAAAAAACAGCAAAATGAATGAAACTAAAATCTGACACTTTGAGAAAATCAGGTATTAATATATCATATTAAACTGGGTTTATGATAAGATACCACCTCAAATCTGTCCGAATGGCTAAAATTAACAATACGGGAGACAACAGACGTTGGTGAGGATGCAGAGAAAGGGGAACCCTCTTACACTGTTCGTGGGAATGCAAACTGGTACAGCCTCTCTGGAAAACAGCATGGAGTTTCTTCAAAAGTTAAAAATAGATTTATTCTAATGACCCAGCAACTGCATTACTAGGTTTTTATACAAAGGATACAAAAATACTGATTCAAAAGGATAAATTCACCCCAATGTTTATAGCAGTATTATCAACAACCAAACTATGGAAAGGGTCCCAATGTCCATCGACTGAGGAATGGATAAAGAAGTATACATATACATATACGAATACATATATGAATACATATACATATACATATACATACACATGTATATTTTTATATACACACACAGCACCTGAGGGGCACCTGGGTGGCTCAGATGGTCAGGTGACCAACTCTTGATCTTGGCTTAGGTCATGATCTCTGGGTTTCTGAGACCAAGTACCATGTCAGGCTCTGAGCTGACAGCAAGGAGCCTGCTTGGGATTCTCTCTTCCCTCTCTGTCTCTGCCTCTCTCCCCCCTCTTGCTTGCACATGCTCTCTCTCACACACATGCAATAAATAAATAAACCTTAAAAAATAATGAAATTTTTCCATTTGTGATGACATGGATGGAACTAGAGTGTACTATGCTAAGAGAAATAACTCAGAGAAAGACAAATACCATATGATTTCACTCATATGTGGAATTTAAGAAACAAAACAGATGAATATAGGGGAAGGGAAAAAAATGAGAGGGAGGCAAACCATAAGAAACTCTTAACTATAGAAAACACACAGGATTGCTGGAGAGGAGGTGGAAAGGATAAGGGCTAAATGGATAATGGGCATTAAGGAGGGCACTTGTGATGAGCACTGGGTGTTATATGTAAGTGATGAATCATTAAATTCTATTCCTGAAGCCAGTATTACACTATATGTTAGCAAACCAGAATTAAAAAAAAAACTTTAAAAAAATAAATAAAAACACAACCAGAATATATTAATAAATAAATAAATAAATAAATAAATAAATAAATAAATAAATAAATGCAGGTTTATTCCAAGAAAGTTAGGTTCTTGTAACCTTTTACTTTTATTTATATTTTTTAAGGAACCACTACCCCCAACATGAAACTTGAGTTCACGACCCTGAGATCAAGAACCACATGCTCTACCAACTGAGTCAGCCAGACCTTACCTTTTAAGGTCAATGTTAATCAATATATTTAAGAGACTCAAGGGAAACACACACACACACACACACACACACACACACACACACACACACAATCATTTCAATACATGTATTATAACAACTGTCAAATCTAATAACCATCCTTGATTGAAAAGTCTTAAAAACCCAGAAATAGTTGTGAATTTCCTCAACCCGAGAAACAGCATTTTAGAGAAACCTCTGGCTAACATTGGAGTTAATATTAAAGTTAAATATTGCTCCTTTAACAGCAGCAAGTCAAGGCTGTCTGCTCTACCAATTCTATTCAATATTATAATCATTATAATAGAGGCTGGAGTCAGTGAAATAAGCCAAAACAAAAGTAACCAAGATTAGAAAGGAAGAAGTAAAACTTTATCACAGATGGCATTATCATGTATGTGCAAAATCCTATGATTTTACAGAAAAAGAGAGAAGCTTCTAGAACTAATAACTTATTACTTGGTTGTAGGACACAAAATTAATTAACAAAACTAACTGTACTTTTTATATTCAACTTAAATACTAAGAATTGAAGTAAAAGTGCCATTTACAATAGTGATAGAAGTATGATATTCTCAGGGATTAAAAAAACTTAAAAAATATATAAGACCTGAAACTACAAAATATAGCTGACAAAAATTCAAAAGGAAAAATAATTGTAATAAAATAATAAATAAAATGTAAGCTACACAGTAGGTATAATGACAAATTTCTCAGGTCTCTTGTCTGTTGACTGCATTATAGCAATAGTTCTAGCTCTCTAAACTCACCTTCTCTTTCTGTGATGAACACTCATCTATTTCCAACCATTATCGGCTTCTTGCTACTTGTTCAAAATCTAGGCCATGAACAACCCTTCCTCTTGGGTTTTTCTCCCTGTTACTTTTGCTTATTACATTCTTTCTCCATGTACCTACATGGGTCACTTCACTCCTTTTAGTTATCTGCTCAAATGTCACCATATACAGGGATTGCTCCCAGATCTTATTAAAATAACAGTTCCCTACCCTGATGCTCAGTATCTATTTCACCCGTTTTTACTTTGTCCATACCATTTATTACCACCATTTATTATTTGTTTAGTTGCTTAGCTAGAATGTAAGTCTATGAAGGCAAGATAAGAAATTTATCTTTCTTAATTTTTACAGCATATCCAACAACTAGATGGTGCCAAGCATACCCCCAGTGCTTGATAAATATGTTAAAATTGTTTAGAGGAATGGAAATAATGATGGTTAAATATTCATATATATTTTCTTCTAAAACTGTATGCCTTAATAAGCAATATTCATTTTCATATTACTTTAAAATACTTCCACGAGAAACATTTTTTTCAGATAAAAAATAATGAATTAGTGGCACCTGGTGGCTCAGTCAGTTAAGTGTCTGACTTTGGATTTCAGCTCAGGTCATGATCTTGCAGTTTGGGAGTCTGAGTGCTGCATCAAGCTCTGCACTGACAGTGCAGAACCTTCTTGGGATTCTGTGTCCCCCTCTCTCTGCCCTTACCAACCCCCCCCCTCAAAAAAACCCCACAAAAAACAAAAAACAAAACAAAACATCTCAATGAGAATGAGGAATTTACCATAGGGTACAATCGGAGAAAAGCAAAGCAGAAGGAATTCTTTAGACTCTTGGTGAAGTTCTCTTTTCCTTAGCCCACATGCCTGTGGAATATCTATTTTTATTTTTATTTTTTTAAATGTTTATTTATTTTTGAGACAGAGAGAGACAGAACATGAATGGGGGAGGAGCAGAGAGAGAGAGGGAGACACAGAATCCGAAGCAGGCTCCAGGCTCTGAGCTGTCAGCACAGAGCCCGATGCGGGGCTCAAACTCATGGACCATGAGATTGTGACCTGAGCCGAAGTCGGACACTTAACCGACTGAGCCACCCAGGGGCCCCTGGAATATCTATTTTTAATTTTGAGCAGATTATTTATTCTTCACTCTCATTTTTATTTTTTTTAATTTTTTATACATTTATTTTTTTGAGAGACATAGAGAGACAGAATACAAGTTGGAGAGGGGCAGAGAGAGAAGGGAGACACAGAATCTGAAGCAGGCTCTAGGCTCCTAGCTGTCAGCACAGAACCTGATGCGGGGCTCGAACTCACAAACTGTGAGATCATGACCTGAGCCGAAGTCAGACGCCCAACCAACTGAGCCACCCGGGCACCCCTCATGTTTATTTTTAATGTACTTGTTTGCCATCTAGTATAAAATAAGTTATGTAATACGCATGCATGTCTCTTCAACACTAAAATCTATATTTGAAGACACAATAGAATTTGTAACAAAATGTATAAGTCAATATCTATATTGATGCAACAAATCCACCACATGCTTAATAATTAGGGTTCTTATGGCACATGATCAGTGTGGGCCAGTAATGTGGAAGAGTTGCTAATTCTATCACTCATGAAAAGGGAACTGGGGCTTTATCTCATCATGTGCTTCCATAATGACTCTGGTAGAAAGAAGAGACAATAATAAAGAAGGTGTTGGCTCTTATGGCATCCATATAAGTTGAAAACAAAAAGTATTTGTGTAAAAAAATTTCCTTTTTTTCTTCTTCCTTCCTTCTTTCCTTCCTTCCTTCCTTCGCTCCTTTCTTTCCTTCTTTCCTTTCACAAAACAAATCACATGGGAAATTCAGTGAGAAGTACAACTCTACCATGTGCCTAAAAGAAATACCAGGTATATTAGTTACAAACTCTTAAGTTTGCCATATATATGGAATAGTATTAGGAGAAAAAAATTCATATTTTGGTGAATAGAATTAATTCCCAATATAAAATGTTTAAGAATACAATATGACAGACTTATTCTTTTATTGGTACCAATGTGATAATGACAGGGTAAGGGATATGATGATAATAATTAGTAAGAGACGCAGAACGAAAATAGTCCTTTCAGATTAATTTAATCATCTCAGAAAAATTCCCATTACTAACATGGGTTTGTCATCATAAGTAACACGAGGATTGGGGGACTACAAATTGAAATTTTACCCCAATATGGAAGCTTAGATCCTTAGGAAACTTCATGCACTGGAGCAATACTTTTGTACTTATCAACATTTTATCACATTCTTCATTGTTATGAAAGAGTTTCCTAGAAGAAAATGAGTGCTTGCAAGCCAAAAGATATTATTTAGTTCCCCAATCACCCCATATAAAATAGTAAGAAATTCAAAATTAAAAACAGATCACTGGAATTTCTACTTAATTCAATCTATAAATATTTGCCAAGCATCTAATGAATAATATATTTTTAAGGTCCTGGGGTTCTAGTTATAAACAAAAACTTGCCCTTTCCCCATATCCTTAAATTCTAGGAAGTAAAGACATGAGATACACAGCTGCATAAGTTAATGTCACATGGTGGTAGTTTCTTTGAATAAAGTGAATTGGCTCATGATTAAGAACAGCTGGCTGTAGGCTGGGGAAATGATTTTGGATGAATAGAAAAGAAATTGATCTCCATGAAGGTGACTTTTGACAGGAGACTTAGTGAGGCTAACTATTCCAGTTTGCTCAGGACTGAGAAGGTTCCTAGAAGACAGAGATTTTGGTTTTAAAAGTGGGAATTTGGGGGCAAACAAGAATGAGGTGTTCACTATTTACTTGAATTAGAAGAAGGGCTAGACATGCAAACTTCTGATGCACAAGGATTGTCGGCAGAAGAATAACCACCACCTCTTGGCTATTGTAGAGATGCTGCAGTAAATAAAGCAGGACATATATCTTTTCAAATTAGTGTTTTCCTTTTCTCTGCTAAATGCTTGGGAATGGAATTGCTGGGTTGTATGGAATTTCTATTTTTTAATTTTTAAGGAATTTCCATACTCTTTTCCATAGTGGCTACACTGATTTACATTTCCACCACCAGTGTCCAAAGGTTCCTTTTTCTCCGTATCTTAAGCATCCATCAATAGTATAGATGGCTAGATAAAGAATATATATGTATATGCATGTATGTATGCATGTATACATATATATTCTTTATCTAGCCATCTATGGTGTGTGTGTGTGTGTGTGTGTGTGTGTGTGTGTGTGTGTGTATATATATATATATATATATATATATATATATATATAGTGGGATATTACTCAGCCATAAAAAAAAGAATGAAAACTTGACATCTGTGATAACATGAATGGACCTAGAGGGTATTATGTAAGTGAAATAAGCCAGACAAAGAAAGACAAATACCACATGACTTCACTTACATATGGAATCTAAAAAAAAACAAAACAAATGAACAAATAAAACAAAACCAAAACAGACTAATATGTACAGAGAACAAACTCTTAGTTGCCAGAGAGGAGGGAATGGGGGGATAAGCAAAATAGATGAAGAGGATTAAGAGATATAAGCTTCCAATTATAAAATAAATAAGTTAAAGGGATGTGAAGTACAGCATAGGGAACAAAGCCCAATAATTTTGTAATGTACGAATGATAACTACACTTATCATGGTGGGCATTTGGTAATGTATAGAAATGTCAAATCACTATGTTGTACACCTAAAATTAATACAATATTCTATGTAAACTATACTCCAATTAAAAAAATTGCATGTCAAAAAAAAACACAATAGACAGCTATCTGCAGAACATTTAGTGAATGCCAAGAACATACTATATGAGCTTATTGATCAAAGCGAAAATTTAGAATTGTAAAGCTATTAAGCAAAAGAAGAGTAAGATCAATGAAAACAAAGTGATCTGTTACTCATAAACTTCTTTTTAAATAAAGTTCTGGGATGAAATCAACCTGTTCCACTTTGGTCTTGTCCACCATCTTTTTAAGTTATGCAACCTAATGAATAAGCAGATTTAGATGGCTCTATGATTGTACATGGCATGCTATAATAAAAGAATAACGATATAAGATAGTGTATTCTGGCCCTGCCTCTTCCTGGGGACGTTTGAAGATATTGTAGAAAGCCACTTCCTTTCTCCTTCACAACCCACCCACCTGACCCCATTCAACTTGAGAACTGTCAGCTACACCAAATGACTTGATCAGCAGTTCTATCTGCTTTGCAGGTGACTCCCACATTCTCTCAGTTGTCATTTCCCAAATTATCTGTTGCACCTTGAAATCATAGTTAGTTTTACTTATCAGTTTCTCATCTGCAAAAATGCTACAGTGATAATAAGCACCTGTGGATGTTGCCAGGAAAGGTGGATGAGTTACATGGACAGGGGCACTAATACTTTCTTTTTAATTTTCACTACAGGAATTATAAAACATGGAAAAGAAAAACCTACTCATATGCATGTATATGACTTACTTATACACATTGCATCACCTCAATTTGAGCTAAGTGTTAGGATTCTAGCATGCACACCCTTCCCCCACTCATTCTTGTACATTTCTCTCCTTTTGAACGTAGGAAGACTTCTGATACATACTCTTATGATTATGTTACCTGACAAATAGGAATTTGCAATTATAATTGAGGTTACTAATAAATTGATTAGAGTTAACCAAAAGGGAGATTATACAGGTATACCTGACTTAGTCTCGCGAGCTCTTCAAGTCTGTTTCTACAAGTCAGAGATAGAGGGAGAAAACATTATTCAAAACACAAGAAGGATTCAACTTCCCATTTCTGGCTTTGAAGATGTAGAGGGATACATGTCAGGGAAAAACATGTAGCTTCTAACAGCTGAGAATGACCTTCAGCAGACTGGACTCTGTCAACAACTAAATGAACTTGAAATGGATTCTTCTTCAGAGCCTCCAGATTAGTGCCTCATGTAGGTGTTTTCTTCAGTGTGAGACCTTTTTTAGAGAATCAAGTTGAACCACACCTAGAGTTGTGACTTGTGATGATGTGAGATTGTTACCAAGAGTGAGATGAAAAAGGAAAGAAGTCTAGGCTCTTTTTGCTCCCACAGTAAGGAATTATAGGACAGCAAAATGAAAGTAAAGCAGAGCAAAGTTTTATTAAAGTATACTCCAAGGGAGGAGTGGGCTAGTCAAGACAGACAACTCTGGGAAACTCCAGGGTGTGGGCTTCTATATTTTTTTTTTCTTTTGGGTGGGTCCTAAGTTCACAACATTTGAGTTAAAGCCTGGATTATTGAATAATTAGCCAACTACATATATCCTTTCCCAAAATGTATTCAAAATATCTGCATGGGGGTAGGAAATCACAACATAGGGCTCTCCATCAGGACATCTAGGGTCCATCTTCCTATCATTCATACCTAGCTTCCTGCCTAATGAGATAATAGATGGGTGTTGGTTAAATCACTAAGTCCGTGGGGAAAAGGAGCCAAGATGGTGGAACTGGATGGAAGTATTTTGTGTGGCTTGTGTGCATGAAATACAGCCAGACCAACATTAAACCATACTACACTCCTAGAAAACTGCTTGGAGGATTAACACAACAATCTGCACAACCTGAACTGCGGAATTCAGCAGGTATGTGGTGCAGAGAGATGCACTTGGGGACAGAGAAGTCGATGGTGGGCAGGGAGCTGCTTTTGCAGGCAGAGAGAGGATGAAGACTGGGGGAGGGTGGTAGAATATGGGAAAAGCACCCCTCCCCAAAAGCAGCTGGAGAGAAAGTGGAAAATTGGACACAGCTGCAGGGACTAAACTAAAAAGTGAGAAAGGAGAGGGTTTAAATTCCATTAAGACTGTAAACAGGGGAGCACAAAGGATGCAACTCTGCAGCAAAATACCTGGGAGTGCTCTGGTGGGAAGGGTGAATCCCCAGGAACAGAGTGGGGTCCGGGAGGTTCTCAGACCACACGGGAAAAAGTGGTTCCACTGCTGGAAGGAAATTTGGTAGAGACTATTGAAACCACCTGGGCCCAGCAGACCCCAGAAAACAGCCACATTTGCTGGTGCTGGAACAAGGTCATTAAAGGTGAAGGCTGGTGCCAGATGTGTGTTGTGATTTCCATAATCCCTGAAAAGATGCTGCTACACTACCTCGCCAACTTTTTTCTGGGGCAGGCTGGTATCTGGCTGCAGTCTCGGGGCACCAGCAGCAGCAGGGTCCAGCAAGCATTCTTGGGTGCAGCCGGCATTTGGCTATTGCTCAGTGAGACCCTCCCACAGAGGGGCAGAATGGGTCAAAGCTGCAGTCCTTCAGAAGTAAGGGGCCAGGGAACACAGTCACATCTGAGACAAAACTCAGTAGAGAGGTACTGCCTGAGGCCTGGTCACAGACAGTGAAGAAGCAGGGAGTGGATGAAAGCTGAAGATGGAGGACGGGTGTGCGATTGCTGTACCAGAACAGAGTTCCAAAACTAGAGACTGGGTACCTGGGTGATGCCATTTTCACTGCTCCCGGGCATGCACCTAGGAGAGCCACAACAATCCACCCCAGTAGGCTAGCAGCGCCATCTAGTGGAGAATGGAGCTGTTACACTGAGCCGCACCCAACTGGGCCAACTTTGTTCTTCAGGAACACAAGTCTCACCACCTAGTTAGTTTATGGACTATAAAGTGCTACATAGTCTGACTGCCAGGGGAAAACAAAGTAATTTCGATCCTATTTCAATCTGTTAGCAGGTCCATCTATTCAATTTTCTTTCTTTTTTTCCCTCTTTTATACTACTTTTCTTTTTCTTGAATACAGAAAGAAAAAATTCATTTTTATTTTCAATTTTTATTAAAAATATTTTTCTTTAATTTTTTTACTATATTTTTAAATTTTGTGTAAATGTTTTCAAATTCAATCTTACTTCCATCATTTTATTTTAGTCTACTTCAGTATATTCACCTTTTCAAATTTTCAAACAATTTCCTTTTTTTCTTTTTCTTTTTTCTCTTTTTCATTTCTTTTATTTTTCTTGAATGCAGAAAGAGAAAAACTTCATTTTTACTTTGAATTTCTATTAAAAATATCTTCTTTAATTTTTACTGTATTTTTTGCTTTTATGTAAATTTTTTCAAATTCTATTTTATTTCCATCATTTTATTTTAGTCTACTACAGCGTATTCACTTTTTCAAATTTTCAAACGATTTCTTTTTTTCTTTTATCTCTTTTTCATTTGTTTTGTTTTTCTTTAATACAGAAAGAGAAAAAAATCATTTTTATTTTTAATTTTTATTAAAAATATTTTCTTTAATTTTTTCTACTATATACTTTTGTGTAAATTTTTTCAAATTCTATTTTACTCCCATAATCTCATTTTAGTCTACTTCAGTGTATTCATTTTTTCAAATTCTCAAACAATTTCCCTTTTTTTCCCTCCCCCCCTTTTATTTCTCTAATCTGTGAAACCACTTTCAACACCATGACAAAAACACACCTAGGATCTAGCATCTTTTATTAGATTTTTTTGTGTGTGTTTTTGATTTTTTTATTTTAATTTTTTTCAATTTCAATTTTTCTACCTCATTAATTCATTTTCTCCCTTCACAATGACACAATGATGGAATTCACCCCAAAAGAAAGAGGATGAAGAAATGCAGCCAGGGATTTAAGCAACACAAATACAAGCAAGATGTCTGAACCAGAATTTAATATCACAATAATTAGAATACTGACTGGAGTCAAAAATAGATTAGAATCCCTTTCTGCAGAGATAAAAAAAGTAAAAATAGTCAGAATAAAATAAAAAATGTTATAACTGAGCTGCAATAACAGATGGATGCAGCAGCAGCAAGGATGGATGAGGCAGAACAGAGAATCAGCAATATACAGGACAAACTTATAGAGAATAATGAAGCAGAAAAAAAGAGGGAGATTAAGGCAAAAGAACACAATTTAAGAATTAGAGAAATCAGTGACTCATTAAAGAGGAACAACATCAGAATCATAGGGGTTCCAGAAGAGGAAGAGAGAGAAATAGGGTTAGAAGGGCTATGTGAGCAAATCATAGCAGAAAACTTTCCTAACCTGGGGAAAGACACAGACATCAAAATCCAGGAAGCACAGAGGATCCCCATTAGATTCAAGAAAAACCAACTATCAACAAGGCATATCATAGTCAAATTCACAAAATACTCAGGCAAGGAGAGAATCATGAAAGCAGCAAGGGAAAAAAGAGTCCCTAACCTACAAGGGAAGACAGATCAGGTTTGCAGCAGACCTATCCACAGAAACTTGGCAGGCCAGAAAGGAGTGGTGGGATATATTCAATGTGCTGAATCAGAAAAATATGCAGCCAAGAATGCTTTATCCAACAAGGCTGTCATTCAAAATAGAAGGATAGATAAAAAGTTTCCCAAACAAAATTTAGTTTGTGACCACTAAACCAGCCCTGCAAGAAATTTTAATTATTTTATATTTATTTAATAATTTAATATTTATTATTTATATAAATAAATACCAAAAGCAACAAAAATTAGAAAGTACCAGAGAACAGCAGAAGAAACTCCAACTCTACAACCATCATATCTTTCAGTACTCACTCTAAATGTCAATGAACTCAATACTCCAATCAAAAGACATAGGGTAACAGAATGGATAAGAAATAAGATTCATCCATATGCTGTTTACAAGAGACCCACTTTAGACCTAAAGACACCTTCAGATTGGAAATAAGGGGATGGAAAACCATCTATCATACTAATGGTCAACAAAAGTAAGCCGGAGTAGACATACTTATATCAGACAATCTAGACTTCAAAATGAAGACTGTGTAAAGAGATGCAGAAGGGCATTATATCATAATCAAGGGGTCTATCCACCAAGAAGACCTAACAATTGTAAACATTTATGCACCAAATGTGGTGGCACCCAAATATATAAATCAATTAATCACAAACATAAAGAAACTCATCGATAGTAATACCATAATAGTAGGAGACTTCAACACCCCACTCACAGCAATGGACAGATCATCTAATCAAAATATCAACAAGGAAACAATGGCTTTGAATGACACACTGGACCAGATGGACTTAACAGCTGTATTCAGAACATTTCATCCTAAAATATCAGAATATACATTCTTCTCCAGTGCACATGGAATGTTCCCCAGAATAGACCATATAGTGGGACACAAATCAGCCCTAAGTAAGTACAAAAAGATCAAGATCATACTGTGCATATTTTCAGACCACACCACTAGGAAACTCAAAATCAACCACAAGAAAAAATTTGGACAGGCAACGAATACTTGGAGACTGAAGAACATCTTACTGAAGAATGAATGGGCTAACCAAGAAGTTAAAGAGGAAATTAAAAAGTAGATGGAAGTCAATGAAAATGATAGCACCACAACTCAAAACCTCTGGGATGCAGCAAAGTGGTCATAAGAGGAAAGTATATAGCAATCCAGGCCTTCCTAAAGAATGAAGAAAGATCTCAGATATACAACCTAAGCTTATGCCTTAAGGAGCTGGAAAAAGAACAGCAAATAAAACCCCAAACCAGCAGAAGACAGGAAATAATAAAGATTAGAGCAGAAATTAACGCTATTGAAAACAAAAAAAAAAAACAAAAAAACAAAAAAAACAGTAGAACAGATCAATGAAACCAGAAGTTGGTTCTTTGAAAGAATTAACAAAATTGATAAACCACTAGCTAGTTTGATCAAGAAGAAAAAGGAAAGAACCCAAATAAATAAAATCAAGAATGTAAGAGGAGAGATCACAACCAACACAGCAGAAATAAAACAATAACAAGAGAATATTATGAGCAATTATATGCCAATAAAATGGGCAATCTGGAAGAAATGGACAAATTCCTAGAAACATATACACTACCAAAACTGAAACAGGAAGAAATAGAAAATTTGAACCGACCCATAACCAGCAAGGAAATCAAATTAGTAATCAAAAATCTGCCAAAAAACAAGAGTCCAGGGCCAGATGGCTTTCCAGGGGAATTCTACCAAACATTTAAGGAAGAGTTAACACCTATTCTCTTGAAGGTGTTCCAAAATAGAAATGGAAGGAAAACTTCCAAACTCTTTCTATGAAGCCAGCATTACCTTGATTCCAAAACTAGACAGGGACCCCACTAAAAAGGAGAACTTTAGACTGATTTCCCTGATGAACATGGATGCAAAAATCTTCAACAAGATATTAGCCAACTGGCTCCAATAATACCTTTAAAAAATTATTCACCACGACCAAGTGGGATTTATACCTGGGATGCAGGGCTGGTTCAATATCCACAAAACAATTAACATGATTCATCATATCAATAAAAGAAAGGACCAGAACCATATGATTCTCTCAATAGATGCAGAGAAAGCATTTTACAAAATACAGCATCCTTTCTTGATGAAAACTCTCAAGAAAGTAGGGATAGAAGGAGCATACCTCGAGATCATAAAAGCCATATATGAACGAACCAACGCTAATATCATTCTCAAGCACAAAAATTGAGAGCTTTCCCGCTAAAGTCAGGAACAAGACAGGGATGTCCACTCTCGCCACAGTTATTCAACATGGTATTGGAAGTCTTAGCCTCTGCAATCAGACAACACAAAAAAATAAAAGGCATCCAAATCAGCCAGGAGCAGGTCAAACTTTCACTCTTCACAGATGACATGATACTCTATATGGAAAACCCAAAAGATTCCACCAAGAAACTGCTAGTATTGATTCATGAATTCAGCAAAGTTGCAGGATAAAAAATCAATGCACAGAAATCGGTTGCATTCCTATACACCAACAATGAAGCAACAGAAATAACAATCAAGGAATCGGTCCCATTTACAGTTGCACAAAAAACCATAAAATGTCTATGAATAAATCTAACCAGGAGGTAAAAAATCCATATGCTGAAAATTATAGAAAGCTTATGAAAGAAATTGAAGAAGACACAAAAAAAAGGAAAAAAGATTCCATGCTCATGGATAGGAAGAACAAATATTGTTAAAATGTTGATACTACCCAAAGCAATCTACATATTCAATGCAATACCTATCAAAATAACATCAGCATTCTTCACAGAGGTAGAACAAATAACCCTAAAATTTGTACGGAACCAGAAAAGACCCTGAATAGCCAAAGCAATCTTGAAAAAGAAAACCAAAGAAGGAGGCATCACAATCCCAGACTTCAAGCTATACTATAAAGCTGTAATCATCAAGACAGTATGGCACTAGCACAAGAACAGACACTCAGATCAATGGAACAGAATATAGAACCCAGAAATGGACCCACAAACGTGTGGCCAACTAATCTTTGACAAAGCTGGAAAGAATATCCAACGGAATAAAAACAGTCTCTTCAGTAAGTGGTGCTGGGAAAACTGGACAGTGACATGCAGAAGAATGAAGCTGGACCAGACACAAAAATAAACTCAAATAAACTCTTTCTTACACCAGACACAAAAATAAACTCAAAATGGATGAAAGACCTAAATGTAAGACAGGAAGCCATCAGAATCCTCGAGGAAAAAGCAGGCAAAAAACTCTTTGATCTTGGCCGCAGCAACTTCTTACTCAACACGTCTCCGGAGGCAAGAGAAACAAAAGCAAAAAAGAACTACTGGGACCTCATCAAAATAAAAACCTTCTGCATAGCGAAGGACACAATCAGCAAAACTAAAAGGCAACTGACAGAATGGGAGATTATATTTGCCAACGACATATCAG
Source organism: Acinonyx jubatus (assembly GCF_027475565.1). NCBI lineage: Eukaryota > Metazoa > Chordata > Mammalia > Carnivora > Felidae > Acinonyx > Acinonyx jubatus. The sequence continues at coordinate 24,409,306 of NC_069394.1, forward strand.
ATAAAGGGTTAGTATCCAAAATCTATAAAGAACTTACCAAACTCAACACCCAAAAAACAAATAATCCAGTGAAGTAATGGGGCAAGGCATGAATAGACACTTCTCCACAGAAGACATCCAGATGGCCAACGGACACATGAAGAAATGCTCAACATCACTTACCATCAGGGAAATACAAATCAAAACCACAATGAGATACCACCTGATACCTGTCAGAATGGCTAACATTAACAACTCAGGCAACAACAGATGTTGGTGAGGATGTGGAGAAAGAGGATCTCTTTTGCATTGTTGGTGGGAATACAAGCTGGTGCAGCCACTCTGGAAAACAGTATGGAGGTTCCTCAAAAAACTAAAAATAGAACTACCCTAAGACCCAGCAATTGCACTACTAGGCATTTATCCATGGGATACAGGTATGCTGTTTTGAAGGGACACATGCACCCCCATGTTTATAGCAGCACTATAAACAATAGCCAAAGTATGGAAAGAGACGAAATGTCCATTTATGGATGAATGGATAAAGAAGATGGGGTGTGTGTGTGTATACACACACACACACACACACACACACACACACACACACACACACTGGAGTGTTACTCACCAATCAAAAAGAATGAAATCTTAGCATTTGCAACTACATGGATGGAACTGGAGGGTACTATGCTAAGTGAAATTAGTCAGAGAAAGACAAAAATCATATGACTTCACTCATATTATGACTTTAAGAGACAAAACAGATGAACATAAGGGAAGGGAAACAAAAATAATATAAAAACAAGGAAGGGGGACAAAACAGAAGAGACTCATAAATATGGAGAACAAACTGAGGGTTGCTGGAGGGGTTGTGGGAGGGGGGATGGGCTAAATGGGTAAGGGGGACTAAGGAATCTACTCCTGAAATCATTGTTGCACTATATGCTAACTAATTTGGATGTAAATTTAAAAAAAATAAAAAATAAAGCAAGTTAAAAAAAATCACTAGGTCTGTGACATTTTGCTATGTAGCAACACAAAAGTAATACAAACTGGATCTTAAGTGCCAAACCTCAAGACCCTTGACACAGGTAGGAAACAAAATAATCATTCATAACTCAGAGTGTTGTTGTGAAATATGTAGAATGGTGCTGTCCAAAAGAAATAAAACATACACTATAAATTCAAGACTCATAGGTAATTTTTACTTTTCCTATAATTACATTATAAATATTGAAGGAGCACCTGGGTGGCTCAGTCAGTTGAGCCTCCAACTTTGGCTCAAGTCATGATCTCACGGTTCATGAGCCTGCATCGAGCTCACTGCTATTAGTCCTAGCCTGCCTCAGATCCTCTGTCCCGGTCTCTCTCTGCCCCTCCCCTGCTCATTCTCTCCCTCTCAAAAATTAATAAACCTTAAAAAAATAAAAATAAAAAATAAATGGTGAAAAGAAACAGGTATAATTATATATAACAATATATTTAATCCAATATATCCAAAATATTATCACCCAAATGCAATAAACATAAAACATTTTGAGTTATTATACATTCTGGTTTTGTACTGTCTTCAAAATACAATGTCTGTTTTATCCTTACGGCACATCATAGTTTGTACTCGCTACATTTTAAGTGTTCTCTTGGCCTCAAGTGGTTGGCCACTGGCTGCCCTATCACATAGCACCAACCGAGAACATAGTAGATTCTCTGTGAAGTTCCTTTTCCTCCCTCTACTCCCTTCCTTTCCATCAACCATAGTACACAGAGGAAAGGACAATCTTACCCATGCCAATCATGTGTTTTGACTTTTCTGAACATAAACCGAAATAAAAGAGAGCTCATTATCATAGGGGTGTATTTGGGAGCTGTGAGAAAGTTTCAATCACTCACACAAGTGAGCAGTTACTATAGAGAAGCAAGGAGTGTTTGTGTGTGTTTTTTAAATTACATCTTTAAAAATCTAGTAGGATGCATAGAAAGGGTTACAGAAATTCCTTAATTTAATGGTCAGACAGCTATTATTTGGGAATGTTCAGTGCTATCTCTTCAGAGGCTAATTATATGATTCATATGGTAACAAAAGATTCATAACTCATGGACTTATGGAATGGAGTTGATTGCACATGAAGACTTTCATTTTCCTAGTAATTTTGACAAGAATGACATGGGAAATTGAGAAACAATATTTTATTGCCAGTATTTTATTGTGATTAATGCCAAGGGATTTTTAAGTCAGATAGAGATAGAAGAGGGGGAGAGATAGAGGAGAGAGAGAGAGGGAGAGAGAGAGAGAGAGAGAGAGAGAGAGAGAGAGAGAGAAAGAGAGAGAGAGATGATAGGCAGAAGGACAGATATAGATAGATAGATAAATTGGATACTGTGTTAACACAAATAATTGAATTGTCAAGTTTCAACACACATCATAGAGGCATTAAACTTCCCTAAAGACTCAAAGGTTATAAGCAAGCACAAGTCATAGAGGACATACTATTTTCTAGAAGGGCTTAAATCCATCAGGTGAAGTTTCCAGCAAAACATCTCTTTTTGGGTTGTGTTTAATAGAGTTTATCATAGTAATCAGTTTTATTTTTTGAGAATCTACCATATAATAGATGTTTCATATATGTAGTTTTGAATACTCAAAAAAACCCTTGAAAGTCTCAGAGAAATTTATTAATTATTATTATTATTATTATTAATTATTATTAAAATTTATTAATTTATTATGCTCAACGCCACTGAGAACAGTGATGAAGGATCTTGATCCAGGTCATCTGCCAACAAGTTCACTAAATTGAGCAATTTCGTTTTGAGTACTGTCCTATTTTGCACACCAATTAATTCCCCAAAAGAACATGTTTTTGTGGCCACCTCCTACTCTTCAACCAATGTGCCCCTCAAATAAATAAATTTTAGTTAGTTTATAAATAAACAATTTCTGATGAGAAACATGCTGTTAAATTATAGATAAAACCCTCCTTTTCCCACTAGTAATGGCACTAACAGGTTTATAAAGGGTTAATATAAAGAAGTTTCATGGAGATCTGATTGAGGTCCTTTACTCAGCTGCCATCCCCCAAATACAGCTGGAGTGAGTTACTTGTTCATGCTTCCCTCTTCTTAACTCCTCCTTTCTTAGATGTAATATTCCAATTTTTTTGGCAATAGTTAATATATTTTTGTGGAGGTTTAAATACATGTTTATAAGTTGCAGGTCTGCTGAACAAAAATATGTTTGCACTATTGAAATAACTTCCAAAAAAGTTAATAATCTGGATGCTCTGATTACATATAGTAGTTTTTATGCAATTTATACCAGTTTATATAACATGAACTCAAATACTGTGCATTTATAGATATTCCTTCATTAGATTCAGCAAGTATATAAGATGAACATTTTTATCCCTAATTCACAGATGAGGAAAACGATTTTGAGTTATTAAATAACTAGTCTACAGCCTCCAAGACAGTGAATGGCAGAACTGATACGATCCCTAAACTGACTTTTATCTCACAGTAGTATTATTTACACTGCATGTGTGTGTGAGATAGAGGAAGAATAGAGTAGTTGAGAACATAAATGATAAGCAAATATTAATGAGCTCACCAGCTGCAAACAACTGCTGCAAATACCAGCTATATCATTTTGTAGGCAAACTATTAGCTTCTGTAAAAATGTTGCGTTTTGTTTACTTCAGAGAAAAGTAATTCAAAATGACGCCAGCCATTATCTTGCTAAATGAATAAGAAGAGTCAGGTGGCAGAAATGAGTAGGAGATTTTAATCGCAAGAGAGAAAACCAAAATGGTTCATGGCAATCTTTTGCTTTACTTATTTATATGATCAAAATAAGATTTAAAAAAATGGAAACAGCCAGAGCCTGTATTTTATTATTATGACATGCTTAAATTGTTGGGAGTATAATGCTTTGGCTCAAAAATGCCCCAGTTTGATAGCCTTAAAATAGATTTTTATAAGAGTTTGCAGTGGTGGATACTGTAAAAAAAAATGGGCCTAATGCTGAATAAGATCTTATCCCTAGGTTTACTGACTCTGTAACTAAAAGTTACAGACTAAAATCTACATGTAAAATCATGTAGACTGAAATCTACATGTTATCCTAAAGGTTTGCCAAATTTGATCTACAAAAAAAGCCACAGAAGAAAGAGTATCAAATTATCTAGCCATCTGACCATGAAAAAATATGCATGTTATTGACTAAGAGATACTATACTTCACACTCTGAAAATTGCTTAAGCACTTAACTCAATATTCCCTAAGTGCCCATCTAATTTATTTTAAATAAAGTTAATGTACAGGTGTATTATTGGTGGGGAGACATTTATATGAAAAGTAAAAAACAATCACATTGTAATAATGACGAATTTGTAATATGCAAACCACATTGGAAATATGCAGTTGTTAAATATAAAAGTATTTTACATTTATAGGACAAAGAGAGAAATTCTTTTCTCAAGAATATTCAACCAACACAAAATGAATTTATGACAGAACATGGATTACTTTGCTTATACACAAATGTGATAAACATGGAGACTTTGAGGATATGAAAAAAACATCCAGCCATAATACACCTCCCCAAAGACATTAACTTTAATATGTGTAATAAATTCAAGCATATCTACTTTGATTCAGTATGTTAAAAAAATATAGCCTATGGATGGCTTGGGTGGCTCAGTCAGTTAAGTATCCGACTCCTGATATCAGCTCAGGTCATGATCTCACGGATTTGTGAAAACTGAGCCCCACATCTGGCTCTATGCTGATAGCACAGAGCATGCTTGGGATTCTCGCTCTAAGAGAGAGAGCGCTTATGGGTAAAATAGTAAGTACACTTAAGATTTTTATAATATTTAATTTTCCTCTTTAAAAAATATTAATTCACAAAAGTAAGCACAAAAAAAAGGTAGCATAATCCTAGTACTACATTCTAAAAATTGACGTCAACAATACAATACCTCTTACAATACCTGGTAAGAGTTAAAAAAACAAAACAAAACACAGTGTTAGATTTATATTTCTGTGCTGATTGAACACCTGGTGTTGAAAATCTTATTAAACTTAGAAAAAGTAGTTGGTACCATCATCAAGATTTAATACTTATCATACTATACTTATACTTATCATACTATAATACTTATAGTCTTTTTATATAGTGACACAACCTTTTTATAATTCACACCACCTCCAGACAGCCAGGCAAAATTAAATTGGTCAAATTCAAATACAAAGAGAGAAGAAAAGTAATGGGTAATAAATTCCAGACATTGTGATGGAAACTGTATAAATATTGAATTGCATTTAGTCTTTCTAGGAAACTTCTGAGATGGAATTTTTTTTCTCATTTCCATATTATTCTGAGACTGAGTAAATTCAAATGAATTAGCTAAGGTCCCATGGTTCATGCATGTTGGTGACAAAATTTCACCTTCAGGGATAGGAGGAAAGAATGAGGTAGGTGATCATAAGGAGACGAGGATTAAAAATGCATGAACATTTGCTTATTTATCTTCATATATAAAGCATGTAGCAGCACATGTTATATATTCAGGGCCCAGTAAATGTTAGTGCTTTTTTTCATTGATCCTATGCCAGTTTCTTTAGCAATTTCTTCCATCACCATCCACCTATTAATTTACTTCATATTTTCAGCTATCCACAAGAAATTCCACACATTCATTTAAGAAGCTACCATGTCAGATATGGACACTACAATGGAGTCACAAATAGAATGAAATAATGTATGTGGTGGCCCATATGTCACTTTCATATTTTAGAAGACCAACTTGTAATACATAGGTGTCTCATTGTTATATGTATAACACCCAAATAAATAAAGTTGTAGAGGATGTAAATGATGATGATGATGATGGTGAGGAAGAAGAAGAAGAAGAAGAAGAAGAAGAAGAAGAAGAAGAAGAAGAAGACGAAGAAGTAGAAGAAGGGGAGGAGGAAGAGTAAGAGGAAGAAGGAGAAGAAGAGCTTTCTATCACTGGGGCCTGGAGGATGTAAAATTGATATCAACATATTTAGTTATAACTCTGGATAGAATCAAAATCATCTAACTTAATTCTGACCCTTGTCTATTTACAGAATGATACAAATGCCTTGTCTTTAAGGAAAAATAAAATGTTCTTTTAATACATAGAAGATTATGGTTCAAATAAAATGGAAATAAAGTAGAATATCAATAATACCCTAGGGGCCAAGAAATTGTTTAATCTTCTAACAGAGTTTAATGGAATTAAACAATACAGGAACCTGTTTACTTACTGGACTCTAGCAATTACAATAATATTACAATAATATTCACAGTTAAGTTTTATTAAGCACTTTTCATTTGAAGCAATTACAATAATGTTCACAGTTAATTCTTATTAAGCACTTTTCTTTCAAGGTAAGACAATGATTTACATATATTATCCACTAATATTTTTTCTATTTTACATATAAGTAAAATGAGTCTCTGGAAAGTTAAAATACTTGCATAATATCAAATAGCTATTAAATGATCGAATAGAAGTTACAATGGCATGAGATTGCCTCTATTGGAGAAAAATATTAAAGTGACATAGAATTAACAATACAAGAAACAACAGGTGTTGGCAAGGATGTGGATAAAGGAGAAGCCTCTAACGTTGTTGGTGGGAATGCAAACTGGTGCAGCTACTCCAGAAATTAGTATTGAAGTTCCTTAAAAAGTTGAGAATAGGGGTGCCTGGGTGGTTTAGCTGGTTAAGCATCCAGCTCTTGATTTTGGCTCAGGTCATGATCTTGCCGTTCATGTGATGGAGCCCTACATTGGGCTCCATGCTGTCCACGAGAAGCCTGCTTGGGATTCTCTTTCTGCCCCTCACCTGCTCACATGCTGTCAATCTCTCTCTCTCGCTCTCTCTCTCTCTCTCAAAATAAAGAAATAAACATTTAAAAAAAATTTAGGGGCACCTGGGTAGCTCAGTCAGTTAAGCATCCGACCGGCTCAGGTCATGATCTAGCAGTCTCTGAGTTGGAGCCTCACATCGGGCTCTGTGCTGACAACTCAGAGCCTGGAGCCTGTTTTGGATTCTGTGTAGCCCCCTCTCTCTGCCCCTCCCCCACTCGTGCTCTATCTCGCTCTGTCTCTCAAAAATAAATAAATGTCAAAAAAAGTTTTTTAATTTTTTAAAAAAGTTAAAAATAGAACTACCTTACAATTCAGCAACTGTACTACTAGGTATTTACTCAAAGAAAAAAAATACAAATTCAAATGGTAACATACACTCTGATATTTATAGCAGCATTATCTACAATAGCCAATTTATGGAAAGAGCCCACATGTCCATCAACTGATGAACGGATAAAGATGATGTGTATATTCAATGGAATGTTACTTAGCCATAAGAAAAAAGAATGAAATCTTGCCATTTGCAACAACATGGATAGAGCTGGAGAGTATTATGCTACGTGAAATAAGTCAGAAAAAGACAAATAACATATGATTTCACTCATATGTGGAATTTAAGAAACAAAACAAACCATGATGGGGGGGCGGAGACAGGCAAACCAAGAAACAAACTCTTAACCAGAGAGAATGGAACTGATGGTTACCAGAGGGGAGGTAGGTTGGGGGATGGGTGAAATAGGTGATGGGGATTAAGGAGTGCACTTGTGATGAGCACCGGGTGATGTATGGAAGCATTGAATTACTATATTGTACACCTGAAACTAATATTATACTATATGTTAACTAAGTGGAGTTTAAATAAAAACTTAAAGAATATAGCATACAGAGCTCAGTTTAACTAGTATATGCAGATAGAGTGAGAGTCTTAAGCAGTAATCTAGATACTTGATTTATAAGGAAAATCAGCAGTCAGAAGTGTTTTTGTTTTTGTTTTTCCAAATTATTAGATGGAAAACTCATGTGGTATGCAGAATTGTGATGCCCCAAGATGTTCAATTCTAATCCCTGGAATCTGTGAATATGTTACTTGCATGGCACAAGGGACTTAGCAAATGTGATTAAATTTCGAATTTTGAGATACTGGAGTGATCCTGGCATAGGTCCAATGTAATCACAAGGGTCTTTCTGAAAGTGGTCATTTTTTTAAGGGTCAGAGGCAGGAGAAATGTGAAGACGCTGCACTGCCTCAGCAAAGATAGAAGACGAGGGCCACAAATAAGGAGGATGAGTAGTCTCTGGAATCTGGAAAAGGCAAGGAAGTAGATACCTCCTGTGGATCTCCAGAAAGGAATTTAAACCTGCAGGCACATTGATAGCTAAATGGAGACAATTTTAGACATCTGAGCTCCTAAATTGTAAGATAATAAAATTCTACTGTTTTAAACCATGAAGTTTCTGGTAATTTATTATAATAGCAGTAGAGAACTAACAGAACCAGTATCTGTAAAGATTAAAATATAAAACAATATTGAACATTTGCTGAAGTAACTATTAAGGAAAAATGCTAATTAGCAATAATTATAGTTATAATTTGTTGAGCATATACTATGTACAAATCACTTATGGTCATATCAATTCATTGATGAGGGCACCAGAAATAACTCCATTTGACAGAAGATGTAAGAGGTTCAAGAGCTTAAATATATGTCCAAGTGACAGAGAGTGGATGAAATATCAGTGAGAAAGATATGGGATGATGAGAGGAGAAACTCAGAACTAAGTGAAAGTACATCTGTCATCAATAAAAATGACCTTTAGTTATTGCTACAGTAGTCACCTCGGGCTACCTGAACAGTCAAAATTCTGTGGATCAGAGTTGGTAAAAAATATGTACTAAATGTTCTGTTCTCAACTTGTCTATGTGTAATACATAATAAATTACCTTAGAATATAAATACAAAGTCAAAAATTTAAACCAATCAAGAATGTTTAATTAAACTCATTGAAGTTTCTGGGAAAATGCTATCCTTTGTAGCATTTCAAAATTTATGTTGCCTTTGAACTTAAATACTTATTATTCTTAACTTACATTTCTTATATCACAGTGGAATTTTTATCTGGGTCAGCATGAAGGCAGTAATTTGATATTAGGGAGGGTTTCATTTTTTTAAGAGTGGGGATGGAAATAGTTCTATAGCTTTGAACTATGATAGGGTACAGATTGATGACTTTCAAAAACTAATGGGGAGAGAACTGGATGTTGTATGTAAGTGCTGAATCACTAAATCGTGCACTTGAAACTAAAATTACACGGATAACTAACTGGAATTTAAAAAAAAACTTTAAAAAATGCCTAATGAGTAGAGTTATTTCCTAACAAAATTCAAAGAAATAAAAACTCGAAGTGTAATCAATAAATCATTTTATTCACACGCGTTTAAGATTCAGTCTAGAAATATTACAAAAGAGTCACAGAAGGATGTAGTGTACAAGGCTTAATTATTTCTTGGTGGACTACTAATAAAAGAAATTAAGGGGTTTGAATCCTCACAGTGAAATAACTGGTACCATGGTTAGTAGATAGAATGGCTGCAGCATACATACATTAGAGGGGAAGAAGGCTTAAGATGAATTACCGAGCTTTCATAACCACAAACGCAAGCTCTAACGACAATCATAACAGGAAGAAAAGAAGATGCATGAAAGAAAAGAACACTGTGAAATGTATTTGATATGTGAAAGAAAAGCTATCCTCTATATAATTTTGAACTTGAGGGTGGGAGTAATGAATGTGAGATTGGAGGGAAAATTAGAAATTGAAGATCATGATATCAATGTGTGATTTTATGCGATTGGGAGAATTGTGTTAACAATAAAAAATAGGAAAGTCATCAATCATTTCAATATTGTCAAATTCACTGAATTCCAGCCTGACCCTTTAACTTGATTCTGACACAGCCTTGCTCATCTTCTTGAAATATTTCCCTCCCTCAGTTTATATTTTGAGTTATGTTTATTTCTCTGTAAAGTGTTGTTATTTGATTTTTGTTTAAATTTTTACTTTGGACAGATTACATAAAATATATGATATATATAAACACACACACACACACACACATATATATATATATATATATACACACACACACACACATTATGTTTAATATATATATTAGGAAAATATAAGCATGTACAACAACTGACAACAGTGCACTGGACATCTGTGTATCCAACACCCAGCTTCTACGATCATTAATTATAGCCAATCTTATCTCATTATATCCCCAACATTGCTTGCCCGTGTTATTAAAGTAAATCCCATATGGCATGTATTGGATAGTATTTCATCAATATGTTTCTCTAAAAGATAAATGCTCTTTAAAAATAAAATGATAAAGCAATTGGGACACCTATAAAATTAGTAATATTTAAGATTAGTATCTCCAGTCAGTATTCAAATTTTCAATTGTCTTACAAATGAACTTTAAAAATTTACAAATATTGGCTTAAAGCTGGATCCAGATAAGATTCATAGTTTGTAATTGATTACTGTTTCTATGGTTCTTTTGATGTATAGTCTTCCTTCTCTCTGTCTCTCTCTCACCATTACAACCCTGGCAATTAATTTGGAGAAGTAATTGGGGAATCTGCACTTACCGTTTCCCACAGCCTGGATGCTGGATATTGTTGACAGCATTCTTTCACCTGTATTTCCTATAAATGAGTGCTTGAATCTAGAGAAATGACCAAACTCAGATGAACTATTTGACAGAACTACTTTCAATGTTTGGGCTACCTCTTTCTGGGCTCTTTATTGATGTCTTTTCTTTCTTCCACAATATTGGTGTCCCATGAACCTCCATTTCACTTACTTCCCATCAGTGCGAAATAAAGTCTGTGGTCAATCTTGCCCAGAACATAGATGTATTAACACTAGCATCCATATGCTGACAACTCCAAAATTTCTATTATTATCCCAGATCACTGTCTTGAATAGGAGACCTGAACATCTAAGTGTCTAACAGATAATACTTTGTAGTCACAGAGGTATCTCAAAATTACCATGTCCACAACTAAGCAATTTGTATTTCCTATAAATGTGCTTCTTCTTATATCACTCATTTTAACATGAATTTCATATATTAAGAATATGGTCCTTAGGACTAGACATATCCTTATGTATATACATTCTTTCAGCTACTTTCTAAATAAACTTCATCAGTCAATTAATTAATTAATGTAAAGAATTAATAAAACTAATGGATAAAGGACCTGAATGTGAGACAGGAAACCATCAAAACCTTAGAGGAGAAAGCAGGAAAAGACCTCTCTGACCTCAGCCATAGCAATCTCTTACTCGACACATCCCCAAAGGCAAGGGAATTAAAAGCAAAAGTGAATTACTGGGACCTTATGAAGATAAAAAGCTTCTGCACAGCAAAGGAAACAACCAACAAAACTAAAAGGCAACCAACGGAATGGGAAAAGATATTTGCAAATGACATATCGGACAAAGGGCTAGTATCCAAAATCTATAAAGAGCTCACCAAACTCCACACCCGAAAAACAAATAACCCAGTGAAGAAATGGGCAGAAAACATGAACAGATACTTCTCTAAAGAAGACATCCGGATGGCCAACAGGCACATGAAAAGATATTCAACGTCGCTCCTTATCAGGTAAATACAAATCAACACCACACTCAGATATCACCTCACGCCAGTCAGAGTGGCCAAAATGAACAAATCAGGAGACTATAGATGCTGGAGAGGATGTGGAGAAAGAGGAACCCTCTTGCACTGTTGGTGGGAATGCAAATTGGTGCAGCCGCTCTGGAAAGCAGTGTGGAGGTTCCTCGGAAAATTAAAAATAGACCTACCCTATGACCCAGCAATAGCACTGCTAGGAATTTACCCAAGGGATACAGGAGTCCTGATGCATAGGGGCACTTGTACCCCAATGTTTATAGCAGCCCTCTCAACAATAGCCAAATTATGGAAAGAGCCTAAATGTCCATCAACTGATGAATGGATGAAGAAATCGTGGTTTATATACACAATGGAGTACTACGTGGCAATGAGAAAAAATGAAATACGGCCCTTTGTAGCAACATGGATGGAACTGGAGAGTGTTATGCTAAGTGAAATAAGCCATACAGAGAAAGACAGATACCATATGGTTTCACTCTTATGTGGATCCTGAGAAACTTAACAGAAACCCATGGGGGAGGGGAAGGAAAAAAAAAAAAAAAACAAGGAGGTTAGAGTGGGAGAGAGCCAAAGCATAAGAGACTGTTAAAAACTGAGAACAAACTGAGGGTTGATGGGGGGTGGGAGGGAGGGGAGGGTGGGTGATGGGTATTGAGGAGGGCACCTTTTGGGATGAGCACTGGGTGTTGTATGGAAACCAATTTGACAATAAATTTCATATATTAAAAAAAAGAATTAATAAAACTGGTGTGCTTATAACTGAAAATACTTGAGTATTTACCGTTAGATGCTCTTCTAGGTGCTTTATTTACATGTATTTTCTCAACTAAGTCTTATATCAATTTTACAAAGTACATAAAATTATTTTAGTCTTAAAGATGAGGTAACTTAGACACAGAGAGGTAATTAAAATGTCCAGGCAGTCTGTTTTCAGGATCTATACTCTTGGCATACATCTCAGCATACGTCTTAAAATATTTTTAAGACATGAAAAAATAGCATGGGTAAAAAAGTTAAAATAGTGTCTGACACAAAGTAATTACATGTTGATTTATATTAATATTTTTATTATTAAATTTAAAGGCCTTGGTAAAGCATATAAGATTTTTTATGATCTGGCCCTTTAATTACTTCTCCACCTCCTCTTTATCTGCATTGGTCCTGCTCTGCTGTATTGTAATTTCTCCATGATAACTTGTGGTTTTTGTTTTAGTGCTCTATAACACCACTATGATCACTCTTGTCATCTTGAAAATGTGATATGTCCTATATATCCTTTAACATGCAATTCACGTGCTCCTCTTTAGGAAAGGCAAGGCTCAAAATTGAATTTAGTATTCCTTCTTGATGTTTTTGTTTATAATTCTATCAAAGGAACCTCAAAGCCAAACTTCCTGGAATAATTTATTCTGTCTTCAGATTTCCCCATCTATTTACTTCATAACTTGACACATTCTGATTCCATACTACCAGTGCTCTTTAGAAGCCTTCCTCACGATCACACATAATGCTCTATTTGTTAAAGCTAATGGAAACCCTTTTTAATAATAAAATTAAAGGTAGATGATAGATTAAATAGATACATAATAGATAGATAGATAGATAGATAGATAGATAGATAGAGACAGAGAGATGAAAGATATATTTGCTCTTTCTGATAGTTTTCTCCTCCCTTACTTTCCCTAACATGACTCCTCAGGTTTTCCATATTACTCTGTATTAGTTTATTTTTAGCTCCTTTACAATCTGCACTCTCTCCATGTGGAAATGTTGATAATCCCCAGAATTGTGCCTTCAGCCCTTCTCTATTCATGTTCTACATATCCTCCATCATTGTGTCTTATTTTTTTTTAACCATTTAATTTTAACATTATAGCATATCAGGGAGGTAAAATTGTCTCCTGACAATTTTGAAACTCAGGATTGAAGCCTTAAAATTAGATTAGATATTCAGATTAAAAAACTCATGTATCAGAATTGACAGTTGAAATAATAGAAATAGATGGGAAGAAATTAAAGAGATGGACTTTTTTTTAAAGTACAGAACAAGAGATAGACATATCTACACAAAACAGTAAGCATAGCCCGAATATGTCCAGACATGTCCCCATTTGAGAGATCTGAAGCAGAAGAAATGACAAGGATAAAGACATAGAAGTAATAGCTAGAAAATCAGGAGAAAACACTATCATCATGATATCACAAGTTTCAGAAGGAAATGGTCTCTAAAATTAAGTGTTGGATGACTTTAATTCTTGAAGTCTTTAGAGTTATCTTTAAAACTTTTCATTTAATAGTGACCAGATTGTGGGTAGAAGATCCTTGGAAAGATAAGATAAAATATAATAGAAGGATGAGGTGCCTGGGTGCCTCATTAGGTTAAGCCTCCCAGTCTTGATTTTGGCTCAGGTCATGATCTCACGGTGGTGAGAATGAGCCCTGTGTTGGGCTCTGTGCTGTGCAGGGGGCCTGCTTGAGATTCTGTCTCTCTTCCTCTGCCTTTCTCCCCAATTCATGCTCTCTCTATCGAATTAAAAGAAACAAAAAAGAAAGAAAGAAGGGATTCTCATATTCCTAAGCATTGTTTATAGATAATGTAAATAATATATCTTACAAGAGTTTTATGCAGTGTCTATATAAAGAACCTTATTTAGTCTGGAAAGAGGGCAAAAATACAATAGAGAGTAATTTTATGATGTAAAATTTCTTCAATAATACATATACCTAAAAGTAAGATAAATATATCTAAGGGCTTGACATTCAGATATGTAACTTATGACTCAAGATAAGATGTTAACTTGTGATTTTAATCCTTTTGCAGTATCCTCCTTTTAAATCCCTTCGTATGCTATCTACATTTTCTATAAAATTTGCTTCTGTATAATAGATGCACTAAATGAGAGTGGGGAGATTACATGAAGATTGTCTCTCTCAATCCCATCCTTTATTTTATTTGTAAATTTAGTTTTTACATATGGCTCTGAATAATTACACTTCATCAACTTTGTAATACAGCTTCAAATGGTCCTCAGATCCATTTTTTTGGAGATTAATAAAAACCAGAAGAAAAAAGAAAACCAATACAGTGCACTCATTCAAATCAACGCTGTAGCCAATTTAGAACTAAGGTTTGCTGTGGTTCAAGGCTGCTTTATGATGTTCAGATGCAGATGTCTTCAGCATGAGTTCTGGGCTTGCCATGACTTTCACCAAAAAACAAAAAAAACAAACAAACAAACCCTAATGATTTGAAAAAATGAGAATGGTTATATTTTAGAAAGATTTCTGATGCCTTTCCTAGTTGGTGAAGCAGAACCATTTAAAAATACAGTCCCAGAAAGACTTTTAGGAGAGCTGTCAGATTTTAACATTATAGAGTTACATAATCATTTCATTCTCTACTGCATGCCAAAAAAGAATGGTTGAGAATGAATGAGTGAATCCAATTGCGTAGTTTCTCTGCCAAGTCTAGTCAGTACCATCCCTGTTCATTCATCAGAAAAAGACTTCTATACATTTTATCTATAGTATGATCATTTGAACATTTTTTTTTGTATTGTAGAGTTATAAAAGAAGCACTTCTTCCAGTTTATCTTTTAGTTGTCTTAAATTCATAAAAATCTATGCAATCACTGTTTCCCAGGCATGCCACATACACACCTGCTTCCCTTATCTGTCACATTGTTTTATTCTTTGGAATGCTCTTACACTTTTTCTCTGAATGTTTTATTTCAATGGCACCCAATCTCCGTGGCCAGGCGTAAGCAAGCACTTACCACTCTTTCCAAATTTTCTATCACTGTCATCACCACTGAGCACTTGTACAACAAACATTATACAGATTAGTGTGATGCCAAGTGTTTGTGAGGAGGTGCTAAAATATAATACACACATGCACATTTCAGATTTAAGACTTAGATACAAAACATGTAAACAGGGTAAAAAAAGGACAATTATCATTCAAACATAGCACAATTTGGTCTAAATTACGTAGCATAATAGCAAAGACTAGCTTACATAAGTAATCAATTTAAATTTGTACATAACTCTTGCTTTGTTAATTAAATTGTCTTCTCCATAGAGGGGAACAGTGTTATCTACTTTCTTTTTTGTTTTTAATTTTTTTTTTTAATGTTTGTTTATTTTTGAGACAGACAGAGTACGAATGGGGAGGGGCAGAGAGAGAGGGATACACCGAATCTGAAGCAGGCTTCAGGCTCCAAGCTGTCAGCACAGAGCCCGATGTGAGCCTCGAATTCACGAATGGAACAGTGAGATCATGACATGAGCCAAAATCAAACGCCTAACTGACTGAGCCACCCAGGAGCCCCTGTGTTATCTACTTTCTATCCCTAATTTCTAGGCAACATTTTCTACAGATTCAAAGTTTATTATCTACCTACTATGGGCAAAGCATTATTCTAGGCAATTTCACAGACACTGTTTTATCTTTTTATCTTTATATGATCACTCAAGGAATTGTTTATTATAATAAGAATCAGCAAAATCACATCTTTTTACACTGCTTTTCAGGTTCCAATGCAGATTCTGTGTTTGATGTCACAATTTAATATGCTATTTCTTTTGGATTAATAATATTTATAAGTACATAACAGTAAATGTATTCTCAGTATGATAAAAGCTCAAGATTATTATTACACTAAATTGTTTTGTTTTCAAATAAACAGTATTCTCTTTACCTACCCAGGTATATAGTGACTGAAGTGAGACTAATGCTTAGTTCAGAATAGTAATTAAACTCTGAGGAAAAGGCAAATTCACAGAATGTATGTAAAAGACTTCTGAGAAGGGAAATTTGTGGAAACATATCACATGACAATAGATCGAAAATAAACTCCAAACATTTCTTTCCTATCCACTGTATGTCCTATCCACTATAATTTGCTTTCAACTAGAATAAAAATGTAGATATAATCAGCTTTTAAAATATAACAAGGAATTTTAAAGTATATTTCTGAAAGACTTTCATGCTAGGCCAGAATTTTGTGATTAACTGTGTATTGTTAGTTATTGCAAACTCATATATAAATCTGACTAAAACATTGTGCTGTTAATATTTTCATACATAACTGAACAATGCTATCATTTTCTTCAGCCTTGGCACAGATCAATAAACTAATTTTCTACACAACATGGAGTTTTTATGTCTTTTGAAAAATGTATTGTAGTCCTTATCTACTATGGTACTCCAATGCGTTTTAAACAATATACATGTAATAACATCCTTTAAAAAGGAATTCTTGTCAAAAAATCTTCAGAGAAAAGTGCACTTGATTTTTGAGCCTGTATGACATACAATGAATTCTGAATAACACTAAAGAAAATAAAATAGAGTTGGGTTTAGATTTTAAAATTGATAATTAACCCATCTAAAATCTCTAATTATTTTAAATTTCTCAATTCCTGTGGGATGATATTGTTTTGTTTCAAACTTTGATCATTTAATTTTAGATTATTAAACTTTCATAAGTTCCTTTGAAACTAGAGAGTATAACCGGTTAAAGTTTTTATAATATAGTAATACCTAAGTATTAACTTACTTAGTAATAGTAATGTGATGAATGTGATGAACACTGTGATTCTCAAGTTATATCGATAAACTGTGGTATATAGTTAGCTCCAGGGGCGCCTGGGTGGCTCAGTCGGTTAAGTGTCTGACTTCGGCTCAGTTCATGATCTCGTGGTCCGTGACTTCAAGCCCCGTGTCAAGCTCTGTGCTGACAGCTCGGAGCCTGGAGCCTGCTTTGGATTCTGTTTCCCCCTCTCTCTGACCCTCCCCTGTTCATGCTCTCTGTCTCAAAAATAAATAAACGTTAACAAAAATTTAGTTAGCTCCAAATGATAAGAGAATCCTTGAAGCACGTTTGGTTTAATTTTCAACTTTAGAGAAATAAAATAGTTCTACTCAGAAATAGTTCTACTCTCCAGAGATTACATGCCCTAAAAGGTCTTCTTGTCAGAGAATTAATTTTATGTGTCCTCAATTGTAATGAGAAGATATTTTATAATGAAAACTGTTCCTTGATTTGTCTCTGTCTTTATTATCCCTTTCTTGTTTCTTTTGTTTCTTAGATTCCACATATGATGGAAATCTTTTGGTATTTGTTGTCTTTCTCTGACCGAGAGATGTTAAATAACCATGGTCAGAGAGGATATCCTGTCTTCTTCCTGACCATGGAGGAAAAGCTCTGTTTTTCCCCATTGAGGATGATATTAGTTATGGGTTTTTTGTAAAATACCTTTATGATATTGTGGCATGTTTCCTCTATCCCTACTTTGTTGAGGATTTTTAACAAAATGGATGCTGTACTTTGTCAAATGCTTTTCTTGCATCTGTTGAGAGGATCATATGGGTTCTTTCCTTTTCTTTTATTAACATAGTATACCACGTTGATTGACATGTGAATATTGAACCACTCTTGCAACTCAGGAGTAAATCCCATTTGACCGTGGTGAAAGATTTTTTTAATGTACTGTTGGATTGGATTTGCTAATATTTTGTTGAGAATTTTTGAATCCATGTTTATCAGGAATATTGGCCTGTAGTTCTCTTTTTTAGTGGAGTCTTTGTCTGGTTTTGGGATCAGGGTAATGCTGGCCCTATAGAATGAGTTTGGAAAATTTCCTTACATTTCTATTTTTTTGGAACAGTTTGAGAAGAATAGGCATTAACTCTTCTTTAAATGCTTTTTAGAATTCCCCTAACCCTAACCCTAAACCTAACCATCTGGAAAAGTCTCTAAGCTGCAGGATACCAGGCACATACCCTCCCTCTAACCCTAACACTAACTCCACATTACCCTAACCCTAATCCAACCCCTAACCCCTCGTGCCTAATTCCTATTCCTAACCCTAAACCTCTCTGGAGAGGCCTCTGAATTGCAGGATACCAGGCATATACTCTCACTGTAACCCTAACCATAACCCTAAACCTAAATCTAGATCTGGGGGGGGGGAGAGAAGAAGATGGGGTACATATATGCAATTGGAATATTACTCAGCCATAACAAAAGAATGAACTGTGCCATTTGCAAAGACATGGATACAGGTAGAGTGTATCATGCTAAGTGAAATAAGTCAGTCAAAGACAAATACCGTATGATTTTACTCATATGTGGAATTTAAGAAACAAAACAACCTAGCAAAGGGAACAAAGAAAAAGACACAGAAAGGGAAATCAAGAAACAAATTCTTAACTATAAAGATCAAATTGATGGTTACCAGAGGGGAGGGGGATGGTGGGGGGAGGGACTAAATTGGCGATGAAGATTAAGGATTGTACTTATGATGAATACTGGGTGTTGTTTGGAAGTGTTGAATCAGTATATTCTACACCTGAATCTCATATTACATTGTATGTTCACTAACTAGAATTTATGAAAAGATACTCAAGAATATCATCATAAGGAAAAAACAAGTGAAAACTACAATGAGATATCACCTCACACATCTCAGAATGGCTAAAATTAACAACACAGGAAACAACAGTTGTTAGCAAGGACAGGAGAAAGAGGAATGCTCTTATGCTGTTGGTGGGAATGCAAACTGGTACAGCCACTCTAGAAAACAGTTTGGAGGTTCCTCAAAAAATTGAAAACAGAACTACCTTAAGACCCAGAAATTGCACTACTAGGTATTGACCCAAAGGATACAAATTACTGATTTGAAGGGACACATACACCCCAATGTTTACAGCAGCATTATCAATAGTCAAATTATAGAAAGAGCTCAAAATGTCCCTCAATTGATGAATGCATAAAGAAGTTGTGTGTGTGTGTGTGTGTGTGTGTGTGTGTGTGTGTGTGTGTATTTACAATGGACTATTACTGAACCATATAATGGAATGAAAATCTTTCCATTTGTAATGACATGGATGGAACTAGAGTGTATTATGCCAGGCAAAATAAATCAGTCAGGGAAAGACACATAACATATGATTTCATTCAAATAGGGAATTTAAGAAACAAAACAGATGAATATAGGGAAAAAAGAGAGAGAGAGAAACAAGTCATAAAACACACTCAACTATAGAGAACTAAGAGGTGCAGGAGAGGAGGCGGGCAGGGGGGATGGGTTAAATGGGTGATGGGTATTAAAAAGAACACTTGTGATGAGCACTGGCTATTGTATGTAAGTGGTAAATTGCTACATCCTACACCTGAAATAAACATTACATTGTATGTTAACTAAATGGAATTTACATAAAAACTTAGAAGAAAGAAAAAGAGAATTAGTAATATTTCTAAAAATCATTGCGAAGATAGAGATTAAACACAGAACATCCAATTGAATATTGATTTAAATAATGTTTACAGCCCCAACCTCCTCATAGCCTCAGCTTAGTGGATGGCTGTCTTGTTTTCTTACCCAAGCAGAAGTCTCAGTCAATAATCTCTGGTGAGATATCTCAAAAGCAGGATAATAGGCACAAACACTAACTGTAACACTAATAACAACCTTAACCCTAAATACAACCTTAACACTTAACCCTAACTCTAATCCTAAACATAACCCTCAACCTATTCCAAACTGTAACCCCTAACCCTAACCCTAACCCGCTGGAGAGGCCTCTGAACTGCAGGATATCAGGCAAATAATCTCACCCTAACCCTAACTCTAACCTAGATCTGAGAAAGTGGGTTCAGAACACACAATAAGAAAAGCTGAGAGCAGTCTAGTTATTCCGGTGAAGACTCCAAACATTTAAGAATTGGTATTATTTCCAAAAATGGGTTTGAAGGTAGAGATAAATACAGAATGAAAAAATGAGTATCAATTTAAAAAGTATTTAGAGCCACAAATCCCCTCCTTGCCTTAGCTGGGTAAATGGCTGCCATTTCTTTTCTCATCCCAACAGAAGACTTGGGTTTTATTCTCTGGAGAAGTCACTGAACTGCAGAACGCCAGACACATAACCTAACCCAAACCCTAACCTGGCCCTGTCCCCAAACTTAACACTAAGTGCTAATCACTATCTCATAACCCTAACCCTAACCCTAAACCTAACACTCTAGAGAGGTCTCTGAACAGCAGAATATCAGGCATAAACCCTCACCCTGTTTTAAACCCCAACTTTAACCCTAATCCTGGCCCTAATTCTATCCGATGGAATATTACTCAGCCACAATGACATGGATGGACCTAGAGAGTATTATGCAAAGCAAAATAAGTCCGTCAAAGACAAACATAAACTACTTCCAGGGTCTACTACTGTTTGTTTTACTCAGACATAGTGAAAACTAGTTTAATAATAGTTAAAAATAGTTAATAGTTTAATAATAAGTTAATCAATTTTATGCTCTTAAATCAAGAGTAAGAAAACTAGTGTCCACCAGGCAGAGTCAAACTTGAAAAATCAAAGCTGTAAAAATATAGAAAATTAATATCTATAAAAGGAATATTCTAATTAAGTTACCTTTAAAAATTATTAATTTTATTATCTTGGACTTTCATATAATCTGTGCAATATTTTCTAGGTCTTTTCCTATCCAATTAAAAATATTTTAATAGGAGCTTTTTTCATTTGCTTGGTAGGAGTATCTATCAAAATACCAGTTACCTGTCTTCCAGTAAATGTGCATTATCCATCTTCTATAATCCCATTAGAATAAGCAAGTAAATAAAAACAAAAGGATATACCTAAGCATTTAAAACTAAGCAAAATAAGTCCATCAGAGAAACAGATAACGTATGATTTCATTCATATGTGGAATTTAGGTAATAAAACAAATGAAGGGGAGAGGGGAAGAGAGGCAAACCAAGAAACAGACTCTTAACTAAAGAGAACAAACTGATGGTTACCAGAGAAGAGGTGGGTGGGGGATGGGTTAAACAGCTGATGGGGATTAAGGAGTATACTAGCTCTTATAAACATCAAATGTTGTATGGAAGTGTTGAATCACTTAATCTTATAGCTGAAACTAATATTACCCTGTTTTTTTAGCTAACTGGAATTTAAAGAAAAGCTGGAAGAAAAAAATAAGCATAAAATAAAAATAAAAATAATGGAGAATGTTATACATATGCCAGAAAACTTGAACAATTTAATTTTTGTTAACTATAAGGAGAACCAAATGGAAGAATATATTAAAGATCAAGTTGTGACAATCTTTTTGGGGACAACAACATTCTGTTTCATTTCCGGAAGTGAAATGATCCAGGAGGAGATCTGAAAGATGCCTACACATTCCCCTGACTTATAAGGTAACAGACTAGAGACTAAGAAAAACTGGGAGACTGATGGAGAGCAATCCAAATTTTATTGCTCAAGGTTAAATATTAAAATCAACTATGTAAGATGATAAATTCCAGTGGCTGTATCAAACTGAAAGTAGCAATGAGGTGAGATATTTTCACCATGTGGAAAGTGTGCCCCTGTTGTAAAAGAAATCCACATCCGACGTAGAGACTCGACATAACCTGATTCACAAGTTTCAAAGAAAAAATAATACACAGAAATTAAGTTCTATAAGTAAAATTGCTCATAGTTCTAGATTTCTCCCCATTCCCCACAGGGATACTTGGCAGTGATATTCATTATATGAAATACATATCCAAGTTTAAATTTGAAAGAAGGCTTTGAATAGGTAACCTGGAACTAAATGGGCAAATAAAGAAGCATCTTTGCCCCATTTATAGACACACTACAGGCCTGAAATTATATTCATGAATGGGTAAATAAGGAAAAATAAGGTATTTCTTCAAATGGTTATATAAGATGACAACAAGAATTCAGTTAAAAACAGATTAAGCAATTTAGTAAAATCTATTTTATAGTCTCAACAAAATTTAAGAAGACACAAACTTGAAAAACAATCAGAAGGTAAAATAAAAATTTAAAAATGAAAGGATAACCGCTTGGAGAATTAGTAGATAGAGAAATCATGGAAGTAGACAAGTATTCAGGAGAATATAATCTTTCACAGAAGCAACGTAAAGCAGAAGTAATGGTGCAGAAAATAGAATTGGTGATACGGGTTGTGAAGTTCATTTTATACCTTTTTATTAGACTGGAACCTGTCATTTGGTGTTGGCTTTGCCCTTGACCTTTGCAAGGTCAAAGAGAAGGATGTTCATTTCAACATTATTTCTGGAAGCCCTCAATTAATAAATCATCAATGACCATGTGATTTTTTCAATTGCTATTCTATCTAATTAGCAATGTCAGTAATGTTAGTAAAAAGAACAAGACATGCTATTTATATTGTATGTATGTATTCACATATGTATTCACTTTCAATTCCAAGAAGGGATTCTAGATATAACTGAAAGGGTGGGCCTACACCTGCCAACTCCATCTTGTTCTGTGTCCTTCACTTTGACCACGCCTCCTCCCCTTGAGTAACCTCCCGCTCACCTGCCTAACAGGACTTGGACCATTCCCCAGCCAATCGGCTGAGGCCACAGCCATTACCTCACCAACTGCCCCTAGGCCCCAATAAAACCTTTGTCCTTTTGAAACTCGCTCTATCTCCCTGGTATCTCACTGCTGCGTCAGTGCAGGTAGGGACTTGAGCTCGAGCTAGCTTGAATAAAGGCTCTTTTGCTTTTACATCGGACTCGGCTCCCTGGCGGTCTTTGGGGATCATGAATCCTGGGCTAACATTTGGGGGCTTGTCTGGGATCCCCAAGACCCCCGAGGGACCCCCGGCCCGGAGAGCCTGACTGGCCACGGTTAGTGTCTGTTCGTTCTGTCTTTTCTGTGTGAGCTCATTTCTGAAATTCTGGTAGTGCCCGACGCGGTCTAAGTGGATGCACTGGGGGACCACGGGCCAGGAGTTTCGGAAGACGGTCTGATCCTCCCTTTTGGAGGGACGTGGAATCCCCTCATTGGTTTTGGAGGGACGTAGAATCCCCTCAAAGGTCTGAGACGAGGCGGGTCGCTCCGGCTGGTCGGCGTGAGACCGTCGTCTAGCTTTCGGTTTTGGAGGGATGTGGAATCCCCTCATTGGTTTTGGAGGGATGTGGAATCCCCTCAAAGGTCTAAGCTAGCTTTCAGTTTTGCTTCCATGGAGTTGGAAGACTTTCTAGGGGCCCTCTGTTTGTCTGTTTTTGTGTTTCTCTGTTTTGTTCTGTGGACTTACTGGACTTACGGAACGGATGTTATGGGACAGAGTCAGACTACTCCTCTAAGTATTATGATTGATCACTTTAAGGATGTGAGGGGAAGAGCGAACAACCTCAGTGTGGAAGTCCGAAAGGGTCGGTGGCAGTTTTTTTGTTCTAGCGAGTGGCCAACTTTCAATGTCGGATGCCCACCAGAGGGGACCTTCGACCTCCCTACCATCCACCGAGTCAGGAGTATCATCTCTCAGCCTAAGACGGGCCATCTTGATCAGCTCCCTTACATTATCACTTGGCAGGACCTTGTAGAAGACCCCCCCTCTTGGCTTAAGCCCTTCCTAGCCTCACTTCCTCCGGAGCCAAAATCCATTCTTGCTTTGCAGGGGACAAAGAAGAAGAAAAGTCTTACCCAGCCTTCAGCACCTCTCTACCCTGTCCTACAAGGGGGGACTGAAGAAGAATTAATTTTTCCTCCCCCATATAACCCCTCTAGGATGCCAGAAGAACACCATCCTCCCCCTCCAGGGGAGGCAGAAAAGCTCCAGTGGGAAGCCCACCCTTTACCAGACAAAGGGCTCAGAGGGAGCAATCCGCCTCTGCCGCCGACTCCACTATTCTGCCCCTGAGAGCCACTGGACCCCCAGACGCGGAGGGGAATCAGCCTCATCACTATTGGCCTTTCGCCACTAGTGACCTCTACAATCGGAAAGCTCAGAATCCTAAGTTTTCCGAGAAACTGGCAGGGCTTATTGATTTATTAGACTCTGTTCTTTTTACTCATCAGCCCACGTGGGACGATTGCCAGCAGCTTTTGCAGGTCCTGTTCACGACTGAAGAAAGAGAAAGAATCCTCAATGAGGCCCGAAAACTAGTTCCAGGTGCGACGGGAATCCCCCCACCAACCAGGCTCAGATAGATGCTTCTTTTCCCTTAACTCGGCCCCAGTGGGATTTCAACATGGCAGAAGGTAAGGAGAGGCTCCGGGTCTACCGCCAGACTCTAATGGGGGGTCTCCGAATGGCTGCTAGAAAGCCAACCAATTTGGCCAAGGTAGGAAATGTACGACAGGTAAAAGATGAATCTCCGGCTGCCTTTTTAGAACGGATCATGGAGGCATTCCGTACCTATACCCCCCATGGATCCAGAGGCTCCGGAAAGCAAGGCAGCTGTTATCATGGCCTTTGTAAACCAATCGGCCATAGACATTAGGAGAAAATTACAGGAAATAGATAGACTAGGAGAAAAAAGTCTGCAGGACTTACTGGTGGTAGCTGAAAAGGTATATAATAACCGGGAGCCTCCTGAGGACAAGCAGGCTCGCGCCATGGTGGCTGCCAGCAGTAAAGAGACTCGAGACCTGGCCAGAATACTACTAGCTACCACTGCTGACTTCCCCGAGGAACAAGACCGCCATCTCCGGCAGCTGGCAGACGACGCAAGAAAAGGTAAAGGAACCACCAAGGGGGGGGAAGCAGAGGCTGCCGAAGGATCAGTGCGCATACTGCAAGGAGATAGGGCATTGGGCCCGAGATTGTCCAAAAAGGGCCAGCGGGAAGGGAAGCAAGACTGATCGAGTAAAAGTCCTAGAGCTAGATGAACTAAGTGATTAGGGGAGTCGGGGTTCGGAACCTCTCCCCGAACCCAGGGTATATCTTAAAGTGGAGGGGACCCCTGTTGACTTCCTTGTCGACACCGGAGCACAACATTCGGTCCTCCGCACCCCACAAGGAAAACTAGCCAGCAAGAAGTCCTTGGTACGAGGGGCAACTGGTATGAGCCAGTATTCATGGACTACCTGAAAGAACAGTAGATTTGGGAATGGGCCAGGTATCCCACTCCTTTATGGTAATACCAGAATGCCCCTACCTGCTGTTAGGACAGGACTTACTGACCAAGATTGGAGCTCAGATAACTTTCAGACAAGGGGCGCCTCAGGTCACCAATGGCAAGGGCCACCCCATCCAGGTCCTGACCATGAAACTGGAAGATGAATACCGCCTCCACCAGAAGGTGCTCCCGAGAGAGGATAATATAGACAGATGGCTACAAGAATTCCCTTCGGTTTGGGCAGAGACGGCGGGGGGGGGAGGGGGCGGGGATAGGACTAGCCACTCACAGGACCCCAGTCCTGGTAGAGCTCAAGCCAAGAGAGAGTCCGGTAAGGATCAAACAATACCCCATGTCTCAGGAGGCCTGGAAGGGGATCCAGCCACACATCCGGAGACTACGAAGCCTAGGGGTACTAGTTCCTTGCCAGTCTCCCTGGAACACACCCCTACTGCCAGTCAAAAAGCCTCACACAAATGACTACTGACCAGTACAAGACCTCCGGGAAGTAAATACGACGGTCACGGACATACACCCAACTGTTCCCAACCCATATATCTCTTGAGCTCCTTGGCGCCCTCCAGGGTCTGGTATACTGTACTAGATTTAAAGGACGCCTTCTTCAGTCTGCCACTGGCACCCCAGAGCCAACCCTTGTTCGCCTTGGAGTGGCATGATCTGGAGGAGGGCTACAGTGGGCAACTCACCTGGACACGGCTACCTCAGGGATTCAAAAATTCGCCCACCATCTTCGACAAGGCACTACATGAGGACCTGGGTGAGTACAGAAGGGGGCACCCTGGCCTCACCCTCCTACAGTACGTAGATGACATCCTGATTGCTGCCGACAAGGCCAAAGACTGTGAGTGAGGGACCCAGGACCTGCTGGCTACCCTGGGGGCCTTAGGGTACTGGGCATCCGTGAAGAAGGCTCAGATATGCAGGGAGAGGGTAAGTTACCTGGGATATATCCTGGACGGCGGACAGCGGCGGTTATCAGATGCCAGAAAAGAAACTGTCCTAAAGATCCCTACTCCAGCCTCCAGAAGAGAAGTAAGGGAATTCCTAGGCTCAGCCGGCTACTGCCGCCTCTGGGTTCTAGGTTTTGCTGAGATCGCCAGGCCCCTATATGAAGCTACCAAAGAGGGGAAAATACTTAAATGGGCTGAAAAAGAAGAAACTGCCTTTAATCAGTTAAAAAAGGCTCTCCTAGGTGCCCCAGCCCTGGGCCTACCAGACATTACGAAGCCCTTCCACCTCTTTGTAGACGAACATAAGGGAATAGCAAAAGGGGTTCTAACTCAAGACTTAGGCCCCTGGAACTGCCCGGTGGCTTACCTGTCCAAGAAACTAGACCCAGTGGCTGCCGGCTGGCCGCCATGCCTAAGAATTATTGCAGCAGCGACAGCACTCCTAGTCAAGGATGCAGACAAACTGAGCCTAGGACAGGAGATCTGGATCACGACCCCACACACCACTGAAGGGGTCCTGAAACAGCCTCCTGATAGATGGATGAGCAACACATGTATGATGTGTTTGCCACAGCTCATATTCATGGGGCAATTTATCAGGAGAGGGGGTTACTGAAGGCAGAAGGACGGACTATAAAAAATAAGCAGGAGATACTTAACCTGCTTACGGCCTTATGGCTTCCTGCCAAGCTAGCCATTATCCACTGCCAAGGGCACCAAAAAGCTGATAACCCAGTAGCTAGAGGTAATCAAAAGGCTGACCAGGCAGCCAAGCCAGTAGCCCTTACTTCAGTACCCACCATGACCATACAACTACCGGACCCGGAAGACCCAGTTTTACCAGACCAGCCCAAATACTCCCAGGAGGATTTACAGAGGATCAAGAAACTCCCCATGGCCCAGGATATAAAGGGATGGTGGTATACACCTAACAAGGAGCTCGTGCTGCCAGACCAGCTCGGAGTCTCAATATTAGAGCACATGCATCGTCTACTCACATGGGGGCCTGAAAATTAAAAGACTTAGTCCGACATGCCAGAATCAAGATTCACCAACAGGACACCAAAATAGAGCAAGTTGTATCTGCCTGCAAGACCTGCCAACTCACCAACGCGAGAGCCACATCAAATAAAAAAGGAACCAGGCTCAGAGGCATCAGACTGGGAGCCCAATGGGAAGTCGACTTCACTGAAGTCAAACCAGGAAAGTATGGTTATAAATATCTTTTAGTATTTACAGACACCTTCTCTGGCTGGGTGGAGGCATACCCAACCAAGCGTGAAATGGCTCAGACGGTGGCTAAGGAGCTACTAGAAGACATCTTACCCAGGTATGGTTTTCCTGCCATGATAGGATCAGACAATGGACCAGATTTTATCTCACAGGTAACACAGGCAGTAGCCAAGGCGGTGGGGGCAAACTGGAAATTACATTGTGCTTATAGGCCCCAGAGCTCAGGACAGGTAGAAGGAATGAATAGAACCCTAAAAGAGACCCTTACCAAATTAACCATGGAGACCGGCAGGGACTGGGTGACTCTCCTACCGTATGCCCTTTACCGGGTTAGGAACACTCCTTAACACCTTGGGTTTTACCCCCTACGAGATCATGTTTGGCAGGCCACCCCCTATTATTCCCAACCTTCTTGCTAAGTTTAAAGACCAAGAACTTTTTCTTTCCTTGAGAGGGCTCCAGAGGGCGCACGAGGACATTTGGCTGCATCTCTGTGCCATCTACAAGGCTGGCCCGACCCCGACACCTCATCAGTACAGGCCAGGAGACTGGGTCTACATCAAGAGGTACCACCAAGAGACCCTCAAGCAGTGCTGGAAGGGACCCTACATCGTGGTGCTGACAACCCCCACCGTTCTCAAAGTAGACAGCATCGCGACCTGGGTCCATCACATCCACGTTCGGCAAGTGGACCCCTCCTCAATCCGGAAGGACTTTGTCACGTGATGGGCCATCAATGGGGACCAAAACAACCAGCTCAAGCTCAAGCAACAGCGCATTCGACCCACCTATTGGTAACTCTGTTAACTCTGCTTGTCATTGCTCATGCTGCCAGGAGTCCCCACACCCCCCAAAACATCACCTGGCAGATCATAGACACCAGCTCGGGGACAATACTTAATCAGACCTCCCAGAGCCACCCCAGGGACACTTGGCTCCCAGAAGTTTGCGTAAACCTCTAAACTCTGTTCCTCTTGTCACCATAAATGCAGCCAGTCCCATGATTGGGTCTGTAAGCTACATGACAAGGGGGGAATGAAAGGGTGGGCCTCTGCTGGCCGACTCCATCTTGTTCTGTGTCCTTCACCTTGACCATGTCTCCTCCCCTTGAGTAACCTCCCGCTCACCTGCCTAACAGGACTTGGACCCTTCCCCAGCCAATAGGCTGAGGCCACAGCCATTACCTCACCAACTGCCCCTAGGCCCCAATAAAACCTTTGTCCTTTTGAAACTCGCTCTCTCTCCCTGGTATCTCACCGCTGCGTCAGTGCAGGTAGGGGCTTGAGCTCGAGCTAGCTCGAATAAAGGCTCTTTTGCTTTTACATCGGACTCGGCTCCCTGGCGGTCTTTGGGGATCACGAATTCTGGGCATAACAATAACTTGGGATAAAAATTACCTTATTGATTATTACATAGAAATTCTGTCGATCAGTTGATATATGTCTATTACTGCAAGAAAAATATGTAATCATTATTGACTTTGTGAAAGTAGTTTTCTTTGTGTCTGAGTGTATGGTCATGCTTAAGATCGTTTAAATAATCGCTTTGAAAGAGAATGGATTTATACTCAAGGCAAATATAAGGGAAAGTGCATGTAACAACTTTTGTTAATCTGTTATTGCCATAAATGTTTATAAAAATACAGCGTGGATGGAGCTAGAGACTATTATGCTAAGCAAAATAAGTCAAAGACAGACAAACACCATATGATTTCACTCACAGTACTTTAAGAAACAAAACAAAAGAACATAGCAGGGGGAAAACAGAGAGGCAAACCAAGAAACAGACTCTTTAGAGAATAAACTGAGGGTTGCTAAAGGGGAGGTGGGTATGGGGATAGGTTAAATGGGTGATGGGTGTTCAGGAGGGCACTGATTGTGATGTGCTCTGGGTGTTGTATAAAAGTGATGAACCTGAAACTAATATGCACTGTATGTTAATTAACTATACTTTAAATAAAAACTTGAACTAACTAAATAACTAAATAAAAATATGTTAAAATACATCAAAAACGAAATGCTGGTAAGGATGTGGAGCTACAGGAACTGTCATATATTGCTGATGGAAATGAAAAATGGTACAGCTGCACTGAAAGAGTTTGGTGGTATCTTAAAAAACTAAAAACATAACACTTAACATATGATCCAGCAATCATGCTCCTTGCCAGTGTTTAGTGGTGTCAGTGTTGCAGATTTTGGCCATTTTAATAGATGTGTGGTGGTGTCACATTTTTTATAAATTTGCATTTCCCTGTGTAATATTTTAACGATGGATAAATGTCATGATATCCTAAGGTAAACTATAGACATTAGGTGATTATGATGTCTCAATGTACGTTCATCATTGGTTAAAAAAAATAGGTTAAGGACAAAATTTTAAGAAAAGTAAAAAAGGAATAGCAGATTTTGAATTTTCATTACAATTATAAAGGACAAAATTGGCCTAGAACATTTAAAGATGGCATGAAAATCTTACTTAATGCAAAAGATGAAAGTTCCCAAGTAGTATGTTACACACAATTATGACTGAGAAAAACATGTATTGAAGAACCAGTACTGTAGACCATCTTTTCATATGTGTGTTTGCCATCTGTACATCTTCTTTGGTGAGGTGTTTAAGATCTTTGGCCCACTTTTAAACCAGATTGTTTGTTTTCTAATTGTTGAATTTTAAGAATTTTTTATATATTTGGATAAAAATGCTTTATCAGATCTGTCTTTTGCAATTGTTTTCTCCCTGTCTGTGGCTTTTTCTCATTCTCTTGATAGTGTCTATCACAGAGCAGAAGTTTTTAATTTTAATGAATTCCAGCTTATCAATTATTCTTTTCACACACCAAGTCTTTGGACTTGTATCTGAAAAGACATTACCTTATCCAAGGTCATCCAGGTTTTCTCCTGTTATCACCTAGAAATTTTACAGTATTGGATTTTATTTTTAGGTCTTTGATCCAATTAGAATTAATTTTTATAAAGGGTATAAAGTTTGCATCTAGATTCATTTTTCTGCATGTGGATGTGAAATTGTTGTAGCACTAATTGTTTAAAATACTATCTTTGCTCTATTTTATTGCCTTTGATCTTCTGTAAAAAGATGAGATGACTATATCTATGAGGTTTATTTCTCAGCTCTCCATTCTGTTCCACTGATCTATTTGTTTATTCTTTCACCAATAGTATCCTTTCTTGATTACTGTAGTTTTATAATAACCCTTGAAGTTGGGTAGCATCAGTCTTCCAACTTTGTTCTTCAATACTGTGTCAGCTTTTCTGGGGCTTTTGCTTCTCTGCATAAACTTTAGAATCAGTTTGTTGATATCCATAAAATTACTTACTGGGAGTTTTACTGATTGTATTAAATTTATAGATTGAGTTGGAAGGATCTGACATTTGGGTAATTTCAAGTCTTCCTCTCAATTAATTTGGAATCACTCTCCATTTATTTAGTTCTTCTTGGATTTTGTTCATCACAGTTCTGTAGTTTTCTTCATACAGATGTTGCATACATTTTGTTATATCTAAGTATTTCATTTTTTCTTGAGTACTAATGTGAATGGTAATGCGATCCATTACATTAACTGATACTCAAATGTTGAGCCAGCCTTTCATGCCTGGGATAAATCCCACTTGGTAATGGTGTATAATCCTTTCATACATTTTTACTTAATTTGTGAATATGTTGTTGATGATTTTGTATGTGTTTTCAGGAGGAATATTGTTTATAGTTTTCCTAGAATGTCTTTGTCTGGCTTTAATATTAGGGTAATGTTGGCTTAATAGAATGAGTTAGGATTTGTTCCTTTTGCTTCTATCCTCTGAAAGAGATTTCAGAGAATTGTAATAATTTCTTCCTTAAAGGGACGATTTACTTTTATTTTTTAAAAAATATCTTAAAAATATTTCTCACAATTTCTTCATTTTAATCTTAAGGATCCAAGCATAAGCAACAAATGTCACCTGGTTATTGTAGTTCTGCAGCTTGACAGATTTGCATTTATCCAGATTTTCATTCTACCTCATTGATGTACAATTTCCACTTGTAATACAAAAAACATCTAGAAATAGATCATCCAGTAATTATTTCTTGTTTTAAAGCTGTTCTCACTAAGAAGCATCATACTAGCCAAACAACCAGGTACCCTTCAGCTATTTCCTTTGTATTTGAATTTTCCTTTGTACTTTCTAAGTATTTCATATTTTTTTAAAGATACTTGAAGTAAAAATAAGCTAAGTTTGCAAAATAAAAAAGGGATCAGTTCATTAAACAATGAACACTTTTCTATGTATTTGGCATTTCTTTTATAGTTTCAACCAGATTCAATTTAAGTTTAATTGAGAAAGTGATATTGGGTAGTCTACCTCCCTTGTTTAGTATCATTTAAAATCACATAGTGGGACAAGAATACATAGCATTTAGATTAATTATCTCAAACTTTATGAATAAAATTAAAAATATTATATGAACATGCTACCTATAATATTTCTATATATATTTTTTTAATTTTTATCATAGCACTTCTTTTTTACATAGTACTGTGTTGGGAAAATTATTGTGTATTGGTTGCATTTCCTAAGAATTATGTACTAGTAAGCACATGTAGATTTAAATTTTAGTTTTATTTGAGTTAAAGAAGAGCATGTTAGAATGTAATGAGAAACACATGGTTAAGAGAAGTTTGATAGCTTGATGAAATAATTCTCTTTCTTAGCGACCTTGAGGGTGTCCTAAATTACTCTTCTTGATGGTGCATGTCAACAGGAATAAGAGTAATAATTGTGCCTGATGGCCCATTTCTAGTGTAGCTTCAACAAAGATATCCCATAAGGTTTGAAGGTCTTTTTATTACTCTAAGTGAAATCAATAAACAAATTAATCCTTTTTCTTTGTATCTTTACTCAATTTCAGAAGCAGGTTGCACTTGCTGAATAAAGATTTCACTGTGCAAAGTGTGTACTAATAAAATAGACTTTGAAACTGTTGAACATAGTACCTAATATGTATAAGTTCCCCGCACATCCCCATCCAAAAGTAGAATATTTATAAAACCTGTCATAAGCCAGAATAGCACAAAGCAAAGAAGCGACTATGATTAATTTATATAGAAAAATTTTTGAGGATTTCCATACCCCCAAAATAACCTTTCTTAGGCTTTTCTGGTACTTTAGGACAGATCTTGCTAACAGATGGACAACGTAAATTGAGATAAAGCACAGGTGCTCACAGACACAGTTCAGAGCTTTGGTGGCTTGACACTGAGATGCTGAGTGGAGTTCTGGAGAAAGGAGGTCGACTGCACCACTCTTGCTACTTAGGGTGTGGTGCTACCTCTGGAGCAGCAAAACAAACACACAAACACTGAACACCATTTTCATTTTTGCCTTCTTTTGTAAAAGTGAAAATCCTCTTCAGATATCCTTTGGTTGGAGAAAACAGGTGCTAAGGTAGGTCTTTTTAAAAAGCGAAGTGGCACAAGGAGAACTTTCAGAAAGTGGGGGATACTTCATAAACATCTTTTCCTTCTCACTAATTTCTCGTTTTCCCCTCTAATACACAGCAAAGAGACTATAGTGAATAATATTTATAGCATATCTCTGAGAGAGAAGTACATGGTTATCCACAGAATGAGTAATAAGAAGTGATTATGAATCAGTAATTTTATATTACAGAATGAGTACTATGAAATCTATGTGGACAGTTGCTACCGAATGTTACATTTTCATATACTCTCTGTGTAACCTCTTAGCAAACTTTGCTGAAATTGGAATAAAGGTTAGAAATAAAGAAGATAGATTTTCAATAATAGGCTCTGTTTTTCTTCTTTTTACCATCACTTATGGCTTTAAAAAAATTAAAAGTGATGCATCATTCAATTGTGAATGAATATATCATGGAGGATCCTGGCCAGAAACAGAAGTAACAGTCAGAAGTGGTTATTAAGGAAAATTAAATAACATATAATTCTGCAAATGTGTGGGCAGGGGTAATGAAACTGCTAACTTGAGATCATGGAAGACCACAAGGCTGGTCATAGAATTACCACCACTGTGCCAACATTTGCAAGAGGACAGGGGTTACTGAAAGACAAAAAGAGCTGGTTGGAAAAGGCAACCTGATAAGAGCCTCTGATGGGGAAGACAGCCACTCTACCGGAGCACAACAGGAAAGAGTTCTGCAGAAAATAATCCAACTTTACTCTCCTCAACATTTATCTCCAGATGGTGCTTCCTACTGGCTGAACCAAATTGGAAGTTAGAGGACACAGTGCCCATTGATAAAGTTCTTACTAGTCGGGCTCCTAGATTGAATAGCATGTTGAAGAGAAAAAGATCTGTAGCTGCAAATAGAGCCTATTCAGCACAACACTTTTTGAAAATAATGGATTTGACTTTTATTATAAAATATTTCCATTCTCAGAAGAATTTATAGAAGAGCATTATAAATAGATCAGATGCTCGAATTAAACTTAAATGTTTAAATAGAGGGTTAAATACATGACTGGATGTCCACCATACATGTATTTTGGGATAAATAAAACATACATACATACATAATATATAGAGAAAACAACTGGAAGTGTGTGAAAAGGAAAAGGGAATATACCTAAAGAATGGAAGAAAATATTTGTAAACCATACATCTGATAGAGGTTAATACCCAAAATATATAAATAACTCATGTAACTCAATAACAAAAAGAATAATCCAATTTAACAAATGGGCAGAGGATTAAGTAGACATTTTTCTAAAGAAGACATCCAAAGGGCCTACAGGTATGTGAAAAAATGCTCAACCTCACTAGTCATCAAGGAAATACAAATCAAAACCCCAATGAGATATCGCCTTATGCCTGTTAGAATGGCTATCATCAAAATAAGAGAGCTTCACTCTTAAAAAAAAAAAAAAGACAAGTGATGAAAACTGTTGGAGAGGAGGCCGAGAAAAGGGAACACTTGCACACCATTGGTGGGAATATAACTTGCTTCAGCCACTATGGAAAACAATATAGAGGTTTCTCAAGAGATTAATACAGATGTACCATATGATCTAGAAATTCCACTTCTGGGTATATACCAAAGGAAATGAAAATGAATAGCTGGAGCAGAGATGTGGATGATTTGATGAATTCATGTCTATATCTGGGGAAGGAGCATTCCAGAAAGATGAAATATTAAATGCAAAGATCCTGAGGCAGAAAAGTCTTCTGTTTGCTTTTTGAAAAAGTGTCTGACTTAGGTCAAATATCCAGTCAGAGAGCAGTTTTATGCCAGTATTCTTTTCTGTGTAAGAGTCTCTTTGTCAGTTTTATTGTTTAAGTGGTATCTAGTGTTGATGTTGTTTCATGTTAATCATTAATATATCATTCCTATCACTTCTCCTTTTCTGGCTTAAATGTCTTTCTTCGATCTTGTCCATATCTCTAATACTGCTAATATCTGCACCCTACCATAATCACTGGTGAAAACGTTCGGTGATTAAAAAAATTAAAATTTCAAATATTGTGAATCATGTATTGCTTGTCAAAATCATTTTTCACTTTGAGAGCTTGCAAAATAAAAATGATTACTGATCTGTAGTATTATTTTCAGAAAAATTAATGAAAATGTTAGTTTGTTTTTACTATCCACCTCTATTCTTTTGCCAGGAGTGGATTTCAGAAGAGAGCTGGTGAACAATGTAATTGATTTAATTAACGTAACAACAAATCTATACCTAATCAAACAGCTCATTCCTGTGCGGACAGCTACTCCTTAGTGAGTCATGTGGCAGGTATCTCCATACGAGTGGTTGGAAGAAGAGAATTCCAGAACTAATAGGCCTTTCCTTTGACAGTCACTTTAAACAGAAGCTGCATAGAACTACCCTACAACCCAGTAATTGCACTACTAGGTATTTATCCAAGGGATATAGGTATGCTGTTTTGAAGGGACACATGTACCCCAATGTTTATAGCAGCACTATAAACAATAGCCAAAGTATGGAAAGAGCCCAAATGTCCAACAATGGATAAATGGATAAAGATGTGGTATGTGTGTGTATATATATGCTGTATGTGTGTGTATATATACATATATATATGTATACACACACACACACACACACACACAATGGAGTATTACTTGGCAATTAAAAAGAATGAAATCTTACTGTTTGCAGCTATGTGGCTGGAACTAGAGGGTATTATGCTAAGCGAAATTAGTCAGTCAGAGAAAGACAAATATCATATGACTTCACTCATATGAGGACTTTAAGACACAGAACAGATGAACACAAGGGAAGGGAAGAAAAAGTAATATGAAAACAGGCAGGGGAACAAAACATAAGAAACTCTTAAATATGGAGAACAAATAGAGGGTTCCTTGAGGGATTGTGGGAGGGGGGATGGGCTAAGTGGGTAAGGGGCATTAAGAAATCTACCCCTGAAATCATTGTTGCAATATATGCTAACTAACTTGGATGTAAATTAAAAAACAAAACAAAACAAAAACAAAAACGGAAGCTGCTTTTGGTTATTAAAACAAAAACAAAAACAAGCAAAAAAACCAAAAAGTTAACACCTTATTTTCTTCCACTGGGTTTCTGAAATCTTTCACTGGTGCCTCTTTTTCCAGTTATCATGTTCCTAAATGACCCTTTGTTCAGAGATTGTTTTGGTTGCTTGCTTTTTCCACCAAGCCTTTTAATTTCTAGATCTAATGACATAGAAATACCTGAACATATAAAAAGAAGAAAAAAAATGTGTTATATCCCTTCCCTTTTCATAGAACTTAATTCTCGCATACTTCAAGATAACCCTGAAGGATTAAAACCCTAAAACTCACCCTCAGCATTCTACTTTGCATTCTCCCTTCTCTTTCCACAAAGCCAGCTCTCCTCAAGGTCCTTTCATTACCATACTTCTGATCTAAAAGAAACCATGAAGTTGGTTGGTTGTTTTCCTTCCACTGAGTATAAAATAAACTGTAGGCCAAAGACCAGTCATTACTCGATCATTTCATCATACCTTAGTATTTTACAAATACAAGATGCTATATATTTTTAGGAGTTTTGTATAAGAAATTCCTTGTGTTTACTCTTCTAAACATGCATGTTATCTACTAATTTATTCATGTAGCAAATAAATATTCAGTATCTGCAGCATATTCAATATTGGCCTAAATACTCTGGTTACCAATAATAAGATGCTATGCATGTCATTAATAAAGATGGGAGGAGGGTAGGGTGACATATCAGTGGAGAATTAAAATGCCAAGCAGGAAAAACAATGATACAGATAAGCAAATATTATTATGAGAGCTTAAAGTAAAAGCAGAAAAATTTCTGAGAATGTATCTCTAAACTGTATTTTAAAAAACTAATAGAACTACTCATATGTGAAATTTAAGAATCACAACAGATGAACATAGGGGAAGGGAAGGAAAAAATAAGGTAAAAACAGAGGGAGGCAAACCATAAGAGACTCTTAAAAAAGTTTTAATGTCTATTTACTTTTTGAGAGAAAGAGAGAGAGAGAGAGACAGAGGTGTGAGTGGGAGAGGGGCAGAGAGAGGGAGACACAGAATCTGAAGTAGGCTCCAGGCTCTGAGCTGTCAGCACAGAGCCTGACACGGGGCTCAAACTCAGGAAACCACGAGATCCTGACCTGAGTCGAAGTCGGATGCTTAATCCACTGAGCCACCCAGGCACCCCCATAAGAGGCTCTTAAATACAGAGAACAAAATTGAGGATTCCTAGAGGGGAGGTGGGTGGGGGGATGGGCTAAATGGGTGATGGGCATTAAGGAGGGCACTTGTTGGGAACAGCACTGGGTGTTATATGTAAGGGATGAATCACCGGGTTCTATTCCTGAAACTAATACTATACTGTATGTTAACTAACTTGAATTTAAATGAATAAAAATTTTAAAAGAATAAAAAATAAAAAATAAATAGAACATAGAAAATGATGTTAGCAGAGAATCACTACAGGTAGGGACAGCATGATCATAGTAACTTAGTGTTTTCTGCTACTAGAATGGAAGATATGAGGCTAAGGCTGACATATATAAATAATTAAACAAACAAACAAACTATGCAAGTTTTAGACTTCCAGGTTAAGAGAAGTGTGAGACAAGGAATACTGCATGTATATTTATGAAAAATCTTAGGATTCAATAAGCAAAGAATTAAAAGACACCCAAAAGTTGTGAAATG
The DNA here is from genome assembly GCF_027475565.1 of Acinonyx jubatus. Lineage (NCBI taxonomy): Eukaryota > Metazoa > Chordata > Mammalia > Carnivora > Felidae > Acinonyx > Acinonyx jubatus. Next base: position 24,447,201 of record NC_069394.1, read on the forward strand.
AGAGGTATGTGGACTTCTTTTTTTAAGGAGATCGCTTTGACAATTGTCTGGAAGATGAAATTCAAGTAATGCCAGACCCATATTAAGAGTTCAGTTCTGTCATTGAAACTGTGTACTTCAACTTCATCATTCCTAATATCAACACACTGGAAAAATTATTATCTTTCAACTCAATCGCCTAGTGTTTTTGTTCTGTCTTTAAAGGACTCAACTTTCAATCCCTCATTTGTAACAAACACAGCCACATTGGTTTACTAGAATTCTAGTAACTATAAACTAGTGATAGCTTAAAAGCATGGTTGTTGTAGGGACAGTTCTAGCTTCAGATTGCTAGTCTGCCACTTACTATAATGTTTTTGCACAAATGACTAATTTAACCAGTGCCCTGCTGGAAATTTTTTTAACTGGATCTGCAGAGCAGAGTCAGGTAGGGGTTCAATCATTCATAAATTCCCCATGTGTAAATACTTCCTCTATCACTGATTTTAGTTCACCAGTAGTATATAATTGGTTCTTGCCCTCCATAGGTAAATGGTACCATCGATTTAATAATTTTTAAGTCAGTTTCCTTATTTCTATAATTATGAAAACATATCCAAACTCATTTAGCTATTTTCTTTTTTCTCCATTTTATGTCTCAAAGATAGAAGTTAAATGGCCAAATATTGGGGGGTATTCAACCTCCCATTGAAGAATTTGGACTGTCAAGTGCGTGCTAGCTTTATGACTATATCCTATGTAGGCACATACAGGCATACACCTTTTTCTTACTATACATTTTTGAATGATTTCCTGGCCTGTATTTAGAAGAATAAATCTTTAGCATTAGGAGACAGGATCCTAGAATTTCAGAGTAACCAGCTTAACTTTACAACAAACTATCTCATGTGAGGAATTAAGTAGGGCAAGGGCTAACAGACCAAAAATTAGTTTATTATCACAGAAGATCTGATACACTGTTTAAACATTACTTGTCATTGTTACATACTTTGTAAAGCAAATCACTTGGTTTTTTTTCAAGTTGTTAGTTGAGATTTCTAACTGCTAATTTGATACTTTCTCAAATAATGAAGGGCTCAACTGAGTTCATGAAATCTATCATAAAACTATATTACTTCTACTTTTAGTCAAACTAATTCATTTAATAGGGCAAATGCCATCATTAGTGTATCACACCTTAGTGTTTTACAAGCATAAAATACTTCATATTAATTTTAGGGTATTCCTTCAGAATATTTCTTGGGTTCATTTTTTCAATTGATTCACGTTTATTCATGAATTTATTTATCCAGCAAATAAATATTCAGCACCTCTCATGTGCCCAGTACTGGCATAATGATGGAACTACAAATGTTGCAATACTATCATACAACGAATAGGAGTAAGATGGGTATGGGGAGGCAGCTAAATACATAATTAGAATTCACGGCAGTAATAATGTTTATGATATGAAAATATTATTATGTGGACACACGGTAAAAATTGATCTTTTAGAATGATTCCAAGATACATTTATTCTTGAGAATTCTATCTTCCAAGGTGTATGTGTGTTTACAAATTTTAGTTCACCAGAAAATTTTTATTCAACAAATGTTAATCCTTTCGTAAAATATATGAGAAAGAAACTTGGGCAGTAATAGTTATTCTCTGTAATGACATAAAGCACAACCACTTCCCAAAAAAAAAAAACCAAAAAAAAAAAAAAAAAAAAACCCTAGAGGTAGGTAGATGGGTTGGTAGATATATAATGTTGAAAGTTATAAAGATAACTTTTCCTATAATGTTTTAAAGTAGAAGTGATCTATGTGATACATATCTATATATTTTGTCTATCTAGCTAGTTTACTAGCTACCTATCTACCTGTCTTCCTAGCTATCATCTCTCTGATGATATCTGATACAAAGACTGACTTGGTAGAAGAAATACAGAAGTGTTATATTATGAAAGAGAATTGGTATTTTATTTTTTTAAGTTTTTTAACGTTTATTTATTTTTGAGACAGAGAGAGACAGAGCATGAACGGGGGAGGGGCAGAGAGAGAGGGAGACACAGAATCGGAAGCAGGCTCCAGGCTCCGAGCCATCAGCCCAGAGCCCCACGCGGGGCTCGAAATCACTGACCGCGAGATTGTGAACTGAGCTGAAGTCAGACGCTTAACCGACTGAGCCACCCAGGCGCCCCGAGAATTGGTATTTTAAACAAGAACTAATTGCAACTGATTCCACATTCCTGGGCAGTGGCTTAGATCAGATGACTGGGGAAAATTAAACTCTATAAATAAAACTCAAAGCCATGAAAAGTCTCCTTTTAATACTCTAATTACCATAAACCTTCGACTTTACTCGTATTTATAACACACTGATCTCACCACTGATATCACTCTCTCTTCACTGTCCCCAAACCCTTCCATGCTCTCACTTCTCATCTTCTAAGCTTAAATTTTGTAGTAAGCCATTGTAATTACTTACTAGTGTTTACCAACAAGAATTTGAATACTCTATTAGTTTATTGCGCTCCTTTAAACAAATGAACAAACAAACCCCAAATTCCTGCCAAGTCCATATTTTTATGTAGTCTATGGCTGCACTAGGATAATAGAATGTGGCTGAAATAAAGCCTTGAACAATACTATCTGTTCTCGTTCTTCTTTCTTTAGTTAGCCAAGCTTTCACTTTATACTGGATCTCATTCAAGAAAGTGCTGTGACTAATTCTGCCATTTATATCCCATATTGATTTTTCCCTCTCCCCTAGATGGTTATCATCAGTATTGGACCAATACTGGTCCTAAATATATATATATATATACACACACACACACACACACACACACACACACATATGTATATATATATATACATATGTGTGTGTGTGTGTGTGTGTGTGTGTGTGTGTATATATATATATATATATATATATATATATATATATATATATATTTAGGACCAGTATTGGTCCAATACTGATGATATACACTTTTAGTAATGATATACATTACTAAAAGTAATGGCTGGAAGTTTGAGGAGAAACAGGAATTATATAGTCTCAAAGTAACTCCTAGAAGATAGTTATCAATTACAAAAATAGAGATAATGAATTACAGTGGAAAAAATTGTCAAACAGTAACTTAACTAAATGATCAAGGTAAACATCACCAGTAATAACAAGACTCAATATCTTAACTTGTTAGTATAATGCACTGAAAATACATCACCTATATGGTTTTTGTGCCAAAAAACTGCAGAACCTAACTCCAATTATAGGAAAACAGTGGACAAACCTAATTAAGGTACATTTATTGAAACTAATCTGTGCTCCTTTGAGGAGTATCAAGGTTATGAAAGATAAGCAAAAAGAATAACTCATTTTATAATTTTTGAGAAATTCTGTAAATTGATTTGAAAGTATATATGAAGAATGTAACATTCCCAAATAGCCAAGCAAACCTTATAAAATTGAATGAATAGACTAAGTATGCTCTACTGGACATTAAGATACAGAACAAATTATTGTATTACAAATATGGAATTAGTGCAAGAAAAATAGTTGAGCTGTGATAAAGTATAATGAGCTAAAAAACTCCATAAAAATTCAGCAGCCTGATAAAACACAAACCAAGTGACAAAAGAATGGTAGTTTTCGTTATGGTATAGAAGGAATGGCACACTATATGAAGGAAAATAAAATGGATTTCTCCCTAAAACACCATCTGTATTTATATTCTAGGCAGATTAAAGAAACAAATGCTAAGGGGATATCAACAAGCTACGGAAAATGTAGAATAATATTGCTTTGATGTAGGGATGGGGAAAGTTTTATAGAAAAACCTGAAAAGAATACATCAAGACAAATATATTCCTTCTCTCTCTCTGCCCCTCTCCCACTCATGCTCTCTCTCTCTCTCAAAAATAAACTTTTAAAAAAGAGAAAAGAAAATGTTCAAACACTATAACAGATAGTTTATAGAAAACATAGGAAACTAACACAATAACAAAAGATGCTAGTAATCATTAGCATTTAGATAAATGCAAATGTAAACTAGCAAATCAGGTAAGGGAAAGTGTTAGGAATGTGAAGTTGAGGGATGCATGCATCAGGAACCGAGTGTTTTTTCAGTTACTTGTGGTAGGAGAGGGAAGAACCCTACTGTCTACCTCTGAATAATGGAGAGCTAAAATGTGATGGATGCTGATCAATAAACCTTAATTTTCTCCTTCCTTTGACTAACCTTCAGGGAGATTTCCTCATGATTATAGGTTCCTCACTTCCCTTTTCCTAGATTATTTACTTTAGAAAACTTGCAATAGTAAATTCTCTGCTCCTTTGAGATGTAAATCTTCTCCCATGCTCTTGCCAGTTTTACAATCCAGAAATGTCTTTCTTTCTAAAATGTAATAGTAAAAGAAGACCATGCCCCTATCTCCCAGTATCTTCAGGAGGATAGGAGCCTAATTTGGATAAGGGACAATTAGCAAACACAGATGACCTAATTGCATTGATCAATCGCCCTTCTAATAGCCTCCAGTAGTTTCCCACTAGCTCATGTCAGGGGGCTTAAAACCTCCCTGCCTTTAGCTCCAGGGGAGTTGAGCTTGATCTCTTTCCACTACTGCAGTAGAGTCAATAGACTTTTCTTTTTGTTGACAATCTTTCTTTGACAATGCATACTATGGAGTATGATGCAGCAGTTAGGAACAGTAGGCAAGATTTTCATTTATGATGGTCAGGTTTTCAAAGCATAAAGCTTATTGAAAAAAATTTAAGACTGAAAGAGCTATAGAACTGCTTAGTTACATAATGTTGTTCATGTTACAAATGCAATGAACACAGATATTTGATACCCACTTTAGAATACGCAGAAATAACAACATAGAACGTATATATACACACATTGGAGCAGAGGAATGAGGGTAAGGTAATGAAATAAAATATACAAATGAATTAATTAAACAATAGGACTTTGCAAAAACTAATCGTAATAATGTGCTTTAATGTGCTGATGAATGTGATTTATTCAAAACCCTGTACCTGAGGTGAGAAGAAGCATATCAACAGATAAATCAATTTATTTTTCAATGGTTGTAGTGACATCAACATCTTGGTCTTCCTCCTACTTTTCTAGTTATTTCTTCCTTATCTGACCTATCTTTAAACACTGGAGAGGTCCGGGGCTTGGTCCATAGGCCTCTGGCCTAAAGGACGTACGCTCACTTCTTGGTATGTTTCTCCAGCCACATGACATTAAACCCAATCTGTGGGCTAATGGTTCACAAATGTACATTTCCTGTCCAGATCTCCCAAATCCAGACTCAACATCCATCTACTTGTCAGATATCTCCCCTTGACCATCTAAGGGATATCAAAAACTTAAGACATTCACAAAGAGTTGCTGACATCCTACTCTCACTTTCTCACACATACAAATTACACACACACACACACACACACACACTATATATATATATATATATATATAAAATATAATTATATATTAAATATACATACATATGTACTTTAATATATATAAAATAAATATGTACGTAACAACCTACTTATACATCAGTTTTCTACTTCTCAGTAATTTGCACCTGCTTGCTTCCAGCTGCTTAGGCTAACATCCTTGAGGTTTTATCGATCTCTGCTTTGACAACTTCATCCAATTCTATAGCCTATAGTGTTTACTATGTACAACATACACAGAGATTTTGACAACCTCTCACCACCTCTACCCATATCACCCAATTCCAGCCACCACCATCCCTTGTCTGAATTACTGCAAGAGACTCCTGCTCGGTCTTCCTGCTTCCATTCTTGTCCCTAAGAAAAGTATTCTGAGCTACCAGAGGACTTTCTTAAAACATAAAACAGATTGTCATTTCTTTTCTCAAAACTGTAATGTTTACTACTTATCTCAGAGTGACAGTGAAATTTAATGCATTTACTGAAAAGTTTCCATATGGCTTGAAAATTCTAACTTTTCAGCAGGGTCATCATCTACTTAGTTTGGGAGGCCCAGTGCAAAATGAATATGTTCAAAATCAGGAAAAAAGCAATTTCTAAGAAAAGCACCTGAATAGAAAGCTTTAATCTTTCTTCGTCTGTCAGTATCTCAACTTATTACAATTTGTTAGTTCATGTCATTCTAAGAAAATAATAATTAAAAATTTTAATTATTGCTTATGTTTTACTGTCCACTTTTATATTGCAAATGTCAGTTTTAATGCAAACATGAGTATTTAAATCATGTGCAGAAACACTAAAATTATACAATTCATATTTTATAGCTTGTTACTTGAATTGTATTTCATTCTTATCAGATAGTGAAAGCACTGGAAAATTAAGTCAATAAAGAAAGACTGAAAGGAAAGGACCTATCGATTGCTCAATTTTTCTTTCCTTTCTATGTCATCCTTGTCAGGCAAATAGTTGGCTGATACAGGGAAATGAAACGAGTAAGATATACAGTTGAATGGTTGCTTGCGTTTTCTAGAACACCACTCTCTTCTTTTATATTCAAAGAAAGTTCTAGTTTAAGAAGACAGTTGGGCTTCTAGGGGTGGCTGGATGGCTCAGTCAGTTAAGCGCCTGACTCTGGATTTCGGCTCAGTCATTATCTCACGGTCATGGTATCAATCCTCATGTCAGGCTCTGTGCTGAGCGAGGAGAGAGCTTGGGATTCTCTCTCTCCCTCTCTATCTCTACCCCTCCCCTGCTCACACTCTTTCTCCCTCTTTCAAAATAAATGAGTAAACATTTAAAAAAAAAGAAGGAAGTTGGGGTGCCTGGGTGGCTCAGTCAGTTAAGCATCAGACTTCGGCTCAGGTCATGATCTCATGGTTTGTAAGTTCAAGCCCTGTGTCGGGCTCTGTGCTGAGAGCTCAGAGCCTGGAGTCTGCTTTGAGTTCTGTGTCTCCCTCTCTCTCTGCCCCTCCCCCATTGGTGTTATGTATCTCTCTCAAAAATAAACATTAAAAAATTATTAGGAAGAAAGTTTGGCTTCTCAAGGCTATCAGCGCCACACTTACTAAGTTATTGATATTTCACCTCTACTTTATATTTGCTTCGAGTCTTGCTAAATTCCCAAGTGTTGTAAGTCCACTAGAAATTTGTGTTCATGGGACATGGTGAATGCTATATGTAAATGTGGCTGCAAACAATTGTGAACGTGCATATTATATGTATCTCCTCTGTCCACATGCCTTGTTCCTTTTTCCCATCAGACTTCACTTACAAAACACAAGTTCAACAACAAAATTGGTAAGTATTTCAAGATGGCAACAGCAGAGCATTAATAAGATAAGCATGATACCCTTCTGAGCATGGGATCCTATGTGACTGCATGAGCTGCGTGTCCATGAAGCAGACTTCTCAGACTTCATCGTTTATTGTTCCTCCCCTCATACACTGTTGTAGCAGTTTGGCTTTCTCACTATTCCCTGAATATGGAAAACTTATCTTTGGCAGACATCTGCAGGGCTTCCTCAGTGTTATCTCAGCAAGGTCCTTCCTGACTGTCCTTCTTAAAATTGGACTTGAGAACATCTCATCCCATGGTTATCTTTATTTTTCTCTTACAAAGAGGGCTTATCTACATCTAGTGTACATTTTATACCTTTATGTTGTTACATATCCCTCCCACTAGTTTGAAAAGTAAGGGAGTATTGTTTCTTTTAACATTTACTATTTCTCTAGGGTCTTAGAATTATTAGTGACAAATACAAGATGACCAATAAATATTTGATAAATAAGTAATTAATGTCTTATATTTGGGTCAATGCTAAAATGGAATTACATTAAATAAACAACAAGGAAAACAATAGCCAGAAACAAAATAATAGGGGGATCAAACATTCAACAACAGCATAAATTTTAGGCAGAAAGAGAGGTAACTAGGACAAATAGAAGTTCTTGGGTAGTATTGTCTTCAGACACTAGGCAGTGGGATTCCATGCCATTCACCTTGGATTCCATGTCTCAGGAGCCCCCCAGCATGATTTGTCACATTTTTTGTTAAAACTTTTAAGTCCTGTAATTTTTTGAGTCCTAGCTCTCCCTTTCAAGAGTGTGAACCTCAGTTCTGGGGAATAGTCCAGGGAGTGGAGATTCCCTGTTGGTTGTGTGATATGTTTTTCATGAGATTGTGTGAGAATGGGCCCCCAGAATGGTGCTTATGCACTATTCTGTGTGTCTCTCACTTATGTTAAACATAAGAAAACCTCAGGGCTGTGGGCTCCCAATGGTCCAATGGTGACCTTTGGATTTGAGCTCTATGCACACGTCCCCACCAGTCAGTATTTTGAATATGGTGCCATTTCCAGTCTAACATATTCCAAAGTGGCTGTGGTGGTGGCATACATACAATTACCCTGAAGCCCCTCAGTCAGAACTCAGGATGGTCACCTCACCCTTTTATATGCTCCACACCATATCTCAGGCAGGAGTCTAGGGGTGACCACACTTGCAGTGTCAGTGGAGTATTCCAATCAATGCTGTGTCTTTTCTATTACTGATGTTGTTATTCTGTGTTCTCCCAGGTTGATTGTATGCCATGCCAGGTGTGATACAAACAGAAGACAACTGCTCTTCTGCTCTTCCATTGGCATGCCACCCAACTTCTCTGCTGGTGGTGGGATGTTGAAGGCTGGTATGCCATCATTGAAAGAGATTAAATTCTAGAAACAACAGTTATATATACAGCCAAAGATTTCAAGGTAAATCATGGTTGTATCATATGCCATTCTTCATTTATGTTATGAATTAGAATAGTATTTCAACATGACTAGAGAACAATTAATATGCACATTTTCTTGCATTTATGGTCATCTTCAGGGAAGCATGGTAATAATCCTTGAGTCGATGGAAATCAACATTCACAAGCAGCATCATGGATGATAATAATAACAACAGTGTTATAATAATCATGTAACTGCCATGAAATAAATGGTATTAAGGAACTACAGAGGCAAAAATATCTACTATGTTTCAATAAAAATATGTTCTAAAGAGCCATGCCATTCTGAGTAGAAAGATCATTGCTCCCTTTTAAAATTTTCTTTTTTTTTGAACGTTTATTTATTTTTGGGACAGAGAGAGGCAGAGCATGAACGGGGGAGGGGCAGAGAGAGAGGGAGACACAGAATCAGAAACAGGCTCCAGGCTCTGAGCCATCAGCCCAGAGCCTGACGCGGGGCTCGAACTCACGGACCGCGAGATCGTGACCTGGCTGAAGTCGGAGCTTAACCGACTGCGCCACCCAGGCGCCCCTCATTGCTCCCTTTTATAGTGGGATAAATTAAGTTAACTAGAAAGGGCACATTTAACAATAAAATAATGTTTCCTGGACTCATAAAACAAGGCAAAGATGTTCCCCGAACAGTATGAAGAATCCTCACATGCACTGATTGGATAATAAACAACCATGTAAGTATCTCTTCTCTACTCATTACTCCAAGCTTTCATCAATAAATCACTATACCTCAGATTTTTTTTGGTAATATATGTTTTATTATGTTTTTTGGAGAGCGATGGAGAGACAGAGACAGAGAGAGAATGAGTGGGGGAGGGCAGAAAGAGAGAGGGAGACAGAATATCCCAAGCAGGCTCTGTGTTGTCAGTTCAGAGCCCGACTTGAGGCTCCATCTCATGAACCATGAGATCATGACCTGAGCTGAAATCAAGAGTCTGTATGCCTAACTGACTGAGCTACCCAGTCAACCCCGTGTAATCAAACTGCTTACACATAAATACATGAAAAAAAATATTTGTATTGAGATGCACACAGTCTGAGGGTAGCTTTACCCTTGGGAATTTGCAGACTTTATGGAGAAGGCAATGGATTTTCCTCATAAAGTGGATTCAGAGCACTAAGTCTCAAGGCACAAGGTGTCCCACAGATATCTAGGACACACAATCTTACCTTTTGAGCAGGAAGGTAAGGCAGAAACCTAACTCAAGCAATCCAATCACTCCCGATGTAACCACTGACAAGTATTCTAATTCTTCTCACTCATGTGTTTTCCTCATAAGATTGGTTAATTGGATCAGGTTAATACTAAGATCATGTCTAAGTTTCAATTTGATTGCTTTAACTCCTCTTTGAGTGCTCATTAACCTCCATTCCTTCAACAGGTAAACTGGGAACGTATGTCAACTATGCTTCCTAGGACGTTGCAAAAATCAATCAACTAATAATTTTGACATAGGAGGTTCCTTTAGGCAAAGAGACAATTAGAAAACAATCATTTTTTTAAAAAAATATGAATGAGTTTTTTTTCAATATGTGGTTATTTAAGTTGTTACTAAAAGAGAATTATATTCAGCTTGGCTTTAAATATCCATAAGAGGGTGTAAAGTCAATATCTAAAAAAGGAACCTATTAAAAACACATATAAAGGAAAATTGCAGTCAAGCAGCTACACCATCTGGGTCATATGAAAATGAGAAGTAGTGATGAGTATCTGCATGCTGATGGTGCTGCAGACCTAATCAACTCACTGTCTCTCCAAGCAGTCATGTGTACAGATTAATGAAGAGGGGTGACAGGATAAAACTTCCCGCTGACTTACTGTGGATAAGCTATTTTGCTCCATCGCTGCCTCAGCTTTGCTTACAGGATAGTAGACGCACTCTAGCATGGGCTTTTCTACTAATCGTTTTGACTAAATGAACCAAATCTCATGGTACAAGGTGCCAACAACATCTGGTAGCTTTAAATCAGAATCAGTGTGGATAAACACATTTGTGTTGTCTCTTACTCAGTGATGATCATAAATCAGCATGCTGCTACTGACCCAATAGAACATGACTGGGAGTGACTAATTTATCAGGAAGAACACAGATTTTGCATCATTTTCAATGCTGATTTCTTTTGTCCTGTTTTCAGGATAGTTTCTAAAGTCAACAGAACCATTGTTATGTGTTCCTTTCCAGTAGGTTGTTTTGTAGTCTTAACCACTTATCTCAAAGTTGCCCTGAGAATTTTATCTTATTTTCTAACAGTCATCTTATATATAAGGTATGTTAAAATAAAATACATTCAACACACTTTGGGGCATTGGGACATGTTTTGCTTACAAATTTCTGCATTTATTTGAAAATCAGTGAAACTCATTACCTTTAAATTTCAAAGTCAGGTAAATATTTAAATGACTCAGGCATGTGGGGATTCAGACCCTTGCCCCTTTGTGGAACTCATCTCTTTAAAGCTTAACAACAATTAGATATTTTGATACAGAGAATGGTTTCCATATAAATGCATGACTTTTAGAACTTATAAAAGGCAATAACTTACTGGGAATGGATCGATAATATTTTAATAAATGGTCTGCTACTCTAAGCTAGGTGTGGAATGTAATAGCACTTTGCTGTCTTGATATTCAATATACCCTAGGTACAACATATCTCTCTTACTGTAATTTATACAATTCACTCAGATACAAGTCACCATTACTGTCAGATTTAGCTACTTACCGACTCCTAAATTTACCAAAGCACCTTTGTGTGAATTGCAGACATAATAATTATAAACCTCACATTTTCCTCCAGGCTAAATTGTATCAAGAGCAGGGCATAGTTTTTAGCAAATTAAACCCAGGCAAGAAATCAAGTCCCACCCCACCCAGCCCCAAGCATTTTGAGCCTTGCATATACAGAAAAAGTGTAGGTAGAAGTTTCCCTGGCGCATATTTATAAGATTCGTGGGGACATGGAACAAGAAGGAAATTAGAGGCTTATAGACATTATCTAAAACTTTAAAGTATCTTTGTGTATTGGTAGGTAGATATAGATATACATATATAAGTATTTAAATCCACAAAGAAAAAAATATTTAAATTTTTTCTCTACCTTGACCACTGGAGGATCATCATAAGGTCACACAGCTTTTTGGATGCAATGATGCTGTAGGATGAGAGAGACAAATGATCTTTATAAGAAATTAGTAAGCAGACACACAAAAAATATTGAGATTCACACTAAAATATATTTCAATGTTTACATCCTTGTTAAATAGCTACAATTACTATTTTCCCTTTAATAACTCTTTGCAATAGAAATTTTAGTGTACTGAAAATGTCATTTTAAAATATAATACAATCACATCTACATTTTAATTATTTCAGGAGCAGAATTTCTCATGTTAGTGGACCTTGCAAATCATTCAGCGTAGTGGGGATCAGATGTAGTAAACTGTTCTATGATTGAGTTTTTGAGAACTTACTGATACCAATGGTCCATAGTAAGCAAAATCCATTTTTCAAGGTCTATAAAATAAAATATTTTTGTTGTCCCTCTTGAGCTTCAGTATGTTAAATCTTGCTTTTAAATTTTTAAAAAAAAAATTTTAATTAAAAAATTTTTATATCTATTTATTTTTAGAGAGAGAGAGAGAGAGAGAGCAGGGGAGGGGCAGAGAGAGAGCAAGACACAGAATCCGAAGCAGGTTCCAGGCTCTGAGCTGTCAGCACAGAGCCTGACACTGGGCTCAAACTCATGTGCCATGAGATCATGACCTGAGCCAAAGTCAGACACTCAACCTACTCAGTCACCCAGGTACCCCAAGTTGTGTTTTTTCTGTTTGTTAGTTTTTGTTTTTGTTTTTAGAGAAAGAGAGAGAGTGCAAGTGAGCAAGGGACAGAGACACACACACAGAGAGAGAGAGAGAGAGAGAGAGAGAGAGAGAGAGGCAGTGCTCACCCAAAGCAGGACTCCTGTTCACCCAAAGTGGAGCTTGAGCTCACCAGAAACTGGGCTCTAGCTCAGGAACCGTGAGATCACGACCTGAGCTGAAGCCAGATGCTTAACTGAGTTAAGGTGACTTCTTATTAATATTTCCTTTACTGTTATCAAGTCAGGGAAAAGAAAGAAGAAAAGGAAAAAACAAGGAGGCAGGGAGAGAGGGAGAGAGAGACAGAGAGAGAGGGAGAGAGAGGGAGAGGGAGAGAGAGACAGAGAGAGAGAAACCAAGAACCGAAAAACAGGCTCTTGATTATAGAGAACAAACTGATGGTTACCAGAGCGGAAGTGGGTGGAGGGATAAGTGCAACAGGTGATGGGGATTAAAGAGTGCACTTGTGATGAGCATCCAGTGTTGCAGAGAATTAAATCACCTGACACTAATATAACAGTGTATGTTCACTACCTGGAATTAAAACAAAAACTTTCAATAAAGAAAGAAGAAAAGAAAATCAACAAGAGAGGTTTATCAAGTACATCCTTGACCCTCCCAACCTCTAATCCTTATTAATGTAGATGCAACAACGCGTGTTTTTGAAAATGAATAACTCGTGGTCCCAGTCAGAATGCCTCTGCTTACAACAAAACTTCTTTTTGTTGTATTTGACCACCTTCAAACTTTCATCCAAAGCAATGGAGGATACTATTTCAAATTTCCTAAACCAGCTTTTGGGTATAGAATTTATTCACATCTTTCCTCTAACATTTTTTTTAAATATACTAATAAGAGAGTAATTAACTCTTCTTCTAACATGCTCTTGAAATTACTCAAAATCATTTAATGCCCAACACCACATCTGATTTTCTTTACTTCATCCCCATAGGTAACCAATAAATATGTTCACATTCATACGCATTGCCAGAAGATGTTTTTGTCTTGAAGATTTGTTGTAAGATGTAAATATCTACAAACAACAAACACTTTTAGCTTAGTCATATCCTTCTTACTATGTCAGTTCGATGCCGGGCATTACATCAGTGAAGAAATGCATACACAGGGGCACCTGGGTGGCTCAGTCAGTTAAGCACCCGACTTTGGCTCAGGTCACAATCTCATGGTTCGTGGGTGCAAGCCTTGCGCTGGACTCTGTGCTGACAGCTTAGAACCTGGAGCCTGCTTCAGATTCTCCGTCTCCCTCTCTCTCGGCCCCTCCCCTGTCCATGATCTGTCTTTTTGTATCTCTCAAAAATAAATAAATTTTAATAAATTGAAAAAAAAGAAATGCATACACAGTTGTAATTATAGCAATTTAATAGTGTAGTACGAATCAATTCATCTATTCACCTACCATTTATTTAGTCAAAGAGCATTTAATAGCATCTGTGCCCCAGATTCTGGTCTGGTTCTTGAGAATAAGTATTTTACCTTCAAAAGAGTTCACAAACTTGTGAGAAACTGGTAAATCTACAGCTACAAAATTATTAAGCAAGAACAAATATAGGGATACGTTTAGGGTGTTTATGAACACAAGACAGGGTTCTACCTGACCTAATATAGTAGAGATAGTTATTTTTTTTAAGCTTCTAGAGTAAAAGAAATTTTTAGCCATGGTTTATTTTTTACATATTACTTTCTTCTTTCTGTTCTTTCTTCTTTTAATAAACTAAATTGCTCCTAACTATATAGGGTCATTAGAAATTGTTACATAATAAGAAACTTTGTTTATAGGCTACGGTATTGAACTGATTTGTCTGATTAGGTTAATCTGAGTGTGCCCTAACTTTGGAATTTTATAGGCTAAAAGTAACTCAGATTTACAGGAAATTAAAAATGTGGTTGATACCTTGTGAACCACCGAAGTTGCCCTCTATAGCAACATTTCTCTGCCAATGCATACATGCTGAACCAGTCTACATGGGATTTTATTGTATTTTATTTCTTTTTAGTTTTAAATTCTCATTTATTTATTTTTGATAGAGAGAAAAAGTATGAGTGGGGGAGAGGCAGAGAGAGAGAATCCCAAGCAGGCGCTTGAACCCAGAAACCATGAGATCATGGGTTGAAATCAGAAGCTTAACCGAGTGAGCCACCTGGGCGCCCTGGAATTTTATTATTTTAATTGAGTCTAGTTCAATCAAAGAAAAAAATACACCTTTTTTAAAAAAAGTTTATTTATTTACTTTGAGAGAGAGAAACAGCAAGAGTTAGGGAGGGGCAGAGAGAAGGGGGGGGGAGAGAGAGAATCCCAAGCAGGCCCCATGCTATCAGCACAGAGCCTGATGTGGGGCTCAAACCCATGAACTGTGAGATCATGACCCGAGCCCAAACCTATAGTCAGATGCTTAACCAACTGAGTCACCCAGGCATCCCAAAAGAAATACATCTTAATTGTAGTAATTCAGAAAAAATTTATAGTTAACAGATAATTCAGAACATTGCTAATATATGGCAATGCAAGATTAAGAAATTTCATTAAAGTGGGCTGATTTGTCCTAAGTCAAATAGCCATTCAATATTATAGCTGAAACCAAAACTCAATCTCCTATTCACTAGTACTGCACTTTGGAAAATAGTTCCTAAAATAAAGAACTGCTTTTCCATGGCAAAAGTGTTGCTTGAATAATGTGTGCTTTGAGAAAACCTGGAACCATTCTTTTCACATTGTGTATTCTTGGTACCCTTATTGAAAATCAATTGACCCTAGATACATGGATTTATTTCTGGGCTCTCTATTCTGTTCCCTTGGTCTATATGTTTATGTTTATGCCAGTACCATACTATTTTAACTACTGTAACTTTGTAACATAATTTGATATCAGAAAGTGTGATGCATCAAGCTTTGTTCTTTTTCAAGAACGCATTGACTCTTCGAGTCTTTTGAAATTCCCTTTGGGTTTTAGGATTTTTCTTTTCTATTTTTGTGAAAAATGCAATTGAGATTTTTATAAAACTTGCATTGAATCTGTAGATTTCTGGGGGGCATTATGGACATTTTATCAATGTAAATTCTTCCAATCCATGAACACAGATTGTCTTTCTACTCTTGTTACAAAATGGATAGACTTAGAGGGGTTCCTAAGGGCACTAAGTGAAGGAAAGTGGACACAAATAGAAAATACTATGTACGGTAATTTACATTCAGAATTGAAAAAAAAGTCAAATAGTTTCTCTTATCAAAGCAGAGTAGAATAGTGGTTACCAAGAGCTGAGGGGAAGGGGAAATTAGGAGGTGCAGGTTAAAGGGTGCAAAATTTCAGTTTTGCAAGATCAATTCTGAAGACCTGCTATGTAGCACAGTGCCTGTAGGTAACAATACTGTATTGTACACATAAAATTTGCTAAGATTGTAAATCTTACATTAGGTGTTCTCACCACAAAAAATAATATTACCAGTGAAGGGATGGAAGAAACTTTAGCAGGTGCCAGATATGTTTATGGCCTTGATGGTGGTGGGTGATGGTTTCATGGGTATATAAGTATCTCCAAACTCATTGAGTTGTATATATTCACTCCATACAGCTTAAAAATAAAGAAAAAAGGAAACTTGAAAAATCATTGTTTTCAATTTTAGTGATTTTTTTCAGAAGTCTTCTGGTAACTTTAGTCCTGCATATATATTCTGATTTGAAGCTTTGAGCTTCTTTCCTTACAATGCTACTGTTTTCACATCCCCACCCTTTATCTTAAATCAAAGTAGTTTATTTCTCCTACCACCTGAAGTAGATTTTAAAACAGCAATCTAGGAAGAACATAAGATATATAATGGCACTTACGGTTTACTTGAACTAGTTCATAATGAATATGATTTAGACAAAAAAGTCTCCCTAGGGCTGAAAAAACATCACAATTTCAATCAGATCTGAACAATTAAACAAAGATGCTGAGCTATGCTCAGGAATATATGCCAGTTTCATATTTGTATGTCAAACTCATTCTTATCACATGCCCATAGTAATGTGCAATAGTCAACCATAATAGATTCATTAGACCTTAATACAACATAAGTTTTCTATTTGTAGAAATCAGATTTAATGTTTTATCAAAACTTTTAATACTTTTTAGGATACAACAGTTTACTGCTGGATTCAAAATACAAAAATAAAATAACTTAAAAATGGAGAAAAAATTTTAAATTACCTTTTCAGAAGAATAATCCTATGTGTGAATAAAACAAGTATTTTAAATAAACACATGAAATTTAATGATATGGACATATGCCTGCTTGGAAAATTTAAAATTATACTATAACAACATTTTATTAAATTAAAACATACTATTTGTGATTTCCATGTGTACGTAGTTTACTAATTTTTGTTGCTATTGTTATCCTAAGCAAATTTAACAGCAATGACTGTTAATAAATAAATCTCGAGTAACTAATAAATTGAATTAATAAATCTTAAGTATGGGATAAAAGAATCTTAAAAAGAAAGGACCCAAATCAACAAAATTTTCCATGAAAAAGGTTACTACAACTGATGCCATAGAAGTTCAAAGGATCATAAAAAGCTACTATGAACAACTAAATGCCAACAATCTGGACAACCTAGAGAAAAATGGAAAAATTGTTAGAAACACACAACTTATCCAGACTGAACCAGGAAGAAATAGAAAATATGAATAGACAAATTATTAGTAAAGAGATTAAATTAGTAATAAAAAATCTCCCAATGAAGAAAAGCCAAGGACCAGATGGCTTCACTGGTGAATTTTACCAAACATCTAAAGAAGAGTTAACACCAATGCCTCTCAAACTCTTCTAAAAAATCAAAGAGGAGGAACACTCTTAAACTCATCTTATGAAGTCAGCATTATCCTGATAATAAAACCAGAAAAACCTACTATAAAAAGAAAACTACAGGCTTATATTTCTTAATGAATAAAAGGATGAATTCTCAAAAAAAAAAAAACCTGGCAAACTGAGTTTAGCAGCACAAAGGATCATTCACCATGATCGAGTGGGATTTATATCTGTGCTGCAAGATATTTCAACACGTGCAAGTGAGTCAATATGATGTATCACTTTAATAGAATGAAAGAAAAGAATCATATGATCATCTCAATAGACACAGAAAAAAACCATGACATTTCTCAACAATTGTTCATGACAAAAAACTGTTAACAAATGAGGCATAGAAGGAACATAACTCAACATAATAAATACTGTACATGAGAGGCCAAAGCTAACATCATAGTCAATGCTGAAATGTTGAAAGCTTTTCCTCTAAGATCAGAAACAAGACAAGGCTGTCCACTCTTTCCACTCCTGCTCATTATAGTACTAGGAGTCCTAGCAAGAGCAAGTAGGTGAGAAAAAGAAATAAATAGTATCAGAATTGGGAAGGAAGAATTAAATGGTTCCTATTTGCAGATGACGTGATTTTATAGAGAGACAATCCTAAAGACTGAAACAAAAAGCTGTTAGATCTAATCAATGAATTCAGTAAAGTTGCAAGAAATGAAATTAACTTCCAAAAATCAGTAGCACTTCTGTACACTAACAACAAGTTTTATGAAAAAGAAATAAAGAAATTGATCCCATTTACTACAACATCCAAACAATAAAATATTTAGTAATAAATTTAACTATGGAGATGAGAGAGCTAAACTCCAAAAATCAGAAGACTCTGATTAAGGAATAAAAAAAGATACAAGTAAATGGAAAGGTATCCATGTTCATAGTTGAAAGAATTAATAGTGTTAAAATGTCAATAGTACCAAAAGCATAGATTTAATACAATGCCTACCAATATTCCAATGACATTTTTCACAGCATTAGAAAAAACACTCCTAACATTTATATAGAACCACAAGACTCCAAAAAGTCAAAGAAATCCTGAGAAAGAAAAATATAGCCGGAGGCATCACACTTCCTCATTTCAAGCTATACTAGAAAGGTATAGTCAGCAAAACAGGATGGTATTGGCATAAAAACAGACAAAAAGAGCAACGGAACAGAATCAAGAGCCCAAAAATAAATCAAAGCACATGTAATCAACTAATATTTGACAAAAGAACCAAGAATACTCAATGGAGAAATGACAGACTTTTCAGTAAATGATGCTGAGATAACTGAATTTCACATGTAAGAGAATATAACCAGGCCCATAACTTACATCACTCACAAAAAGAAACTCAAAACGCATTAAAGACTGAAATGTAAGGCCTGAAACCATGAAATTCCTAGAAGAAATCATAGGAATAAAGCCTCTGGACATGGGTCTTGATAATGATATTTTGGATGTGACACCTAGGCATAACCAACAAAATCAAAACTAAGCATTTGGAACTACATCAAACTAAAATGCTTCTGCACAGCAAAAGAAACCATTAATAAAGTAAAAAGACAACCTTTGTAATGGAAAAAATAGCTGGGAACTATATATCTGAAATAGGGGTTAATATACAAAATACATAAAGACTACAACCCAATAACAAAGCCACACACACCTAATTGAAAAATGGGCAAAGGATCTGAACAGATATTTATCCAAAGAAGAGATATGAAAGGCCAATGGATACAAGAAAAGATGGTCAACATTACTAGCCATTAGGTAAATAAAAATCAAAACTACAGTGAGATATTACTTCATGTCTATTAGAATGCTCATTATCCAAAAGGCAGATAACAAATGGTGACATAGATGTGAAGAAAGGGGAACCATTGTGTATTATGTACGGATTGAACTGTAAATTGGTATAGCCATTGTGGAAAACAGTATTGACAATACTCAAAGGTTAAAATAGAACTACTGTATGATCCAGGAATTCCATTTCTGGGAATATGTCCAAAGGAAATAAAACCACTATTATCCTCATAATACTGCTATGATTTAAAAATATATGAAAATAATCAGGTTAAATAACTTGACTTTAAAAAACTTGCCAAAGCCCTAAAGTTGGACAGTGACAGAGCTGAAATTTATGAAAAAAAAAAAAAAAGTGATTAAATCAAGGGCCCATGTCCCTTATCTCTACTCTAAAATATATTGTCTCTTACATACATACTCCATATTGTGTCTGACAAAGGTTACTTCCTATATACTTCATCAAATATGTTGTAGTTTGTGTGTATCTTTTAAAAGTATTTTTAACAAACTTCTATGTTCTATCACACCATCATCTTTCAGATTTAAAATAAGTATATTAAATCTAGTCTGTGCTTACCAGGACTGAGTTTGTTATTTCTGAGAGCCTTTCCAGTTTTGTTGGGACCACGTGTCTGTAATTCAGGATGATTGGCCACTAGATGGTGATCTTGTCATTATTGCCAAAGGATAATTTCCCGATACATTAAAATAAAGGTTTAAATCTCTTCATTAAAATCTTTGTTGCTAAACACAACATATTTTACATAAAAAATTTTAAAAGTCACTATTTGTATACTTATCTCAAACTGTTGAAACCATGAAACATACTAATCTATTCTTTTATGGAGTGCTTATTTTTATTATTACAATTAATGCCATGCCACTTTGCTAAATTCATTGAATGTGCTGTCTCATTAATCCTCATAAATAAATAAATATCAGATGAGTGCTCATATCATCAAGTAATATATGTGGGATTAACTGTAAGTTATAGAGCCTGAATAATAACATAAACATTCTTTTTTTTAATGTTTTTAATGTTTATTTGTTTTTGAAAGAGAGAGAGAGAGAGAAGCTGAGTGCGAGTGGGGGAGGAGTGGAGAGAGGGAAACACAGAATCCCAAGAAGGTTCCAGGCTCCCAGCTGTCAGCACAGAGCTGGATGTGGGTTTTGAACCCACAAACCGCAAGATCATGCCCAAGCCGAAGTTAAACGCTTAACCAACTGAGCCACCCAGGCGCCCCATAATACAAACATTCTAATCAAAGTCCAAATGTAAATCTTCTCCCTCTGCCGTGTACATAAATATCTTATTTTGTTTTGTTTTAACATTTTTTACAGCGAGTATAAAGACATTATTTGGCAATGTATTTAAATTTCCTTTGTAAATATCCTATATACATCATATTTTTTCATGAACAATAAATTGTATTTTTAATCATTCCTTTGACTGTAAACTGGTTGGAGTCTCATGATTATTTTAGTATTTTCCTCTAGGACACAGATCGTGAAAACATTCAAATATGTGGAATATACATCTTTATTAACTACATTTTCTATATTTAATAGTAATGCACTGCATACTTGAAATTTGCTCAGAGAGTAAATTGCAATTATTTCACAACTTGGACAAAAAAAAAGTGGTATATGAGGTAATGGGTATGGTAATTAATTTGATTAGGGTAATCAATTTACATGGTTCCACAACATCATGTTGTATACCTTAAACATATATACAGTCTTTATTTGTCCATAATTCTTCAATGAATCTGGGTAAAAAATATGGATAGAAATTATTTAGGTATCTGAAATTTGTCTTCACTCAGTACGCTGTGTCTCAAATTTATTTGGCATCTATTATACTCCTATCTTCAATGGCTTGTTCCAACTTTTATGTGGGAAATTGTATGGCTGGGAAAAACTCATACAGATTTCGGTAAGTGCATGCATATTTGACTTCAATATATAATAACGTGAAAAGAAGCATTAATGTGAAAAATATTTATGTAATCAATTCTAAGGAATCTCTTTTAAAATATACAAATAAAATGTTTAAGCAATACTATATTATTGCATTGTAATATAAATTGGCAGCAATTTTTTTCTTTCTCAATGTTTTATAAAATAATACTGTTTCTTACTCTTATTGACATCATGGAACAGTGAAATACGTTATACTATGACAAAAATAAACCAGATGGCAAGCTAAATCGTGACTGTTAATTTGACTAGAGGGGCCAGGAAATGTCTCTATGAGGGGATATAATAGTTTTCCAACGATCTATATAAAAAGAAACAGCTATGCAAAAGCTAAGTGGGAGAGCACTTGTAGATACACCTTGATAAAAGCAAAGTCCTTTTCCTGGAAGAAATATTGTCAAAGTGAAGGAATGGAAAACAATTAAAAATATGGAATGTGGTGGAGCTTTTTATGAAGGGGGAGAAATCTATGAAATGAAGTGTGAGGGCTAGGCAGAGGCCAGATCAACTTGAGCTCTAAAGGCTATGCTGAGAACTTTGTCTATTATTCTATGTGATATGGCAAAAAATCGAAAAAAATTTGAAAATCTAAACATCATAGATCTAAAGATGCCATTATCAGAGTTTACTTCCACTAGGAAACTTAAGTTTTCCATGTTCAAAAAACTTTGAGGCAAAGGAGAAGTAAATGAATAATGTAAAAAGACAATCTTTCTAATCATACTTTCTGAGCAAAACTGTTACCATATTTTGCTTTCATTTACATCCGGTAATAATTCATCTTGTTTTCTTCAGTGTAAAGCATTTTTGATAAGATACTTTTTAAAAAACATTTTGGAAAAACAAATGGAACTGAATTTAACATCATGATTTTCATTGTTTTAAACATAAGAAATTACAGGTAGTTATGCACAAATTTGCGAACAGGTGTTTTAAACATTTTCCTTTTTAGTTAAAGTATCAAAACTGGTTCTATTTATTTCATATTTAGGTTTCCACAACATTTAGATCCACTCTGTTTATCTGAAATACATTCATTTAGGGTGGATGAAAAATACCAGCCCCACCCCACCTAAGTAAATATCAAACATAATTCTTGTTTACTTTGTATTGAGTTACAAAGACTGCCTCAGAATTTGGCCATAGGTTTCTACGCTTGAGAAAAAATAGTTTGCCTTGAAATAAAGCTCAGGAATTTGCAGCCCATGAAAGTACCTGCTTTGGAGGCTATGAAACAGACGTAGATGAAGTACATCCTTTTCCTATTTCTTTTTCCTACATGTAGAAAAGCAAACTTTCTGTAAAGACTTTAGGGGAAGTCTTTAAGATAGCATCAGATTGAAACAAAAACTTTAAATGTCTGGTAGAATGAAACATAGACACTGCAACACTACGATGGGATTCAAAATAATAAAGCACTTTGGAAAGCAATTTGGAAATTTCTAGTAAATTTGAAGACATGCATGGATATGCATGACATATAACTTTTTTACTTGGGTACTAAGAGAAAAATCTAAGAGTTTATCACAAATAATTTATAATAACTAACCATAGAAATGCTCTATTCATCAGGAAGGGGGTGGGTATGAAAGTTGCAATATTGTGAAAAGGAATACTGTATTCCTATTAAAAATTACCCAGATCCATGAATCAACATACATAAACCTTTTAAAAAAAGAAGAAATGCTCAACAATAAAGGCAAATTATGGGCTGAGCATATATTGATATCTCTATATTGAATATAGTTCTGAAATAATTATTGATAAATAGATGATAGATGTTTAGTAAAATATAAGGGTCTGGTAATTGCACACGGTAGTATAAATGGTTCTATTTTATTTATTTCCTGAGCTGTTGGGTTGGTTCATAGGTTTAATAGATTAACCCTGTTATATTTTGTCTCATAATTTATAACAATGCAAAATAAGTCATTTGTAGTAAAAAGAATACATGATAAACTATTGCTATCTATTCGTGATATATACCTAATGACTTAAAAACTGCTTAGTAATGTTCTGCCATTTGGCTGTGATTAATTTGGTTTACTGAAAAATTTAAAAACAGTTTTTGTATATCCAGTTTGGTACAAAAATGAATACTAAAACACGATTTCCCTTTTTAACCTTAATCCAACAAAATTATTTTCAACATAGGGACTGATTAGTACTCACTATAATTATATATTTAATAGGTGACTAATTAAATACAATAAATATACCAATAGTTGATATGAATTGAGTGTCATAAGTCCATTTTATGGGTCAAAATTTTATTTCACACTCTATCTCAAATGCATAGTCTATTGATTTTTTTTTCTGTAGCTATCTTGCCTTCCCTCTAAACATCAGCTTTTTGTAAAAAGAGTAGCAGCTCAGTGTTGACTGGAATATTTAGTATAGCTTAATCTGGTAACATAAGTAGTTCATTCAGGTAGTTACTTTGGTGTCCTATGAAGCAAAGACTCAGTGTCTCAGGTTAATCCCTCAGTCTGTGATGTGTGTGTGTGTGTGTGCACAAAAGTATGGATGTGTGGTGTCGATTATGCAATTCCACAGCTGGAGGGAAGAATTATGTCCTTGAACAAGGTATCCATGACCTGTTTCAAGAATCTTACCTTTTGTCAACTTGGGAATGTCTGTTCTGCCCACATGAATGGAAGGAATCTGAATCTGTGGCTGATGAGCTCTGTGGTCTGGGTCTCAGGTTTGCTCAGAACCTGTTAGCCATCCCTGGCTGACCCTGTCTCACCTCTTCTCCCTGTGACCACCAGGAGGTCTGTTCCCCAGCGCTCAGTGCAGAGATACCCTTTCCTTCAAGGGATTCTAATCTAGTAAACTTTTTAGCAAGATATGGCAAGGTGAGAAATGCCTAGCTCCTGATCTAAAGGTGCCACGCCCCCTAGCAACAATTTGGGAAGTACACATCTGACATCTCTCCCTTCTGGCCTGTCTTCCTTCTCCTTCCCACAATTCTTGAATCAGAGGAGTGTGTTATTATTATTGTCGTTGTTATTGTTGTTATTGTTTTATTTTAAGAAAGAGAAATGTGAATGATTGCTGCTTCTTTTCCAATCATAGTTTTAGTTTCATTTTATTTTTACCTCCTTCTGGGTAAGATCCATTTAGGTACCCAATCATAAAATTATTCTTGCTTCCTGACAGCATCCAATCCAAAGTAAAGCCCTGCTCCCTTAAACTTTTCTAATACCACTTCATAAAAGCCCAAATCTTATAATAAGTTCTTTCTATCACTCTGTCACTGAAATACTCAAATACCCAATATGTACATGATCCCTCACTGTAATGAATAATAAGTCCAATTTTTCAAACACAAAAATATACCTGGTAATCTTTGGCTAAGGGCATTGTCACCTTGCATATATTTAAAGTATAATGTTCAGTTAAAACATGACTCTCATACAAATATAGAAAAAGCACAAGAAATATTTTACTCAACCCATTAACTAATGAAAGAATTAGTAGATGGTTAAAAATAAAGTATTTTGAAGAACTGGCTCTTCATACTCATTTTGAAAAAAAAACAATAACTGTTAAAACAATAGTTAGATATAAAACTTGCATCACAGAGAATTTAACAAAATAAACAAAAAAAACCAACTTTGGTGGTATCTTTTCTTCTAAACAGAAATTTACAAGTTATCCTGTAAATTCAGTTTATTTAAATGTTAAATTACAAACTCAATTACACTTAAAGTTTCTGAGAGCATGAAATAATTTTTGAATGAGCTTTCTAAAACAGTGTTTCTAGGTGACATTGGATGGCATGCTGTATTCTTTATTGATTTCCATGTTTTAGATTTTTTTCCTGACAGTCATATCTTCCTAAAACGTAGAGTATGCATAACTATGATAGGCAAAAGAGGAGGTGTTCTTTATGATGAATAAGCTATGTATAGTAGATTGTGCAGACATGACTGAGGGAAACTATTACAATTTTTTTTTAGAATCAGAAGATTTTATTTATTTATTTTTATTTTTTCAATAAGAAATTTGTTGTCAAATTGGTTTCCATACAACACCCAGTGCTCATCCCAACAGGTGCCCTCCTCAATACCCCTCACCCACCCTCCCCTCCCTCCCACCCCCCATCAACCCTCAGTTTGTTCTCAGTTTTTAACAGTCTCTTATGTTTTGGCTCCCTCCTTCTCTAACCTTTTTTTTTTCCTTCCCCTCCCCCATGGTCTTCTGTTAAGTTTCTCAGGATCCATATGTTTTCACAACATATGGTATCTGTCTTTCTCTGTATGACTTATTTCACTTAGCATGACACTCTCCAGTTCTATCCACGTTGCTACAAAAGGCCATATTTCATTCTTTCTCATTGCCACGTAGTACTCCATTGTGTATGTAAACCACAATTTCTTTATCCATTCATCAGTTGATGGACATTTAGGCTCTTTCCATAATTTGGCTATTGTTGAGAGTGCTGCTATAAACATTGGGGTACAAGTGCCCCTATGCATCAGGACTCCTGTATCCCTTGGGTAAATTCCTAGCAGTGCTATTTCTGGGTCATAGGGTAGGTCTATTTTTCATTTTTTGAGGAACCTCCACACTGTTTTCCAGAGTGGTTGCAGCAATTTGCATTCCCACCAACAGTGCAAGAGGGTTCCCGTTAATCCACATCCTCTCCAGCATCTATAGTCTCCTGATTTGTTCATTTTAGCCACTCGGACTGGTGTGAGGTGATATCTGAGTGTGGTTTTGATTTGTATTTCCCTGATGAGGAACGACGTTGAGCATCTTTTCATGTGCCTGTTGTCCATCTGGATGTCTTCTTTAGAGAAGTGTCTATTCATGTTTTCTGCCATTTCTTCACTGGGTTATTTGTTTTTCGGGTGTGGAGTTTCGTGAGTTCTTTATAGATTTTGGATCCTAACCCGTTGTCCAATATGTCATTTGCAAATATCTTTTCCCATTCCTTTGGTTGTCTTTTAGTTTTGTTGGTTGTTTCCTTTGCTGTGCAGAAGCTTTTTATCTTGATGAGGTCCCAATAGTTCATTTTTGCTTTTAATTTTCCTGCCTTACCATGATCAAGTGGATTCATTCCTGGGCTGCAGGGCTGGTTCAACATTCGCAAATCAATCAATGTGATACATCACATTAATACAAGAAAAGATAAGAACCATATGATTCTGTCAATCAATGCAGAAAAAGCATTTGATAAAATTCAGCATCCTTTCTTAATAAAAACCCTCAAAAACTCGGGATAGAAGGAATATACTTAAACATCATAAAAGGCATTTATGAAAAGCCACAGCTAATATCATCCTCAATGGGGAAAAACTGAGAGCTTTCCCCCTGAGATCAGGAACATGACAGGGATGTTCACTTTCACCCCTGTTGTTTAACATAGTGTTGGAAGTTCTAGCATCAGCAATCAGACAACAAAAGGAAATCAAAGGCATCAAAATGGGCAAAGATGAAGTCAAGCTTTCACTTTTTGCAGATGACATGATATTATACATGGAAAACCTGATAGACTCCACCAAAAGTCTGCTTGAAATGATAGATGAATTCAGCAAAGTCGCAGGATACAAAATCAACGTACAGAAATCAGTTGCATTCTTATACAGTAACAATGAAGCAACAGAAAGACAAATAAAGAAACTGATCCCATTCACAATTTCACCAAGAATCATAAAATACCTAGGAATAAACCTAACCAAAGATGTAAAAGATATGTATGCTGAAACTATAGAAAGCTTATGAAGGAAATTGAAGAAGATATAAAGAAATGGAAAAACATTCCGTGCTCATGGATTGGAAGAATGAATATTGTTAAAATGTCAATACTACCCAAAGCTATCTACACATTCAACGCAATCCCAATCAAAATTGCACCAGCATTCTTCTCGAAGCTAGAACAAGCAATCCTAAAATTTTATGGAGCCACTAAAGACCCCGAATAGCCAAAGTAATTTTGAAGAAGAAGACCAAAGCGGGAGGCATCACAATCCCAGACTTTAGCCTCTACTACAAAGCTGTAATCATAAAGACAGCATGGTATTGGCACAAAAACAGACACATAGACCAATGGAATAGAATAGAAACCCCAGAACTAGATCCACAAAACTATGTCCAACTAATCTTTGACAAAGCAGGAAAGAATATCCAGTGGAGAAAACACAGTCTCTTTAACAAATGGTGCTGGGAGAACTGGACAGCAACATGCAGAAGGATGAAACTAGACCACTTTCTTACACCATTCACAAAAATAAACTCAAAATGGATAAAGGACCTGAATGTGAGACAGGAAACCATCAAAACCCTAGAGGAGAAAGCAGGGGAAAACCTCTCTGACCTCAGCCGCAGCAATTTCTTACTTGACACATCCCCAAAGGCAAGGGAATTAAAAACTATTACAATTTTTGAATATTGTCTCTGCACAGTATAGTTTGCAGACAACTGTCTTGCCACATACCTATTTTGCTTGGTCATAATCTGAATATTCTTTTATGTTCCTCTCAGCATTCCATGTGTAACATGTGCTAGTCTAACCCGAGGTAGTGTAAGAGCAAAACTAATAATCGCCTCATTCCACATTTGCCTCCTATCTCTAAGAGTTTGCTTAAAGAACTTTTTATTTTAAAACAAGGAGGAATTTACTCAGGTAAATAAATTAGTAGCATTTAGAGGTGTCCGTAGTTTGTTAGATATAAGTACCTAAGTGTTCAGGCTTGGTCAGATTGCTTGAGACAAATCCAGACTAATCTTTTATTAAAGGAATGATATTTGACAAGAAGCATATTCTTTCTCTTATCATTTCTTGGTCTTGGGACTTACTGTATACAGACACTAGGAAGAATAATGTTTTATTCAATGAAAATTTAAGTGCTAAGTTTGGAGGGGAGTAAAGTGAGGAATAGAAATACAGTCCTGGTCCTCACGTAGCTTGCTGTGTGGTAGATGGGACATAATTAGTCTGTCTGAGGGAGGATTAAATAAAGCAATCATATAAAGCATTCAGCATATCTAAAATCAATGTAAAATATTATTATTATAAAAATATAAAGTGTTATTTCTAATTTGTATATAAAATACCTAGAAAATAAAAGTATTTAAAAACCCTTAAATAGCTTAAATATATTCTCTAATATTTTACAAATTAATTTTCTTGGAAAAATATTTGCTCCCATAGATTCAGTAAAGTTTAGAGATGTAGACATATATTCATCCTTTCAATACTGAAACCAAAAAAAGTTTTATCTAAATTATGATAAATTCCAAATTAATGCCCCACACATGAAAGAGGTTTGACTGCATTTAGTTGTTTGGTATGTGCTAGAAAAATCTGTTGCTATAAAAGCGTAAAGAAAGTAAGACGTGCATGTTCCATGAGAGGAAAATGTATCTTCTATGTGATGACATATTCACCAATACAAATTAGGGGCACCTGGACGGCTCAGTCGGTTAAGCATCTGACTTCAGTTCAGGTCATGATCTCATGGTTTATGGGTTCAAGCTCTGCATAGGGCTCCTCACTGACAGTGTGGAACCTGCTTGGGATACTCTCTCTTTCCCTCCCTCTGTGCCCCTCTCCCACTTGTGTTCTGCCTCTCTCAAAAATAAATAAGTAAATTGTAATAAATAAGAAATAATAAATATGAATTAAACATACTTCGACTCTGTTTATGAGAGAAATAAAATGATCACGAAAATAACATATATTCAGGAACCACGTTAGAAATCAAATCTGCTGTTGACAACTCCCCAGTCAGTAGTAGAATAAAAGGTTGTTTGCTGTTGTTCTTTGGCAGCATAAGTTACTGTGAACCTAACTCTGACTTAAAAACACTAATCTTTCTGAGCAATACAGAGGGAGGCACTAAATAATTACGCTTCCTCCCTTCACACTACTGGGTTTGCGGCTACATAGCCAGTCCACAGAGGCAGCATGGACAACAATCCTAAGGCAAGATAATCTTTAAGTTCAATTTTCTCCAAGCGATGCAGTGCTGATCTATACATATTTATAAGTGAAATATGCCTATACCTGCAGTTTACTGATTTGAAGGAGGCATACAATCAATAAAAAAAAAAAAAAGCAAAACACTGAAGAGCTAAATACTAGATATTTGATCAATTTGGGATTTTAGAATTTGCAATCATAAGCTCTTTTCATTGAAAGGAAAGGGGTTCAAAAAAAGGAGTTTAGAAAGTTTTTGAAATTCTAGGGGCACCTGGGTGGTTCAGGTGGATAAGTGTCCGACTTCAGCTTAGGTCATGATCTCACGGTTGGTGGGTTCAAGCCCCCAAACAGGCTCTGTGGTGACACCTCGGAGCCTGGAGCCTGCTTCAGATTCTCTGTCTCTGTCTCTCTCTCTCATAAAATAAATGTTAAAAAAAAAAAACAGAAAGTTCTTGAAATTCAACATGTTTAATAACAAGTAGCCATTAAACTAACCCACACTGGACACATATTAAAATATAATTTGGTAGGAGATTTAGCATCTCTATTCTCTCTTCCTCTCTGCAAGTTTTCACTTTTGTGGATACTAACAAGCGTGTGCTTGCCTCTGTGTTCTATACTTCAACAGGTGCCTAATTTGATCCTTTCAATCTCCTTATAAGCTATGTACTGTTAGGATAACAGTTTAAAGACAATAACCTAGAAAAGGAGAGATAGAGAAAAAATGCCCAAAGTTGCACAGTTTGGAGGAAGTGGTGTATAAATCGGAAGCCCAGAGCTGCTGCTGCTTCTTTTTTTTTTTTTTTAATGTTTATTTATTTTTGTGAGAGACAGAGAAAGAATGCGAGTGAGTTAGGGACAAAAAGAGCAGGAGATATAGAATCTGAAGCAGGCTCCAGGCTCCAAGGTATCAGCACAGGGCTAGATGTGGGGCTTGAACTCATGAACTGCCAGATCATGGCCTGAGCCAAAGTCTGACGCTTAACCAACTGAGCCACCCAGGCAGCCAAGAGCTTCTGCTTTTAACTGTTCCTGTGCTGCCTTGGTGGACTTTACCATCTGCTCCTGCAAATCATTATGTTCTTATACACATCTAACGTAAATGCAATTTTTTCTTATTTCCATATTAGATACAAAGGCCGATTTCAGGTACCAGCTTAAAGTGATAATATTGCTATTTCACTAATATTGTAAAAATTGAATATATCTGTTATAATTTTGATGCATTTAGCACACAAGCTTTAAATTGCTATATAAGGTTTCCTCGGATACAATCTTTGGTTCATCATTCATTCGTTCATTCATTTATATATTTATTTTTATTTATTCTCGGTTCCATAGTGTTCCACTGGTTAGTGTCATAAATCCCTGTAGATCAACAACATCTGCAATTTATGTAAATTTATGTAATCTACTGTAAATTATGGTGGAGGTAATTTCTGATGGCTTCTGTATCAGCAACTGGGGTTGTAGAGGTGAATCAAGATACATTTCCTGTCTTAAGGGACCCTCTCTGCTTAAGACAAGGATTGAATGAATAATAATATTTCAAGCATAAGAAACATTGGGGATATGTTGGCAACTAGAAGAAAATTTGACCGATTTAATGGGGACAGAAAAAGGAGTCCTCAAAGAGTGATATCTGAATTCCACTGGAAGGAATCTGTCACCAAATGTGTCAGTCCATGTTTTTAAATACATTAAGGACATGATATTGAGATATTATTTAGGCTTATCAAATTGGGTATATCTAAATTTGAACTCTTCTTTCACCACAGATCAGTTTTTCTTTTTGTTCTTTTTCTTCTGTAAGAAATTGCCAATTTTGGGGGGCACATGGGTGGCTCAGTTGAGTGTCCAACTTTGGCTGAGGTCATGATCTCATGGTTCGTGGGACTGGGCCCTGTATTGGGCTCACTGCTGTCAGAGTGGAGCCCACTTCAGATCCTCTGTCCCCCTTTAAATAAACATTTTAAAAAGAAGAAATTGACAATTTCCAAAAGACTCATGAGTAGGACGTGGCTACAGCTAGTACATAAACCCAGTGACAAATTCTGTACTTTCATTTTGGCTCCAGATCATGCATGCTTAACACAACGCTATTAACTCAGAGGGCTTCAAATATGTTTTCCCTACATGCCATTAATAATTTAGAAAAAAATATTCCCTCTTTACATAGGCTTAAGACGGCATCTAAGATATCCTATAATTTTGAAAAACTAAAAAGTACATGCTTTGGGGAAATTTCTATAAATATTGAATTATTAAAAAAGTAACAGTCTCAAAATTAAATTTATGTGAAGGAATATAAAAACCACATCAACTGCTACTCTGTTAGTTTAGCACAGTGGTTAATAGCAAGGTTTATGGGGCCAGACTGTCTGGTTTCACCCTTGGTTCTTCCCTAATTGCTTGTATGACTACAGGCAAGCAATCTAATTCTCTTATGCTTCAGTTTCCCTTCTTTAAGCGAAGATAAAAATAAGACATATTTTGTAGAGTTATTATGAGAATTAAAATGATTAATATAAGAAAAGCACTTAGAAAATTTTCTAGAACAAAGTAAGCACCTTATAAGTGGGAGGTATTATGATAATACCTTAAAAATAAAGTTAAAAATCTCTTGTTTAATAGGCAGAACTTTAAATAACTCTATTTCCATTTTGACTCAGATTTCCATTATAATAACCTCATATTCTTTTCTCTTAATATAATAGATTTATACATAGTAAATCAATTTTCTCAATATAATAAATGTTATGCTCATTTTTCATACTTCTCTGCATAAAAACTTATTTGTACAAAGAACTTAATTTTTAGAGAATATTCTGCAACTATAACAATCTAAATATTAAGAAAAATCATCTGCATTAGGCAGTCATGACAAATATTAGCATTTTATCATTGAACAAAATAACATAAATATGGAACAATTTTATTGATAACAATATAAGACATAAACACTTAATTGAAAATATGTAGTCTAATGGATTAGATGGGTGTGCTTTTGATTTTTATAATATTATATTAGTTTTGAATGTACAAGTTAGTGATTCAACAATTATATATACGTTACAAAATGTTCACCATGTTAAGTGTCTTTACCTTGCAGAGTGATTATAATATTACTGACTGAAACCCCTATGCTACAGTTTCATTTCCATGATTTATCTATTTTAACACTGGAAATCTGTACCTCTTAATTCCTTTTATCTGTTTCACTTCCCCACCCCCCTCCTTTCTGGCATCCAGCGGTTCTCTGTATTCAGGAGTCTCTGTTTATGTTGTTTATCTGGGTTTTTTTTTTGTTTTGTTTTTTATATTCTACATATAAATGAGATGATATGGCATTTTTTCTTTCTCTGACATTTCAGTTAGCATAACACCCTCTAATTCCATCTGTGTTGTTACAAATGGAAATATTTCATTTGTTCTTATGGCTGAGTAATATTCCATTGTATATACACACCATATCTTCTTTATCCATTTATCTTTTGACAGACACAGGTTGATTCCATGTCTTAGCTGTTGTAAAGAATTCTGCAGTAAACATAGGGGTACAGATATCTTTTCAAATTAGTGCTTTTGTTTTCTTTAGGTAAATACCCAGAAGTGCAATTACTGGATCACATGGTAGTCTTAATTTTAATTTTTGAGGAAATTTCATACTGGTTTTCACAGTGGTTTCACCAATTTACATTCCCACCAAAGTGCACATCGGTTCCCCTTCTCCACATCCTTGCTATCTCTTGTTATTTCTTGTCATTTTGATACTATTGTGACTTGTGTGAGGTTTGGATTTATGTTTCCATGATGATCAGTGATGTTGAGCATCTTTTCGTTTGTCTGCTGTCATCTGTAGTTCTTCTTTGGAAAAATGTCTATTCAGATCTACTGCCCATTTTTTAACTGTATTATTTGTTTTTTGTTGTTAAGCTGTATGAATTCAAGGGTCTTATCTTTTATGCTATGCCACTGTTATATTTCGTGGATGGTTTAGTTACAGCTAGAAAGACTTGGCTTTTCTACATCCTATCTTTTTTATACGTTAAGATATCGAGAAACATTCACATAACTAGGTATTTAAGAATACAATGAGAATTCTTGAAGAAATGTCACTTGATACTTTAAGTTTATCCCAAGTTTTATTTTAAAAATGATGTTTGTCAGGGCACTTGGGTAGCTCAATCAGTTAAGTGTCCTATTCTTGATTTCATCTCCGGTTATAATCTCATGGTTTGTGGGTTTGAGCCCTACATAGGACTCTGCACTGACAGTAAAGGGCCTGCTTGAGATTCTCTCTCTCTCTCTCTCTCTCTCTCTCTCTCTCTCTGCCCCTCCCCCACCTGCACTCTTTCTCAAAAATAAACTTAATAAATAAAAATAAAAATCAAGTTTGTCATCAAAAATATTTTCAATTATTTATCACTCTATTATTCCTCTTTATTACTGAACAGAAAATATTTAAAATAATTCTACCCGAAAATATATTTTTTATTGTTATTAATAAGTGCAAAATCAGGCAATAATCCTTATAATTTCTCCTTTTATGTTGGCAAAAAGACAGTCTTCAAGCTGGATGATGTACCAGAGTAATATCCCAACAGGTGCCATATGGTTGTGCCTCTGCTTCCTTAAAATTGTAGACGAAAACGGAGCCACAGACGCATTCTCTTTAAACATCTATTCAAGAATATAACAAATAAATTTTGCAGATCTAGAAAGTGATTGACTTATAATTATTTATGAAAAGATTATGAGCACCTCCGGGGCATGAATAACCTAGTCTGAAAGTCACTACCATAGAGCACTATCAAGCTAGAAACACCAGTCATCACTAACATCTTTTCCTTCACGCCCCTTTCCACATTTTCCCCACCTCCAATCAATGTGACATCAAATTTATTCCATCAATTATACATTCGAAATGTCTTTAAATTGGAGCTTTTTTCCTCCAGAGCCACTGCTTTTGTGAGGTCATAAAATCATCGTCTTTTTCCTGGAGTTTTATAAGTCTTTTCTCTTATATTGCATGAACATCAGTTTTCCCTACATTCCAATTGATCAAACCCATAGTTGGCTGAACTGTCATTTTTAAAAACCACCAAAAAAGAACGTGCCAACTTTTTTTCATACCAAACTTAATTGGCTTCCTATTGCTCAACGTAACGTGCAAGGTATCTTGCAATGTATCCTCAACCCACACATCCAATTGAATCTTCCACTGCTACCTCCTATGTGTGCTAAAATTTTAGTTCCATTGAATTTTCTATTCTCTAAGTATACCCAGTCATGTCAGGGTTGTTGGACTTATTACATATCATTTCTACTCCCTTGGACTCAGCTTTTTACTCTCTTCTACTTCTGCTCTTTCTTAACCATACACACACCGTAGCATTCCTTAAAGATACATCCCAATGCTTTTGTTCTTGCTCCCACTGAACCAACTCAAGACAAAACAAAACAAAACAAAAACACCCACCTTGTAGCAGAGTTTGCTAACTCCCTTTGCAGATGTTCATAACATTTTGATCTTAAACTCAAGTATAGCTAGATTGATCATACAAATTATTGTGCAATGGGATTTTTTTTAATTTAAGAGGAAGTTAATAATTGAATACTGAAATTAATCTAAATTGGAGCAAACTGCATTGTATGGTCAGTCTGACTGTAGCAGCTAATAGGCAATTGCTTGTTTGCTTGCTTTTCCTATTATTCCATGATTATCTTTGTGGTATGTTACTGGGTTTGGTCAATACTTGTATCTTACTATTTTGTATTTATATTATAGTATTTGTATCTTCATAGTTAGACACATAATTGTGTCTAAATATTTTTGAATAAACATATAGAAATTTGTAGATTCAAATACCTTAAATACAATGTACAATTAGTTACTTCATGTAAATGCACATTGATTGATATTGCAGAAAAGCTAGCAAGTGTTTGGCATATGTAATAGACAAAAACTTAGGGCTGTCTAAGGAACCATTCTTGCCTTATTTGGGATAACTTTCCATATTTTGTTAACTACTGAATTATGATATCTGTATATAAAAGTGCAAATTCTACTGAATTATTCTACTGAATTCTACTGAATTATTATGTAAGTATATAAAAGTGCAAAACTCATAAATGCACTTATATTTGCTCAAATTAATAAATTTTAAAACTTGAATAAACCCATAAATCAAAACACAATTAAGAGATGGATTGTTTCCACGTGACCCCTTTCTGCCTATTTCCTTTTTCTAGGATAAATAATATTCTGACTTCTAACACTTTGATTAGTTTTACTATTTTTCTACTATATATAAATTAAATCATATTTATATGTTCTTTTACAGGTGATTTTTTCTCAATATTTGAAACTTTTTGACAGTTGCTACTAAACCTGAAGAGTATGAATACTCTGTGATTCAGTAATTAATATAGACAATTGTATATACAGGAACACACCCATTTACCAAAGACATGAAGAAAAAATTGAGAAACACTATAAATGACTCAAACTTGAAATAAGTTAAAATTATATCAACAGTAGAATTCAGTATACTTGTGTATACTACTGTAATAAAACTACATACAGAAATGAGAAAACACATACAATATGAATATTTCACTATATAATATTGAGTTAAATATTGCATATTGCTCTTTAACTACCATTGGTGACTTAAAATTTTAGAAATTCTAAACATTAAAAGTTTGCTATTAAACTAAAATATTCCGGAGGCCACTGACAAATGCTCTGTGATATTGAATTTCAAACACATACAGAATTTCCTGGTAGCCACCAAAAGTAAACAAAAGCCTTTTGAAATAGCCTTTTCAGCCTGTTTGTGCTTTAAGATGATAGATAGATAGATACACGATAGATAGATGATAGATAGGTAGATAGATAGATAGATAAAGAGGGAGAGAAAGATTATAAATCTAAAGTGATATAAGTGCCATTTTGGTAGGTAAACATAATTTAGGAAAAATCTCATAGTTTTCTATTTACATAGTTGTGTCTTCAATAGTGCTTAAATAGCATTGTCTAGAGTCTCAAATATTCCTTATAAACATTGAAATGATTATAAACATTGAAGTTTCATTGATAATCCTTGTCAACACCTTATCTACTAATTTCATAGATAAAAATGTCTCATTTAAAGTCATAATTCATATAGTCATAATTCTTAATGTCATAATTCTTATATTACTTTGTACTTCCAGTGAATGAAAATTGAAGATACTCATTAGTACAGTCTTCGTAATTTATAGAATAGCGATACTGCAATTTTAACATAAATATATAATAATAAAATAATTTTGAGGCACCTACTTACTTAGAAGAGTGTGCACAATAATATGCAGCTTCACATAAATAATAGGAAAATGAATTGTTATAATGAGAGGATTCAATGAAAATGGCACCTTTTGGGAAAAGATGGCACCTTTGAACATTTGCATTCATACCTGTTATACAATTTTTCTTTGAAACACCTGTTATGTAGATTTTGCTTTTATAACTAATTATTATAAAATGAATATTCACTTATATCTGCTTTTAATGAAGAAATAAAAGATACCCACCCATGTAGCAATAGGTTTTCAAAACAATTAAAATCACTGAAACAAAATGATCAATTACCATGATACATAGTGAGCCAGGGCAAAGTATGTTGTATGTATTATGAAAGAGTTATATTTAATAAGCCCTCATTTAAACTTCAAAACTGCAAAGAAGATTTTTTGGCTATAAAAACAAATGCAGTTTTCAAAAGCAAAATGCATTGTCCCAAGAGTCTTACAGCATTATTAAGAAGAGATATATGCAATCTAAGAAGTGTAAAATATGTCGGATAGAAAATCAATGGCAGTGACATTTCTTATATTATTTAATAAAATGAATTATTTTGATACAAGGAAACTTAAATAAAATATTTCTCTCAGGTTAATAATCAGTGGTATACATACTATTAAAAATGAGAAAAATGCTGACACAAACCATGTATGGTCCAGAAATGCCTTGAAAGTGAAAGTCACAAATATCCTCAAACAGAAATGCTAATGAAAAACGCTCTGGGCACAGACCTTACACTTGACTTATTCCGTTGTAAATGGCATTTGGCAAAAGAAATTTTTATACATGGAATTCTTGCTTAAAGTGGAGCAATACATACAAAATAATACAGAAATCCAAGTGGAAAGCAATGAGAGTTGTTTGAGGATTTTAGGTTGTTATCTCACAGAAAGGTAGAATTTGAATTTGATTTTTCTTTGCATTAAATTTTCCCTCCATCCATCTATCCCCTTTCCCTTCTTCCTTCTTCCTTCCTCCCTTTTTTCTCCTTCTTTCCTCCCCTTCTTCCTGTTTATTTTCTAATCTTCAACCTACTCCTCCCCACTTTATGCTTCATCATCATTTTCATCTAGTAATGAATGTTATACAGCTTTATTCACAAACACATCACAATGCAGTTAAATCACATTTTTGAAAACCTAGAGGATTTGACCATCTGAACATTTGAACAAACATTTATTTTGTACAATTATGGAAGGGACTCTGGGATCTGGCAATGAAAGTAAGAAAAGAAATGTCTTCAGTGTCCAAGAAAATTAAAGGTTAGAATGTTGTATTGATGAGTAAATTATTAAAAAGCTATTAAAGGAACTGGTAAACATACTTTTAGGGCACAGTCCTAGCATAATAGCACAAACAAATAACTGGTCAATTTCCTTTGAGATTGTTGAGAGTATATGATAGGAAATGTCTTAATGGATAGTCACAAGATGGGCGAGTTATTCCAAGATGTGGGAGTTATTCCAAGATGCATACAAACAAAAAACAGTGGTTAAGAATATCATGTTAAATTCACATCAAATATAATTGGTCATCACATGTTAATAGGGGGAATAGTTCATTAATGAAATTAGCTATTCAAGCAAGTTCCTTATTTAAAAAAGGTTTTATATACCATTCTAAAGTACTTGTAGGGGTATCTGGGTGACTCAGTTAAGCATCCGACTTCAACTCAGGTTGTGATCTCATGTTTTGTGGGTTCGAGCCCCACGTGGGGCTCTGTGCTGACAACTCAGAGCCTGGAGCCTGCTTTGGATTCTGTTTCCCTATCTTTCTCTGCCCCTCCCCACCTTTCAAAAATAAACATTAAATTTTTTTTTAAATAAAGTACTTGTTACTCAGACTATAGAAAACAGAACCAATGGTTAGTTAAAACATGAGGTTTAGAAAACATACATCTTTCTTACAGAACTCTAATTAATATTTATAAATACTCTCTGCTCCAGGTACAGATCTTAATTTCTCTCCTCTTCAGTGGGGGCTGGACTTAGTGACCGACTTCTAAAGAATAGAGTATAGAAAACTTAAAAAAAAAAAAAAAAGGTAACTTTATAGTAGAAAAAAACTGATTGATATAAGCTGAAAAAGTGATCAAACAATATTACCATGATAGTGTATGTTGGTGTCATTTGGCTTCTGATATGGTACAATGATAAGGTCACTTCACCTCTTTTGGTGTTTCCAAAAAATACCCATCTTCTCATGAAAGTACATAAAATATATTGCTGGACATATTAAAAAATACCTCACCATTTTCCAAATGGTGATTATTCTATTTCAAAGTACTGGCACGCCTGGGTGGCTCAGTTGGTTGAGCATCCAACTCGATATCAGTTCAGGTCATGATCTCATGGTTCCTGAGTTTGAACTCTGTGTGGGGCTCTGTGCTGACAGTACAGAGCCTACTTGGGATTCTCTCCCTCTCTCTCTGCCCCTCTCCTACTTGCACTCTCTCTCTTTCTCAAAATAAATAAACAAACAAACAAACAAATAAATAATTAAATACTTTTTAAAAAGTGGTCATGTATTAGTAAGTAGAAATTGATCCTTAGAAAAGAGGGAATTCAAATGTAACTTGTGTGGTTAAGGAATATTTTACAACACTTGCTATATTTTGTAAATGTAAAGAAACAATATTCTCAGCAGAGTAGATAAAATAAGCAAAGACAGAGATTGAAAAAAAAATAAATCTAGTTAGAATGAAAATTCAGGGTCTGAAGAGGATCAGTACGATAGTACACTGGACACAAAAGGTTAAAATTGTTGGAAAATTGAAAGCTATATTAGATAGGTTGTACTTACTGAATTTATAAACACAAGCTATATACTAAGTTAAAATTAATTTTGGTAAATACATGTCTATAGAAATATCTACGTTTCAGACCTATTTCAGTTTCAGATAAATTTGAGATGTGGAGGGTACAGGAAACCACACTAAGGACACATTACCTGATAATTCATTTAGATATGACTATGAAAATATTTAGTAAGACAAATAATCACTAAATGAGTTAAAATTAGAAAACAATGAGTACTTAAAAATTAAACTTGTAGTACCAGTCGTAAAGTTTAGTGAAAATTATCTAGCATGCCATCACTCAAAACATCTCATTAATTTTCACAATAATATTTCAATAATATATTTTTAAAATTGTTTAATGTTTTAATTTATTTTTGAGAGAGAGAGAGACAGAGAGAGAGAGAGAGAGTGCACAAGCAGGGAGCAGGGCAGGGGCAGAGAGAGAGGGAGACACAGAATCCACAGCAGGCTCCAGGCTCTGAGCTGTCAGCACAGAGCCCGATGTGGGGCTTGAACTCATGAGCCATGAGACCATGATCTGAGCCAGTCAGACACTTAACTGACTGAGCCACCCAGGCGCCCCATTTCAATAACATTTTTAATATTTATGTAGATGAGTTATAAAGCAGGCCAACTTCATAAGCATTCCCATTTTTTATGAAAATTTATGTAATGATCTTATAGCAGAATACAGAAGAGTAGTGAGAAAATGAAATCAATTAAACCAACTGGATACTAATGGATTAGTTATCAACAAACAAAATTATCAAATATGGGAGGCAAAAATTATGGTCATTGTTTTGTGTGCTAGACTTCAGTTTTTATTGATTAATATGTATTGAATCATTTGAAGCATAAATCTTGTGAGTGCTTACTAAATATATGCTGCTAGACTAACTTGACTAAATTGTGCAAAAATAAACTCAAAGATATGGTGTGCATACTGAGTCCTTATCCAGTACAAAATTTGTCTTTACAGTGGATATAGAAATTTTCAAATATTTTTTCCATCTCTAGTAGAAATTTGTCCAAATATAACTAAATATATTTTCCAAAACTTAATTTATTTGTAATAATTTAAGTTTTTACTTCTGTTTTAGTTTTAAAATATAGGGAAGGCAAATTTTTAAAAAATTAGGTTTTCCTGCAAGAGTGATTTCAGAGCTTCTATGCACTACAAAGACATAAAATAGGGAAAGTACAAATTAAAGATATAATGGAATTATCTAAACTTACAAATTTATAATATTAATACTAAAGATTTTCATGGACACCATTTTTTATCAAATCTAAAAATATGCTAAAGTATAGTAAGATTATAAACCTGCAATTAGGAAATATTAGAATGAGTAGTATATAATTTCACAATATGGTTTTAAATGTAATCATATTTTCTAATGACTTCCTTCATATATGATGGCATAGGGCAATTTAAATGTGGAATTAGAATTTCGAATAATATAGTTTAGTATGTAGCTGGTCACAAAACTCAGCAACAAAACATAATATATTAAACAACTGCTATCGTGATCTCTGTTGCCCACAGCCAACATTATCATTCAATTCAAGTATAATTACTTATACTTAATAAAGTATACTCAATAAAGCTATAATTTTACTCAATTTATATGTATTGAGTATGTAATTTATACTATATTGAGTATATAATTTATTCTCAATAAAGCTATAATTTTAGCATAATAGACATATCTGCTCACACATTGGCTCTGCAAATGTAAAAGTGGTGGAGGGATTGGAATGCTAAAAAAATACAAATATCAAGCTAGATGCACTATTTTAAGTGATCCAGCAGCATCAGTGATATTTTCAGTGGAAGTTATTTTGTGTCACTGAAAACCACTCATGTAGCTTAAATCATTGAATCTTTAGATAATGGAATAGATAAAATTAGTAAAAGTCTAGAATCGTCAATGAATGTGGCCAATTGTATATGTTTCAAGACTGCCTAAAAAGGATAAAAACAATATACATTTGTGAAGTTATTCTTTCGTAAGATTCATTCAGAATGTTCCACATTGACATTCTGACTGTATATAAATCTCTGACCTGAAACTTTTCTCCTCAATTGTTTTATGCCATAGTTTACTGGCATGGCCATAACATGAATTTTCCCTGACTTTATTAGCTGATATTTATCATTAATGCATTTATTTATATATTCATTTCACATATATTTATAGACTGTTACTATATGCCGGTTATCATTCTGTGTACTTCAGACATAATAAAAGAACAACAAAATCATAATAAATCAATATATTTACCCCTCATACATTGTGAAGTCCTTGAGAACTAAACACATATTTTTAAATACATGTTGTCTTTTAAAATGAGTTTATTCAATTACAGGTTTCGAAAGTGCTCACCTCATCATATTTAACTAGAAGATTCTTATTTTATTATTACTTTTTTGAATCTCAAGATCCAGGTACAATGCCTAGCACAAATGTGGCTCAATAAATATTTAGTTGATTAAATTGTTCTAGATTTAATTTAGTAAGGTTATAATAATTATGATGAGGGTAGGCATTAAAGAATTTAGTGTGAGAATCATTTGCAGTTTTTCTATTGAATGATTCTCAAGTTGTTCTGTAGGTTTAAAACAAAAAAAAACAATGAAACAATTTCAGTAATGAACATTTCACAAACTAAAAATATGACAAATTATGACTTTTAGTAAAATGCCATGCTTCTCTTACTAAACAGGAAGGTAAAACTTATTCATGCACAATTTGGGCAAAGATGGTTAGTTTGTCTCTACTAACATGTAGTTAGCAAGATTAAAAAACCATGTAGTTCACATGTAAGTTGCGATATTTTCAATTTTCTTTTCTTGAGCTACAATAAATTAGGGCAATAGCTCATAAATTATTATGAGAGGGTAAATCATCAAAATATATATAATTCAAGATGATATTGTTAAATTAAAAAGAAGACCAAATTTTAATGTAAAACATTTTATTTTGAGTGGTGTGCCAAGTTAATTTATAAAGCTGGTGATTTAAAACAAGCAACTAAGACAAAACAAAATAAAAGAAATGAGAATTGGAAGTGTGACAATGAATATCTGAAACATGAAATTTCTTAGACATATTAAAATACTGCCCAGTAAGTTGTCTTTTATGAATCATCAAGTAGCATCATAAAATATCAAATATGTTAGTATTTTTCTTTTTTTCAAATGAAGCAAAACTAATACTCCAAAAGACAAAGAGTGCATTTTCTAGAACAGAACTAAAAAAAAAGTAAAAATGATTCATTTTTTGCTAAAAGCAAAAAGGTACCCCCCAACAGAAACATCAAAGTTGTCCCACTTACAGCTCAAACATGCCTAAGT
This sequence comes from Acinonyx jubatus, assembly GCF_027475565.1. Taxonomy (NCBI): domain Eukaryota; kingdom Metazoa; phylum Chordata; class Mammalia; order Carnivora; family Felidae; genus Acinonyx; species Acinonyx jubatus. Next base: position 24,489,886 of record NC_069394.1, read on the forward strand.
CAACTACTTTTGAGGAGTTAGTAAAATTAGATATAATGTTAATGAAAATATAATACAGAGAAAGTGGATTAAACTTTGGTAAAATTCCTCTGTCAAGTGACAATTAGACTTCATATAATATTAATGCATCTATTGTAGAAAAGCAATTTTATTATGTATGTTTGCTAGAAGATTAATTTTCATTTAGACAAAAATGGATTTAGAGAGTATAAATTAGTTTTTTCCATGAGTAGTTCATATAAAAAGCAAATGTGCTTAGATTTTTTTCTTTTCCCTAAATTCAGTGCTAGTCATAAAAGATTTTTTTTTAAATTTACTTAGTGATTATTTTGTGCACCATAATTTAGATGATAAAATAATTATTCCTGGGGTGCCTGGGTGGCTGAGCTGGTTAAGTATCTGACTCTTGTTTTTGGCTCAGGTCAAGATCCCAGAGTCGTAGGATTGAGTCCTGTGTTATGCTCCACGCTGACTGAACATGGAGCCTGCTTGGGTTTCTCTCTCTCTCTCTCTCTCTCTCTCTCTCTCTCTCTCTCTCTCTGTCCTGCCCTTCTCCCCTGCTCATGCTCTCTTAAAAAAAAAAAAAATCCTGAGTACAATTCAATTTCTACACATAGCAAGGATGGGTGGTCCTAAAATGCAAGTATACATTTACTGCAGTTGCAGAAAAAATAGTCTGCTGGCAACAATGTTCTTGTTATTTATTCAGTTTGAAAAAATAATAATGAAGATGAATAGTGTGGGCACTTCACAATCACTGAGTGTTTACAATGTTTTCCTAAAAAATGAGAACTGGGTAAATGAACCTGCTTTGACATTATGAAGTATAGCAGCTGTTAAGTAGAATGGTGTTCACATGAGCTGCTGAAATGAGAAATTAACGATATACATTTAAGGGGCCACTTGGTGGCTCAGTAGTTTAAGCATCCAACTCTTGATCTCAGCTCAGATCATGATCTCATGGTTCATGAGTTCAAGCCCTGCATAGGGCTCTGCATTGGCAGAGTGGAGCCTGCTTGGGATTGTGTCTCTGCCCCTCCCTTGCTGGTGAACATGCTCTCTCTTCCTCTCTCAAAATAAATAGTAAATTTTAAAAATTTTGGAAAAAAAAGAAATTAACAATATACATTTAAGACGCAGATAATACCAGAATAGAGTTTTTAATGATGTTTTTATTTCTCTTCCCCCCAAGCATATGTCCAAATGACATTATTAGAATCCTGAATGAACTGAACCTCTGCCTTCATGGTCAAAATATCATGATCGATTAAGATAATCTTTGAAGGTTGCAGCAAACAGTTTCACCGATGAAAGTTTACATATTAACTAACACTTGATGTTCATTTGTTTTTATTTGTCAAATAAAGGACATAATGTCATGTCATTGGACATATTTTGAGACCATGTTCATATATTACAAAAAATGTGCAGAGATTTTTTGAGAGCTGAATGTATCCAGAGACCAATGAGAACAATCTCCAGCAAAGAAACTCTCAATCTTGCAGTAATGGAGTATGAAATGTTCACTGGGGCCTAGCATCAGTTGGGACACAGAAAGTATTCTTTACTGGGAAGACTCACCACGTTTGAGAGCCAAAACTGTAATAGATACTAGCTACTTGCTGCTTTGCCTGATAACCTTGAATTGTGTTAACATTTTTTATCTCTGTTAAAGGGCATATAAGATATGTAGTATGTTAGAAGGTGATAAATATTATGGGGAAAAATGAAGAGATGAGAGGTGGGGAGTAGAAATATGACAGCAGCGATACTGCATAGGGTGGAAAGGTTTACCTCATTGGGAAGGAGAATTTAAGTAAATGTTTGAAGAAGATGTGGGAGAAAGTCATAGGATATCACAGAATAAGCTAGTGCTACAGTCAACACATATTGTTTAGTGATTGATTAAATATTGAATAGTGCCTCCTTCCACATTAACCAACCCTAACTTCACATTAGATGATGTTCCTCCTCATATACTGTAGATATTATGGGTTAAAGACCATGTCAGTGGAGTACTTGGGTCCAAATCCTATGTTCAAGTCAACAATTGGTGTGCAAAACGGACACATCATCTCACTACCTGAACTTGAGTTTCCCCTAAATTTAGATAAAAGTAGCACTTAATTTACAGTTTACTGTGCGACCCAAATAAGAGAATATATAACATTCATAGTTTCACATGCCATGAAATTTAACTATAATTATTACGTTTATTGAATATTATTGATTTTAAACATCAGTTTTGTGTTAAAATCAAATTTCTACAACATTGCAACCTACCATTTTGTCACTGCTTACATGCCAATTTCCTCTGTCTCTCAGTGAATTGGCTTAATGATATGAACAAATGTTTTATTCAACCCACAAAACAAAGACATATGTAACCAGCTGCGGTACTTGATGAAAGCGAATGGAATGTTGAATGGGTAAGTGGAAAAAGGTAGTTATAAATATTAGTGACCAGTTGCAGAATGAACTCTAATTGCTATGAGAATTTCTTTTTTGTTTTTATGAACACATATTCATTTTTTATAGATAAATTTACAAAATGAATCTTTTGTTTACTTCCCTCTCTTATCTCCTTACCATCTTAACATAAGTTGTACTACTAATAATTAACTTTACGGCACATTATTTAAGTTAGAGGATACGAAGGATTGCCTACAACCACCCAAAACACGGAATGCTTTCTGCCTTAGAGCCTGTGGCAGGAACCAACCCTGCTGACATCTTGATTCTAGCAAGAAGTACACATACATTTCTGCTGTTTGAAGCCACTTAGTGTGTGGCACTTTTTAGTGGAAGCCCTAGGAAACTAACACAAATAGGAATAGTTTGCCTGAGGATACTGCCCTTTATAAGCAACTCAAAAATGAACCTGAAAAATGTCAAAGTTGCCACAATTTCACATTACTGATGCCAGTCAAACCTTAGCTTTTGTTCATCATAAGATATTTTAGTTGATTCACACAGAATCATATCATCAGGCCCTTGTACCCATGATTATTTATCAAGTTTATTTGTGTGAAGTCTTTGCATCCCTTATTTTTTTGAAAATTCCTCACTTTGCAAATGGAGATTTTGACACCCTATTTTGACATATGTATAAAGAAGTAAATGAGTGACTCTTTTAAAAGCAAAACCAAATCAAATGAACAAAACAGGAAAAGCAGACTTAACTGTAGCAGTGATTTCAAATGTTAGAATGTATTCAAATCAACCACTAGGGTGTGTTAAAACCAGATTGCTTGTCCCCAGTCTCAGTGTTTGACTCAGTAGAACTGGCCTAGAAGCCAAGAATTTAGTTCAATCAAGTTCTTAGGTGATGCTGATTCTGTTAAAGGTCTATAGTTTTGTGGGGAAATAGGTTCTACTTACATCATTGGTTGGGAAAAAAGCTTAGGGCGGAAAGCTGCCACCACAGGGTGAAAGCACCCGAGGTTAGCTAGCGAGATATTGTACCATTACAATTATCACGAGTAACTTAAATCCACCTGCAGGAAATTACTTTCCATCTGGTGCCAATATACTATCCTACTTTGATCACAAACTCCACTTACCCCCAAGACCATTTGCTTACACACACAAGTTAATGATTACTGTCTGATTGTTTTCTCCATGTTCACATGTGTAAGATCTTGTTTTCTTCACATTCACCACGTGGGTAATATCTTGTGAGCTCAATAAATACGGAGACGAAACCCCTGTTTGGGTCTCTTGTCTCCTCCCAGACGTTAGCCTCTCTCATATTCAATCTGCATCCACTCTCTTGGTGGACAAGAGAGAAGTCCTGACTCATAGTCTGCAACACAGTTCGAAAGCCATTAGCCTAAAAAACACACTTTGCTATTAACATCACATGCATGGTGCAATAACATAGACAAATAATTTGCTCACATTTTAAAAGCTTTATTTTTAATATTCTAATATTTATGACTAAAAAATAATAACATAACCTGAGTTTTATATTATTTTAAACTTGTCCCTCCTCTCAGAGTCTTGGTAAGATTTTTGGTTTATTATTCCATGGTAAGAGAATGATTATTGTCTCAACTTCAGTATCTCTGCCTCTACACCACCATTATCCCAACAAGACACCTGCAGTGACTTTATAAAGGTCTCTGTGCTTCTAGTTTCCTCCACTCCCAGTGACCTTTCTAAAATTAGAATTTACGTGAAACTTTGTTCACATAAGCCTTTGCATTAACATTTCAATGGCTTTTCCAAGAACTTGAACTCAAAATTCAGACAACTTAACATAGCTGGTAAAACCCTATTTCGCCTGTCCCTTTACCTTTTCTTGTGACTTTATGTTTTCCCTTTATTTTCCACTACCAGAAATGCATTCTGTAGCCATTCTGAACTATCATTTTTTTATCAGACAAAATAGACTTTATTTTTATTTTTTTTTTGGTGGAACTCCTACTTTATTACTAATAGCCTTAAGAATCAATAAGCTATCATTTTTTACTCCTACCATGCTATCCCTTGCCTTTCAGGTCTTGGTATATACAGTTCTCTCTGGTTCTCCATAATTCTAGGTTTCAGTTTAACTACAAAATTTCTAAGAAATCATTCCTGACAAAAACTTCCTTTTCATCTGCAGTTCAGATAAGCAAGTATATGATTGTATCTCGTAGTATGTCGCTTTAGCACATTTTATGATATGCTTTGTTGAGTGTTGATGTTTCTTTGGTCCTACTAGGTAGAGTGAAAGCAGGATGATGGCAAAATTTAAATCCATACTTTCCACCAAGTTGTCCTTAATGCCTCACATAATGCACTGCACAGACCAGTGTCCTAAAATATATTTGTTAAATCAGTGTAGTAATTAATTATTTTATAAATGACGTTGGAACTCGCCTGGTTGGTACTCATATTAAAAGTTTCAGAAACAGAATTTATTTCATAATACTAATGAAAGTTGAAATACATGCATGCTTTAAGGACCACATGACTTTGAGTAATATTTTAAAAATAGTACTGAAACAAAAATGGAGAGAAACATAAACTATATTCACCTTTAAAAAATAGTTTTCAGAAAACTGAAATCCAAATACATGTATCAACAGTGTACTCTTATAATATTTATTTAAACAACATTTAATTTGATGAGCAAAAGAAGACCATGCCAACATAAACATTATGAATCTTTTTTTATCTTTTTAATTTTTTTTAACGTTTATTTATTTTTGAGACAGAGAGAGACAGAGCATGAATGGGGGAAGGATCAGAGAGAGGGAGACACAGAATCTGAAACAGGCTCCAGGCTCTGAGCTGTCAGCACAGAGCCCGACGCGGGGCTCAAACTCACGGACCGTGAGATCATGACCTGAGCCGAAGTTAGCTGCTTAACCAACTGAGCCACCCAGGTGCCCCATATGAATCTTGATATTGTCTATAATCAGATTGTAGCATCTGCTAATAAGTAATTACATCTAAAAATACTATAGAATATTAACATGACAGATAAGGCACTATCAAATGCATCAAGTAGCCTTTTCTTTCTTTTTTTTTTAATGTTTATTTATTTATTTTTAGAGAGAGAGGGCAGGAGTGGGATAGGGACAGAGAGAAGGGAGAGGAAAGAATCCCAAGTGGGCTCCACACTGAGTAGGAGCTGATGTAAGGCTCAATCTCACAAACCTTGAGATCATGACCTGAGCCAAAATCGAGAGTTGGACGCCTAACCAACTGAGCCACCCAGGCACCCCTAGTCTGTCCTTTCAAAGATAAACCCAAATTAGAACACCTAGAATGACATCAAAGAATTTCCCAAGGCTATGTGTGGTGTGTATCTGCCCACATGTAGGATGGGTATGTGGTGTGCAGATAAAGGTTAGGTGACGAATGTGACGTGAATATGCCTAGGTGACTATTTTACAATGTAAATGTATACCAAATCATCAAGTTGTACAAGATAAATATATACACATTTAAGTTGTCAACTATATCCCAGTAAAGTTAGAAGAAAACAGCCATGTCATATATTATGGCCAAAACCATATGTCAATAACCTGGCAAGTGATGGTACTTACGAGGTGGACAATGGAACTGAACTTTTGACAGTTCTCCTCATATGCCACTATAACCTAGGTGCCTGCTGTCACAATTGATTCCAGTCGCTCAGTTCCAATAAAGCAACAGCCTCTTTGTTGTTTATTCCACACTGATCTTTTTAATAGTTTGAACTGATCTTAACAGTGCTTTATCAGAAAAAAATTTGTGCTGAAATTGATGAAACTACACTGATTAATGACGCCTTTAAATTAACAGTACTTCATTTAAAAATAAAAATGCTAGTTTAGTAGTATACTTGTTTTATGTCCATTCATCCTATGTCCCCTCCTCAATCTTTCTCTTTCTCTCTTGCTCCCTCTTCCTCTCCTTCTACCTCTTTCTCTCCTCTCTCTTCTTCTTTTCTCTCTTTCTTTTCTATTTCCTTTCATCATTTCTTTCTTATCAAAATTTAGTCATTTGAGAAATATATCAATCATAATATTAACACGCTTGATTAAAACCCACTCTATTTTTCTCATATCTATAAGTTCATTTTAGAAATATCTATGTAAATATAAACTCTTAGGAAAGCACAAAATATTGCATAGCGTCTATAGTGTAATGATTAGTTAAAACAATTTTATATGCAGATAACTAATTTCATAGTTTTCAAAATATCAAATTCTTTCAATGATCAAATAAAATCAGACACAATCCATACCTAAGTTCTACAGACACTAAAATGTCTACCAGAAGTTTATTGTAAGAAATAAAATAATTATATAATCCTTTATTGTTTAGTGCCTCTTATTATTCAATCAATTAATGCATTTCACAGCTTTCTAGTGGGTGCTCAGTATATGCTTGGCTACATTGTGACCACAGTATATGGTAGTGTTACGTTCCAGTAGTGAGAAGTAAGCAATAGAAATCAATCAAACAAAAATGAATTCTCATAGGTATGACTTCTATGCAGGGTCTATTTTAGGTCAGGTGGTTAGGGATGGCTTCTCTAAAAAAGGAATATTGGATTTTAGATCTGAATTATGAAGAGAAACAGTTATGTGAAATCCTTTGGGAAGAATGTTTCAGGCATGGGTCAAAGTAATGGCAATTGATGAAACAAGCTTCAAGGAATGGAAAAAGAAAGGCTAAGGAGGCTAAAACCTGATGAAAGAGAGAGAAATAGATGAAGTAAGACACATGGTATATATCAGGGTATGAAGGGAATTTCTCCCCCATAAAGAATCTGCATGTCATTCTAATTGCATAGAGAAACTACTGGAGTGTTTTAGGTAGAGAAATGATATGAAATGGCTTCAGATTATTTTTCTTTTAACTTCCCTCTGGCTGCTATAAATTGAGAATAGAGTATGATAGCGAGAAAGAGAGGTAAAATGGAAGCTTGGATACTCTGTGGAATTGTGTTGCAATCATCCAGAAGAGATATGATATTGCATTGCAGGTAAACATAGCAAGTTAGTTCCTTTCTTTCATTATGTAAAGATTAGGATAATACTCATGATAAAGCATGGTGTGTTACATTTATAATTTGATATGACCATGTACAGAGTTATACACCACATAAAAAGGTATGCAGTCCTAAATTGTGTAGTTCTAGGGGTGCCTCGGTGGCTCAGTCATTTCAGCATCTGACTCTTGATTTCAGTTCAGGTCATGATTGAGACTGAGCCCTGCACTGGGCTCTGCACTGACCATGGAGCCTGCTTAAAATTCTCTCTCTCCTTCTGCCCCTCTCCCCAGCTTGCACTCTCTCTCTCTCTAAAAATAAACAAATAAACATTTAAAAACAGACTGTTAAACTGTATAGTTCTAAAACAAAGGATATTAACTTATTAACTTGGCTTTTCTTTTCATACAGAACTCAAGAATCTGTTATAATATGGGTTGTAGCCTTACTAGGGAATTAGGTAACACCATACAACATGGAATTTTCTTAATTCAATCCAGATAAATAACCAGCCCTAATAAGTGTGTTAATAGTATTATTACCCAGCACATAGTTTTGAAAAAGAAAAAAAAAAGACTTACAATCCTGTTTCTTTTTGGAAAATGAATCTATAGGCCTGTATATATGTGAAAGAAGGATTTTGGGGTGGTGGAATAGTAGGTGACTTACGTACACTCAGACAATTTGAGTCAGAACTCATTTTAATTTTCTATAATAAATAAGAAATACACACACATTCATATCAATAGGCAAAGAGAATAGTTTTCCATATTTTAAAGAGGAAAAAGAGATGTCCTATCATTATAATGTGGTATCATGTCTCTCTTGCAATCAAGCTCTCCTTTCTATCAGTTCTTCTAAAATTGCCTTTGATATTTATCCACTTCTAGTCTCCTTGCCACTACCCTACTTTAGGCCCTAATCACCTAACTCCTGGATTACTAGAAATGACTTTAGCTTTAGATTTTCTGACCTCAATCTTGTATTCCTCCAACTCATCTTGTATGCCCTTGCAGATTAATGTTCTTAAAACACCATTTTCCAGACTTTGGACCAAAAGCACTAAAAAAAGTCTTGATATAAAATAATTTTTATGTTATTTTACTTTCTAAAAGTCTCTTGTGGAATTTAATTGCCAAAGGGGTTATTTCCAAACCTTATGGTTAATGCTCCACATTCAGTAAGCTGGCCTCGGCTTGCCTAAATATCATTGTCTGGAAATATAGTGGAAAGAACACAATTGGGAATGTGAACACACAAGTCCTGAATCTAGGCTTCATTATGTTCCTCTCTGACCTTGTGACCTTAGAAAATTATATAAGCTCTCTGTAAATAAATATGCACACATGCAACATGGTAAAACAGGGAACATTTACCTTGTTTACCAGTGTGTTCATGAAAGAAGAGGAAAAATACAGGATTTCGTGTCACTGGATGTGAGTTGGGATTTGAATACACCATTTATATCACTTAAAATCTATGACTTTCTTAGTTACCCGGTCTCTGTGATTTTAATTTTTGTCTTTAAAATAGGCTATGGAGAAATTCCCATCTCACAGAGTTGTTGTGAATATTAACTAAAGGAATAGGTGGGACTAGATCCTTCTAAATTATTATACTGTGTTTTTATTGATAGTTACTCTTTCGTATGCTAAAAATATTCTGAAGAATAAAACAGTGAGTAAAAGTAAGAAATGATTATTTTATCTGACTCTTTTTAAAAATTCCAGAAGCACATCCTGGGACAATGACTTAAGTACAAGTAGTTTTTAAAATTTATTTTGGATTTAATTTCAGTAGACATTGGTAGGAAGTAGGGAAGTGAGAGAAAAAGGAAGACAATAGGGAGAGTACTTTTTTAAACAAGTGACTACTGCTGGCAAAGGGGCCTTAATCTTTGGCTTTAGGGAACTCTGGGAAATAATGTAGAACGTGTGTTACTAGTATCCCAACTTAGATATGAGGAACCATTTTGTTTTTAATGCCTTAAAAACTTTAGTCATTAGTTGAGGCTGCAGGTCTGGAGTGTTAATTCCCTGGCACTTCTTACCCATGTAATTTAACAGATTCTGGAAGGCAGAAATGTCCTCAAGCAAAAGGTAAAGTTATTGACTATCTCATCAGCACATTCTCAAATGATAAAAGTCCCCCAAATATACCAGTGTCCTAATTCTTGTAGCCTTGGATAGGTTAGGTTATATTGCAGAAGGGATTGTGCAGATGTGATTAATTGTACGGAGATTAAAATAGAGTATATTGGATTATCTAGCTGGGTCCAATATAATCACATGATCCCTTTAAGAGCAGAGACTATTCTCAGGCTGAGACCAGGATGGGAGGTCAGAGATATTCAAATGGGAGAAATCAAGCCACCATTACTGTTCTTGAAGATATATGGGGCCATAAACCAAGGAATGCAGGAGACATTAAGGAGTTGAGAGAGGCTCTTGAACAACAGTCAGCAAGAAAACAAGGACCTCGGCCCTATACTGCAGGCATTGAGTTTTGCCATCAACCTAAAAGATCTAGGAAGGAGGAAATTCTCTTCCAGAGCTTCCAGATGAGACCCCAGTGTGGCCAATGTTTTGAATCTAGCCTTGGAAGACATGAAGCAGAGAGGTCAGTTGAGCTACCTGAATTGATATGTGAGCAGTGAGATAATTATGTCGTTTTCAGCTGCTAAATTTATGGTACTATGTTATGGAAACAATAGAACCCTAACACAAAGGGGCATGATTAGTCATTGAATACAGAAAACAAAGACATTGACCTCAAATTACTCAATCCACCTCTACTCTAAGGTCCTTCTCCTCCCTCTCCAATAGCAAAATTGTAGGAACTGTTTAGAGTCTCTCTTAAATTCCATTGTTGAAATTGTCCTCTAAACTTAAACTGAATTTACAATAAGAGCTACACGATTTAGAATTTGACCATGTTCTCTGTTAAATATTTATGTGTTTCTGAACTGAAATGTTGTCCTCTCAGTAAAATTATGTATTCTTCCTGGGCAAGGACATTCTCCCTACATAGGACTCTCTCTTTTAAGTACCTCAGGAAGACACGAAAGGGTATCTTTAAATGTTGAGAAAAACTAACTGAAATACTTATAAAGGCAGTGCTGGGATGCTGGTGCCAATATTCACAATTCATTTGGTGTCATTTTTCCATCTGTGATCATTAAGAGTAGCCTGTACATGAAGAAACTTCAAATCACTCTCCTAAATCTCCCTCCCTTGTACTGTTGCTTTATTTCTCATTTTGCTTTGTGATTTCCTATCGCTACAGGGCTGCCCAGTTCTATGTGTTCAGTCCTGACCTAGCCTATTATCTCTTCTCATACTGTGGATTCACCAACCTTTCCCTCATATTTTCACATATTTTTTCAGATAAGGCGTGATTTTTTTCTAACACCACACCAAGAATGAATGATTGCTTCTGATTCCTCTTTAAAGCAATGGATACTCAAAAAATAGAGACAGATTTTATTTGGTGTGAACATATCAAGTTCAATTTTGGCATAACAAAAGGTTACTTGGAGACTGCTCTAGAGAGAATTGTGATTATAGTTTTTAACTTGTGGTTTATATTTGCTTATGGTTGTATACTGTTACTGTCATAAAGGAAGTAGCAGAAGGAAAAATGAGTGAGTGAAAGATGAAACTAATAACAGCAATGTAGAAAATTGAATAATTACAGCTTAATGATCACTGAAAGTGTATATTGAAAATATTGTATAAATATTTATGATCATGGTGGCAAAAAAGATCATTTTTACTTCATAAATGACTTATTAGCCTGCCTATTATCTAAGAGTCTTTACATACTAATAAAATTAAAACTACAGTTAATTCACCAAAAATCCTCTAAATTATAAATTAATATGGCATAAAAATTTTCCTTTTAACATAAGACTTCTTTATTTCCCTTACCTGCCATAATCTCTTATTACATAATAGATCATTTGTTAATCTCAAATGATTTTTAATACACTTTTTAAAAAGTTCTTATGTATAAAAAAGTAACACTATTCAAAACCAATTCTTATGTATAAAAACATTGAAAGTAAACCAATTCTAAAATAAATGCAATGGTTAATATATTTCTGTCTTTAGCTGAACTTAACTCAAGTTTTCTTTTTTCTTCTTTAACGTTTATTTATTTTTGAGACAGAGAGAGACAGAGCATGAACAGGGGAGGGGCAGAGAGAGAGGGAGACACAGAATCGGAAGCAGGCTCCAGGCTCTGAGCCATCAGCCCAGAGCCCGACCCGGGGCTGGAACTCTCGGACCGTGAGATCGTGACCTGAGCTGAAGTCGGACGCTTAACCAACTGAGCCACCCAGGCGCCCCTCAAGTTTTCTAAGAAAAGAGTCAAGAATTCACTTAGAAAGTCAAGAAATATTTGAACAAGCTCATGCACTTTATAGTTCCGTAATTTATGTGGTTTTTAAAAATTCTCAGCTGAAATGAAGTTTCTATCAGTACTGGCTATATTAGAACATTTCTTCTAATCAGGGCCAGAAGCCAGCGCTGTAGCTTTTAAAAAATTCTATGGATGGTGTTCTCCAGTTGTAGTTTTAACTACCAGCTTTTCTTAATCATCATTATTATAAATTAATGACATTGGTAGTGATGACCTTTAAGGTCATTTGTAGAAAAAAAATAATTATATTACTAAGTCCAAAGTACTTTTTGCTTCCTCATAGCATAGAATGATGATTATATTTCCTTATAAGACAACAAATCTTACATCACATGAAAACCAGCCATGAATCTGAACACATAGCTGATATTTCCTTGAACAAACGTTATGTATGACAGATAAATATATTTCCCTAGCAATTATTGCATTAACAGTCTCTCTCTTCCCGACCTTCTCTTTCCTCTTCCCCTGCTACTCCGCCCCCATCTTTCTCCCTGTCCCTCTCTTTCCCTCTCTGCATTTATTGTATAATAGTTTCTGGGGACAGGATCATATTCAGGTGATCATCCAGTTCACTGAACAGTTTAACATTTTGTAAAGATTATTTTCCCAACTAACATTATTGTTATTATTTTACTTATTTTTATATCAGAGATATTTTATGAAATGATGTGCAGCTCATATACAAATATGTGAAATGTTAAGTCTGTAGAGTTGTCACATGGCTTAATTTACACATACATAATTTGTTTATATCTATTCTGTTGTTTTCACCTTCCATAGAATTTTTTAAAAGCTACAGCGCTGGCTTCTGGCCCTGATTAGAAGAAATGTTCTAATATAGCCAGTACTGATAGAAACTTCATTTCAGCTGAGAATTTTTAAAAACCACATCAATTACGGAAATATAAAGTGCATGAGCTTGTTCAAATATTTCTTGACTTTCTAAGTGAAATCTTGACTGTTAAGTCATGGACAAAAAAAATAAAAGATTAAGAGCAGCAGAATATTAATCTAGAGTTCAATAATAGTTCAATAGTTCAATAATTTCTAATGACAGATAATTTCTCTAATTTTTAATTTACAGTGAAATGAGTCTGACAATTTAATGACTAAACTTTATTTTTACCTACTTATAGGCTTGAATGAAACAACATAGACTTTACAAGAACTTATTGAAACTTGCAAATTTCTCAATGGAGACATACATTCATTAAAAAAAGGCTCTATTATGTGTCATGTATTTGCATAGGCTTGAGTATTAAAAGTATATAAAATGGTCCAAGCATATAAAGTCCTTAAAATTCAGACGTCTGTGTAGTCACATAATCAGGAAATGCAAAGCTGACGGGGGAAAGGGGGGAAGAATAGCTCATTTCCAAGGAACACTGAAACATCTTCAAAAAAGATGGCTTTTGTGTTAGGGAAGCAGAAAGAGTATATCAAACTAAAAGACACCCATGTGATAATTCATGAAAAAGGACATGGCATGCTGAGGTTATATTACAAAGTAATATAAGCTAAAGTGTATGTTTGAGGAGAGTATGTTGAGATGAGGTTAGAAAAGTAGCTTGGAAACTGAGAAGGAAAATATTTTGTGGTTAGATTTCAATATATTTTCATCCTGTACCAGAGAGACATTTCTTGGAGAGTGTTAAGATTCTCATGTTGGTGAAAATACTTGTAAAATTCAATTCTGAGTTAGTCTGATTTAACAAGTCAGTCCTTTGTATTAGTTCAGGATCATTTACAGAATTAGACTGCATGTAGTAATAAACATTTGTATTTTATTGCATTCTGTCTACTGATAAGCTGATAACTCAAACAGAATTAGATTTTAAGCAGAAGATTTGGGGAACAATTGAAGGGTGGATTATAGAGGTGTAAGAAGATTGGGTAGGAGAGATTTGTAATTGTTTAGGTAAAAGAAAATGAGTAATGCATTTAGAAAGGATTTTATATGAAAATAATTTTAGTGGCACCCTTTGACTGCTGGGTGGGTCTTTAGACATAGAGATGAGATTCAACAAAACACTAGGGATTTTGACTTCGGCAGACAGTTGATTGGTGATGCCATTCACAGAGAGGGAAGCATTAAGGACATACATGTTTAGCGATGAAATTAATTAGTTAGGTTTTAAATACTTTGCATTGAGACATGGGGGAAATATTCAGTTGGAGATGTAGCTATAGATTTTTCGAGTTAAAAATGAAAGTAAGGAGATTCTCTACCTGCTCTTACATTTGTGGTTATGCCCATTGTGATTGTGTCCATAATAGTTCTCTGCTGTATTTATTCCTTCAAATAAATACAGTGCTGCAGTTTTATCAGCTACAGTGAACTTTTACAATTTACTAAAAGAGTTTTCTGTAGCTAGACTACTTGAGACTAAAGTTAAATTATACTACTTGCTAGTAATGGGAAGATGAATAATTTGGGTAACTTCTCCATGGCTCAATTTTCTCATCTATAATTGTAGTACTAGTCTCATAACCTTCTTATGAAATGAATTAGCACACATAGTTATTTTATATGCATATAAATATAGTATACACACGTATATTCTCCCAGCATAGTATAGAACATTTTAAGCACTGAATATTTACAATTATTATATCTTAGTTTTCTGCTGGTCAATTGCTAGCAGCAGAAATATGGTGTCTTATTGGAAAGTGCCTCACAGGCCTGGAAAATTATATCACTAGAGTAGTCAGAGTCAGTTGAAACGTTTTGTCTGTGTGGGGCAGGATTTGTGATATTATTATGCACCAACTGGCCCTTTGAAAAAGTGAGATGACATATAGGAAGCTGGATTCATTTAATTTTAAAAAGCCTACAGTTTAGCCAGTGAATCTATGAATCATTTCCTTTTTTATCTTTCAACACAATTTTTACTATATTCAAGAGCACTGTGAGGTTGACCTTTCCACGTTCTGTTGCAAATGAAGTCAGTTCCTAAGGGAAGGATTGTATCTCTCTGTTCCACAGCATGCTATTCACCTGGGGAAAACATCTCTGAGACACAGCTCTGGTGCAGTAGTAGGGACAATGATAGGCTTCTATTTGAGTGACACCCTTGTTTTGGGAGCTGAGGGCACAGTGTTTGGTGGTACAAGAACCCTAGGTCTCTCCTGCTTACTTCTCTTGGTGTGAAACACCCCAAGCCACAAGCCAAGGCAAAAATAAATGAGCCCGCAGTATTCCTGATGACACTGAAGTTAAGGTAGATCCTCTGTCTCATGGCTGGGGGGCTATGAGGAAGAACAGAGCCCCTACTTCTCCGCTGCACTCCTGTGGATCTTTAATTCAGTGACAGGCAGCGGTGGGCAAGATGAAAAATGCTTTTGTCCTGCTTCTTCCAGGGAGATACATTCATTTGGGAACTAGGGGCAGAGGGAGGGAGGCTTATGTTCTTAGCTGTACCTCTCTGGAGTGAAATTTCCATCTCACTGGGACAGGATAGAGCACAGAGGTATTGATTCAAATTCTACAGACTCTCATAGTTCTTACCAATTTCTCATAGATTTTATTGAAAAACTGTTTATTTGTATAGGCTATTAGGGCCATTTCCAGAGGCTTTCAATGATTGTTTTTGTTTTGTTTTGTTTGTCTTGCTTTGTTTTACTTTTTAAAAGACTTTCACTGCTTAGATATGCCCATCTCCTCACACTCATGCCACCCTACTTTAATCTTGAGCTTAAATCTCATTTTTTAAATCTACATAATCCATATCTTTGGGGTTGTCAGATATTTTCTCAGTCATGAAATACTATAATTACCTATTTGCATATTGTTTCATGATGTGTAATCTTTTGAAGAGCTGAAAGGGAAAAGTGCTGAACAGTAGGGTTTTACTGCCAAAAATCCATCAAAATCCTTAACATTTGAAGGATGGCATGATCAGAATCCATGATAACAACTGGCATTTCTAGGCATTAAGGATGTATACCCCATAGAAGTTTAGAGAAAGTTTATGAGTTAAAGATATTGGAAAGTCACACTCTGACTTTCTCTTACTAGGCACTAATGAAGGATGTATGGAGGTCTCTGATGACATTTAGTTAAGTCAATAGACTAACCACAAAGTATTTTCACAAATTCCCCAATTGGTTGAGGTATACTCTTTTCATTGGAAGAGAAAAGGAAGCATCATGGGAATTCTACACTTTTAGAATATGGATCAATTTTCCTGCTATGTGAAGATCATTGTGAATGCCATCTTCTGAGAGAACACTATTGTATGAAATATATTTAAAGATTTTTTAAAAAGCCGTATCTTCTGTATTTCTGATTTACATATGAGGGGTTAGGAAACCTACTTAAAAACAACATTAGCTATTTTATATTACTAATATCCTTTTTAGTAAGTTACTACACTAAATAATTGCTTTAACTGCAGTACACATTATAAATGGCACTGTTTAACATTTCTTTACTAGCTTAATAAGTTTATTTCTCTTTTCCAAGGACAAAATTAATTCTGTAGAAATTTGGCTCTTATAAAAATCCAAAGTCAATTTTGACATGAAAAAATTTCACAGGGCACATGAGAATTTAAATACACTGTATATTATATACTCAAAATATCAGAATTATTTCTGATAACATGAGATAAAACTTGCATAAGGCACCAGAAAACTGAAAATGTTATTATCATTTAAATTAGATTGGAGCTGGTGATAAAACTTTGAAAACGTTTTTACAAAAACATCCAGTCATGTTTTCACTCCCATTAGTAACATCTTGTATTTTAACTCCAACATTAGTGATTAATTGAAGAAAAATATATATAACAAATCGATTTTGAGGAAAATAGATTTTCCAAACAGCATTCTATGTGAAACAATAGTATATGGAGTCTAATCATCCATATTTTACTTGGCAAGAGAATGAAACTACAACTTAATGGCTGCAATGTGTTTTATTATTGCTTTTCTCCCATAATATCATATAATTTTATTTATTCAAAACTATAGCCCAATGAGGGGATAATCATACACTTCTAATATTCAGTTGAAAGTAATAAGATTTTTTTTCTCATCTGTGGAAACCAGGATTTAATATTTGACAGTATTTGTAGTTTGTGTGTGTGTGTGTGTGTGTGTGTGTGTATTTTCAAGAATTTGTTTCTGAGCTAAAATCATAATTTTTGGTGTGTTTCCAATTTTATATTTCTTTAACAATTATTTTAAGTGATATACCACAGTAATCTATACAAATATTTTTAGGTACCTAGTTCCTCTATGGCTTACGAATACAAATTTAAAATAACAGTTTTATGAGTGAAAATCATCATCCTAACCCATGAAAACAATACTGACAACTGCTGTGGTTTATTTAAGGCAGACTAATTTAATTAGTAAGTGGTAAAGTCCTACTCACTCATTAAATATTGTGAGTTATGTAAGTGAAAATATATTTTTTCTCAAAATGTCATGTCAGCCTCATTATTACTAGCTGTCATTTAAAAAAAAAATAATGTTTATTTTTTTGAGAGATACAGAGCGACAGTGTGTGAGCAGGGGAGGGGCAGAGAGAGAGAGGGAGACACAGAATCTGGAACAGATTCCAGGTTCTGAGCTGTCAGCACAGATCCCGATAGGGGGCTCGAACTCACAAACCGTGAGATCATGACCTGAGCTGAAGTCGGATGCTCAACGGACTAAGCCACCCAGGCACCCCTATTAGCTGTCATTTTCAATAGTGTGAAAGATGGAAGGATTTAAGATGCTAATTTAACATGGTAGCAAATAAAAATATGTGTGAACAAATAAATAAATACATATATATCACATAAAATAAAACTTTTATTATAATGACATTTTATATTTTATCACTTTGGATTTTTTAATATATTTTTCAAAAAACCTGAGTATCGTGTTTATTTTAAAAGCAAGAATATTAAAGCAAAGTGTTAAAAGTATTTTGTCTAACATCACAAGTTCATTTATATAGGGCCAAATTAGAAAGCTAGAGGATCAGATTTGTAATTTTCTTTTCACTGCTCCATGTTGCCTCTCAAGCAGTATCTGGTAAAAAGTACAAGCACCAGTTTTTATGTGCCAACCATTTTATTGCAACAACTCTAAGGCACAGTAAATGTATTCGACAATCTTCATGATAACTTGCTGAAATTTCTTCTTTGAAAGACCTAAGCATTTTTATCATTTAAACTGAATCAATTATTTTTCTGTAGAAATGAAATAATAAAAAACATTATTGTTTGAACAGCCTATATTAACATTTGATGAAAAATGGAGTAATAATGTACTATTTTATGTTATTTTGTCTGTATTATTACAATACATATTTTGGTCATTTCTTATGCAAAGACTATTGTGATAGATGAACGGTGAAGTTTAGTAGTTTTTTAATCATTGAAATAAGTCTAAATTTGTTATTTATACTGGCTTGAAGAAATACAATTCAGGATGAATTAACCCCGAGTCTTCCTTTTTGAAATAATAAAATAAGCAAAGGAAAATGGGAAGAAATAATGTATATAGAGTACATTATGCAACTGAGCTTAAAGTGTCAGTGTGTTTTTTACACATCTGGTAATGAATATGTGTGTTTCCCCCAGAGGTGATTCCCTCTATAAGCCCTGGGAAAAAGAAAAACCAATGGCCATTTAAGTTAACTGATACCCTTTTGGAAAAGTGAAAGTAAAATAAAACACAGCTAATTCGCTCTAATATTTGGAAGTACTCGTAATGTACTTTTTATTGATTCTTAGGTATCAAGCATGAAAATTGATCAACTGGATCAAATCAACTGGATTAATTGATCAATTAATTTACACAGTAAAGAATCTGGGTACGGTAGGGTAGCTCAGTGAAACAATTTCGTATTCCTGAAACTCTGAGAGCTTGAAATACTTTATCAGTGAAGATGAACAACTTAAGCATCTTTTCCAGGAAATGAACATGTTATTGGAAGTAGTAGGTCCTAAATCCTTATTAATTTTGTTCTATTTATAACTCTTTTTTAAGAGAAAAAATATATTTCCACTAAGTAAAATAATTTAGTCATAATAAAATATTTGTATAGTCATATGAAATATAGCTATTTACCGGTAAAAGTGTTTCAGCGAATGGTGGTACATTTAATACAGCAGTATTTTATTTTTACTCCAATTCTTACATTTTTTCAACTTGCTTAAAACTATATTTATTCCATACAAAATTTAGAGTTGTTAAGTTCCCTTGCTTTTATTGAAGTGTGGGATGGGGGAGGGTGATGATTACCCCATACAGGCAATGGAATTTCAGCTAGTAAAGGATTTTCTTACATGGGATCACCCAACTCTTGTGTTCTCTATCGAACTTCTGAGAATGAGGGAGTGTCAATAACAATAAATTCTAGCTTTCATAATATAAATGTCTTACTCCCCCTTATCCATTGCTCTCTTTCCCTCATTATCATTCCAAAATCTGTGATCATGATGGTGGTTGTTAGTAGTTCTATGCTAATGCTCTTCTATTTTCTCATGCTTCCTAATTATTTTAAAATTTCTTGTATTTCTCATTTCAAACAGAATAATCAGGTATTTCTGAATCTCCAGGTTAGATATCTCTATTGAATAGTGTAAAAATGCCTATTTCTATTGAGTATTCTAAAATACTTCTATGGTCTCTTTCCATTTTTTATATGAACTAGGAAGAGTCCTTCCTCCTACCAAAGAGCATGTTCTGCACACATTTAGATCTTTCTAAAAAAGTAGGCTCCCTTTTAAAATTTTGCCTTTCCCTTGTATTATTAATAGTTAATTCTTTTCTGAATACTTCCAGCTAGCATGTAAAGAGTGTAATATCTTATGGAGTATCTTACATCATAAAGAATCCTAGTCTTCTATCAATTATTATACATTTTGGAGATACACAAAGTAGTCATATATAATATTTATATATAAAAATTATTTTTATTCTCCTCTTTTGAGGTTTTTTATACCTGTGAAGTTTATACATCTTTACCTTCCATTCACTCTTTAATCTTGTCTTGATTTGTGAACTTACATTTAATAAAGCTTGTATTACCAGGCTATTAATGACCTCCAAGTATATAAATCCAAGCATCATATTTTTCTCTTTATTGTACTCATCTTGGCTTGTCTGACACAATCTCTTTATATTGATCATTTTTTCCTGAGGATTCTTTTATCTCCTTTACCAATTTTATCTCCTTTGCATGTATTCAGTCTATATCTCTTCTTGTATCCCTATCCTTACCATTCATCTATCTATCTACCGTCTATCTATCATCTATCATCTATGCCTCCTGCTTAAATAGTGCCTTCATATTTCACGAGCATAGCCATTTAGTGTTTCCAGATCAGAAGTGAGTATTACATCAGAGTGCAGAGTGTCAGAATGTGCCTTACAAATACATTATCATATTGATATATCTGATTTTTCTCTCAACCTAAAGCAAGCAGGTCCATTCTATTCATGCCCCAGGTTGGGGGGGGGGGCAGTCATTTGTGTCATTATTAATGAGTTAGAAGCTCAGGCTAATGACTTGGTCTCATTCAAAGCCTGGGTCTTTCCCATTTGAAAACTGGAGAACTCAGACCACTAATGAAAAGGCAATATTATTACATCACATGAAAATTGGTATTGTGCAATATTCTTAGGCTTAAGATGCAAGCGGTATAAGCTATTTTTTTCTTTCTATTCTCTAAGAAACTTTAAATAGGCTCAGCTGGTGCAAGGAGAGCTTTGGCTTGCAGGTATTCAAACTGTGAACGTGGTCTAGATCATTCTTAAGTGAAGTGACCTAGGCTCATAAATTCTATGACTAGACATGGTTGAAATTGATTATAACTAAAATCTGGTCCACTACGGCTACAGATTATTGTTCCACTGATAACCCTATATTTCTGAAATCCTTGCAAAAAAACAGTGTCTGATTTTATCCTCTCACCCATTCACATTTTTACACTGGTAAGGCACTCCAAATTCATGTGGCATCGCCATTACGCTTGCTTGTCTTCCTGAGATTACAGAATGTCTCACTTTCCACCCTCTTCACTTGAAGCACCCTAAAAACCCTTATGTATTTCCCCTAGCAACAGCAACGGTAAGCATCATTCTCCATGTCAGAGGTCTTAATCCCCAAAGTCAGGGTGGAGGGCAGACCAACACTGTGCATGTGGAGCTGACGCTAGAAGCATCACTTTTGAGTTCTACAAATACAGAACTTCTTCCTCTGTCAATGGCCACCATGTAAGTAAAATAAACACAAGGAACATCATAGTGTTTGCTTCAGATTTCACAGATGGCACTTGCAAAACCAAATTCCCATTTATATTCATACTGTGTCTTTCTTTAAAATAGACATGAAAATCACACACAAAAAAATAGATCACTGCTGACTTTCATTTTTAAATCTGAAAGATAAATTGCGGCATTTTAAAGGTATGTCTACCACAATCTTATAATTTACAAATAGATTGACAACATTTATTTCCCTTAGGCTTTTTTCTCAAAGAGCAAAACTTTTCTAGTAATGTTAAAATTATGCTTGGAAAGTAATAATTTTGTTTTATAATCAGTGTGTGATATGTCCTCACTAACTTCCAACAGAATCTTTGAAGTCAGATAAAAAGGAAAAAAAAAAAAACATATAATATAATATTTGGTTGAGACACATCAACTCTTTGCATCTACTGGAAGGTGAAAATGTACTTAATTTCTTGCCTGAGAAACGACTGAGTGCTCATTGGGCTCTCTGGCATGGCAGAAAGGAAACATCCAGCAGGAAAGCAGATTAGAAGAACCATTTGCCAATCTTCAGTTTCTATAGCCCTGTGGGAAATACCTAGCTGTTCTTTTTCCAGTGTGGGTGCTGCATTTTCAAACAGCCATAGCAATATGTTCCCTCCTTGTTATCAGAACTTTGGATATAACAGGCTGGAGAATAGAACATCTAGATAATATATGGTATAAAATGAATTTGGAGTTTTAGAAAAGAAGGGGTAGGGAAGTAACAATAAAATATTATATATTTCACATAAGAAGTAAGCACAAGCATAAATTTGGGATATGAGTTCTGAGAGTTGAGGAAATTGGGGTTTATGTCCCTGAGTTTTTTCAGTTCCAAATTAAGCGACAATATTAGAACACATCCTCATCTAAAGTTAGCAGAGTCAAACTAAATGCATTCAGACATTGAAGATTGGACTGGCAACTGTAGACAATGCTATCCAGGCAGGAGGGAAGGAGGGCAGGGTGCACAGAACAAGGCCGAGGGAAAGTACCCCTCTGCCCACTGCAGCCATTGAGACACATTAGACTTCTACTCATCTTCGGATGCCGTAACAGAAACAAAGGGAACAAAAATAATGTCATACAAGGAAGAAAATTTATGAAATTTTAGAGCAGAAATCCTTAAAGTATTTCTCAAATTAAATAGAAGAAAGTATAAGAAACTACTATCCTAATAGGGAAAAAAAGTTTCTTGGAAAAACTGAAGCAGAATGAAATGAAAAAGATAAAAGGGAGAAAGTGAATGAAAAATACTATAGTATAAAATATAATGAGGGGTACATATAGTAAGGGAAGATTGAAAAGGAAGTTAAAAGGCAATAGGAGATTTTCAATACATAACGAAGAAAACTTAAAAAAGTGAATGTGTAATAGAAAAACCCAAATCAGTAATGTATAGAACAAATTTACTAAGCTGTTCTAAAATATAGAGAACAACAGAGGAGTCATAAGAGATGTGAAAATAGAAGAGAGATATGAAGACAGACGGTCAACCTGGCAAAATTTAAGTTGCTCTGGAGAAATACATTTTACTTTATTTTGATATATTTATTTTGCTCTAGAAAGAGAGAGTGCAAGTGGGGGAGAGGGGCAGAAGGAAACAATCTTAAACAGGCTCCACGCCCAAAACAGAGCCTGATGCTCAATCCCATGCCCCTGGGATCATGACCTGAGCTGAAATCAAGAGTCAGACGCTCAACCCACTGAGACACCCAGGTGCCCTTGAAGAAACACATTTTAAAAGTTGGGATATCAACAATATTCAAAACAATGGTAAGAAAAAAAAATGTTTGAATTTAAATTAAAACATTTAATGGTTTACTATATCCCAAAAGAAATAAAATACATTCATCTATAATTATACTTGATTTAGAGAATGCCTGGAGGAATTTATAACATAATGATTCTGACTTGCATAGCCAGTTGCCAGGATATAGTATATAGCAAATGTTACTTTTCATTATCCTATGATTTTTAAAGTTTAAATTTAAAGATAAAATATAAGGAATGCATTTGCTGTGATGAACACAGGGTGATGTATGGAAGTGTTGAATGACTACATTGTACACCTAAAACTAATAAAACACTGTATGTTAACTAACTGGAATAAAAATAAAAACTTAAAAATAATAAGTAAAAATTTAAAATAAAGATAAAACATAATTTGAGCATACAGAAAGAAAAAAAGTTTAAGCTTCAAATAAACGTCTAGAATACTTTTTTAAACAATAAATGGCATAAATTCTAACAAAACTATGACAAAAAAGTATACTAATTCAAATTTTCTATTTGGTGTAAAGATGAGAAATTTAAGTAGAGAATGCTTTAGGAGAATAGATGAGCTACTATTGAAAAAATTATTTGAATATATACTTCAGCCAATGATAATGAATTATGCTTTACAATAGTAAATACAAATTTAAAAATGATAGCGAGCATTGACATCAGTTAAACATTACCAAGCATAAACATAATTAACTACAAAAGAAATGGAAATGTTTACTAAAATAATAATGCAGCCAAAAACAACTCACTAACTGTAAGCCAAGGAAAGAAAAGAGGCATATTCTATTAAGGATATTTAAAAATAAAGAGAGGCTTCTCCAGGAAAATAAAAGCATGTAATTTTTTCCTAATGTACAAAAGATAAAATCAAAATATATAACTTTATTCTTCAATCTGAACATCATATGAGTTTTTTTAATGCTTTTGACGTTTATTTCAAAATGGTACATAATGTAAGTAATATAGAAGGACCGCAAGCAAAACATGAAACTTTCTAGCCTTGGGTCTGTGTATTTTCCACTCCAGAACCAGCATGAGACACTAATGAAGATCCTAAGTATATATTATTTAGTACCCTGCGTTAGAGATGACAAAAAAAGAAAACTCAACTGTCACTGACCTAAACAAACAAAAAAAGGGAACTTTCTGACTCATAAAACTGAAAATTCCAGGTGGTATTCTGGAACTTGAAGTGAGGTGTAATTCAATGTGCCCCGAAGTACTAAGAACTTCACTTCTTGGTCTCTATGCTCTTCTCAGTATCAGTAAAATTCAGGGAACATACAGGGTCTGTGAGTGGCTCTTGGCTTTTCCTTAGTGCTCAAAAATAACTGTTACAATTGTAGACCCTACCTCCAAACTTTGTGTTTTCATATGTGAGACAAAGTGTCTTTTGTTAGGTCCAGAGAAGAAAGTGGACTTTTTTTGCTTTTTCTGTTTTTAAGTAGTAGTATCCACAAAAGTCTTATTTTTCTAATTGATCCCCTTTAGAGTAGGTGCACATTTCCAAACAAATGGTGGAAACAGAATAAAATTCGCTGACTGTTTTAAGTCAAGAGACCATATGTCACAATTTGCTGGGACAGTTTTGGGTTTTGCTGGGAGAGATAGGTCATGTGCCTTTTATTAGGCATAATTTTTAATAGTGTCCTTTCTCACTGTGAAACATGTCCAAGTTTGATTCATAAATTATATGTACATTTGGCTTAAATCATAAAAGACTCACCCTTGGAACAAAACCAGAATCAAAACATAGGACTGGGAAATTTGGAAGAGTGGTAAAATTCATCCCACTGGTACACACAGTAACTGTGACTTTATAGTCCTCTTTCCTATGAATGTAGAAACAGAGAGATAAACACATACAACTTTTAAAATGAATGACACAATATAGTGTATTACCTTGTAATTATTATTAACGTTTAACAATATGTCTTCCAAATCTTGTCATGTCAATATATTTGGCTTGATTTCATTTTGTCTTAATAGCTTTTTATTACTGTATACTATGTTAAGCCAAATTTATTAACCCATGTCCTCCTGGGTAAACATTACTTATAAGATTCTTTATATTATTTTTAAAAGAATGAAGCAATGTGTGATCATATTCATGCATTTTTATGCTCATTGCAAGTATTTCTGAAAATTAGATTCATAGAAATAGAAATAATGGGTCAATAGGTATACATAGAATTAATATTTAATCATGCATTGCCTCCCCAAAAGCCTTAATAAATTTATATGTCTACAAAATGTGTATGAGTCTGTATTATTTTACAACTTTACCAACATTTGATGTTATCAATCATTTTAATAGCTCTTAAGATATTCTTTTTTTTTTCATTTTAATAGTTAGTGGTAAGGTTAAGCACTTTTAAGTATCATAAATTGCCAATTGCCAATTCATATAATTTGTCTATGAATCTATTTTGTAGTTTCTCTTTTCCTTACGAGTTTGAGGAGCTCTTTGTTCTCTTTTCAGCTGCTTTGCCTTATACATATGCTGCAAATATATTCCTGCACCTGCTGTTTGCTTTATAAACATGTTCTTAGTTTATTTTGTGAGACAAATTTTTATTTTTAAGTCAAATATGTCAGCCATTTTCTTTATGGCTCCTGTGATTTGAATTTGCCTACCACAAAATCATAAAAATTAATTATTTTTTCTTAAGAGCATAAAAATTATTCTCCATCTTAAATTCTGGATTAATGCAATGTGACATGGGAATATATTTGAAAAATTTTCAAAAACATTGAAAAAATGAAATATTGAAATATTGAAGACATGTAATTTTCACTAACATAATTCATTGAAGACATCATAATCACTCCTCTTATATTTGAACTTACAATTTCATTGTCAAATTCCCTGGACATTTTTTTTGCATTTTGATCATAATTGTGTAAAACATATAGATTATATAGGTTAGAAGTGACATTTTACAATATTGAATTTACTCATGCACAAAAATGAAATTATGTCCTATTTTCTTTCTTTTTTTTATTTCACCATTTTTGTACTCTCCTAAAGTATACAATTTTAGGGGTCCAATGCAATTCTTCTCAGAATTACATTTTGGATTTTCACAGGTTTTATAGTACGGTATATATAGTATAGTATTTTATTTCAATATATTTCCTACTATTTTTGTATTAAACATTTCATTTAAATTTTTAGCGTAATATATGGTTGACCTCTCATTAATTTTAGAATCTTTCCAGAGTCTTTCTTGTAAATTCTAGGTAGTGTCATGTTAACTGTTAGTAATGACTTTTTAATTTCTTCCTTTCCAAAGTACATTGTATACTATCAGTTGGAGAGCCTATCATTATCTTCCTCTGATTTTATAAGAGATTATTCTAATATTTCCTGATTAAGTAAGCTGTGTTTGGAAATATATAATCTATTAGAGTGTGGGGAATAAATTTAGGAATTCCCTGAGTTTGCACCAATGGGATAACAAGGCTTAGGATGGAAAGCCACCACAGGGTGAAAGCGCCCCCAGCGTAGAACAAAGCATAGAGCAAAAAGCCGCTTCCACAGAATGAAAGCATCCAAAAACAGGTAGAAGCAGAAAGCCCCCACAGCAGGGTGTAAATATCCATAGCTAATTAGCAAGAAAAATGCCTTGTGAACCCTGAAGTAGCATGCTCTATCTGACTTAGCCCGTAGAAAAGTTGAGATAAACCAACACAGTGCCCGGTACCTGCAGGAAACGGCTGTGTGCTCCATGCCCAGACCTTGATTGGTATTGACCCTAACCCCTAACACCGCATACCTTCAAAACCCCCTTTCTCCCATACACGAGTTCATGATCACTGTTTTATTGTCTCTTTCTGCATCTCTCTCTCTCTCTCTCTCTCACCCTCACGTTTGTGAGACTTCTGATCCTAATAAATATGGAGCAAGGACCCTTATTTTGACTCTTGTCTCCTTCTGGACATTGGTCGTATTCAGTTCTGTATCCACTCTATTGCTGGACAAGAGAGAACTTCAGACTCAAAGTCTGTGACATCAGGATGGGAAATATTTAATAAATGATGCTATAAATAATATTTAATTACAATTTTGATGCATCTTATAATGGTTGTAAACTCTTATAATATACAGATATAATATATATTTTACAGAAGATACCACTTCTGTAAAACATGTTAAGTGAAATGATTATATAATTGTGTGGAGCTGTGCTCCTGTATTTAAGAACAAACTTGGAAAGAAATTCAGAAAAATATTACTGGAGACTACTAGGTAGAATAATTGAATGATAACATTTTCTTCTTAGTACAATTCTCTCTTTGACATCTTCTGAAATGACTATACATGATTTTATAATAGAAAAGAAAGAAATCAATGTTTTCTTTAATACCCACTGGAGAATAGAGATCATAGAAATGTTTAAGCATTATAGATTAATATTATTTTTACATAATAAATTAGAAGTATATTTTTAAATATATTTCATATCTCCTAGAATACATGGAAATGACAAAAAAATAGATCTTTGCCAAATGACTACACCAAGTCAACTATATAAATTTCTTCTGTGAATTTGGCATTTAAAAATAATATCATTATGGGGCGCCTGGGTGGCTCAGTGGGTTGAGCGTCCGACTTCAGCTCAGGTCATGATCTCGCGGTCCGCAAGTTTGAGCCCCGCGTCGGGCTCTGTGCTGACAGCTCAGAGCCTGGAGCCTGTTTCAGATTCTGTGTCTCCCTCTCTCTCTGACCCTCCCCCGTCCATGCTCTGTCTCTCTCTGTCTCAAAAATAAATAAATGTTAAAAAATATTAAAAAAAATAATATCATTATATCCACTTTAATAAAAAGATTAAGAGCATGGGATTTGGACTTATATGGACTTCAGCTCTTTTTGTTTTATGTTTTTATTTTTTATTTTTTTTGCTCTACTATTTCATATCCAGTTGTTATTGGACAAAAGGCTTAACATTTCCAAGTCTCAGGATCCTCTGTTTTATAATGTGGATAAATATGTTATGCTTGAAAGCAATACTATGAGAACTACATGAAGTTAAAACGGAAGCCTGGCACTCAGTTAAAGTTAGTTTATTTTTGCTCTGTGTAAGTATTATCACTATTATTATTATTATTACTACCATTTTTTTTGAAGAATACTGACATCTGTTGATTCACTTTTTCTTGAATATTCAACAGCATCAAGTACCCTAAATGATTTAGCTCCCCACCCCCCAAGAAGTAAAATTCCTATTTTCCCTATCAGGGATAAAATGAAAACATGAATGCATCTAATGTTTTGTCATTTATATGCACTTATATATACTGCAGATTAACTCCAAGTCAATATAACATCATCCAAAAAGAAGGAGACCCATTGCAGTGTGGAGAGTGGCAAGCCTTTGGCTGAGTAGTTTGGAGAGAAGCAAATTTAGCATCATGATCTACCTAATTTTTATACTTCAGATTTTTTTGAGCAAGATCAAAATCAGATTTATGTATACCTCTCTTAATGCCACCCAACACAGCACAGAAACACTTTAAAGCTTCCAAAATATTTCCTAAAAATAGCTATGATACATTAGTATTCATGTTTTGTTCACATTCTCTATATTATTGTATCCTCAGAGGAAGTGAGACTAGGTATGCCAGAATATACAACCGTTGCTCTGACAAGCTCATGAGCTGAAATGTTCCATATGCAAAGGCTCCCAGCCAATGTGCTATCCTGAGTTGATTGTATTGTTTACTTTATTATGGTTCTTCTCTCTTCCATTTAACTGGTGCTCTAGTAGATAGTAGAGATCACAAGGCCAGATAGAAGCAAGTCTGATACCACTGGAGCTTTCACAAAGGAACAAGTCTGATAATCAGAGGGTAAACATCTGGTGATTAGGGATTAATTGCTGGAAATATTTTATCAATGTGAAGGTCATAGGAAATATTAAATTTCCCTGATATGACTAAAATGTATATGATGAGTAGCTGGAAGAAACAATTGCCAAAAGTTCACTGTGGCTTCAGAAGCATTGTGAGGTGGGGGAAATCCAGATCATCTCCATGGAGACTGTGCCATGATGACCCACAGAGTTAGTGCGAGCTCGTATTTCCAAAAACATATCTACTGCTCTAAATGATGTATGTTCTGGCAACAAAGACTCTAGTATAAGGAAGCAACATTCCAGTTCCGGATGGTTAAAAGAACCGCAGAGTAAATGCATAAAAGAATCTGAGAATGTGGAAAATGTACGTAGTGGAATCCAGCCTTAACCCATACAGCATTACTTCTCATACTCATTATCTGCTTTAAAGTTTTTAACAGTATCCTCGTGAGGATACAATTGAATATATATGTGAGAAATACATTATTTATAAAATACAATTAATTTTACATAATTGTGTTTTAATTGACTATGTAGGTAAATGCTTAAAATTTTTACTTAGCATAATAGGTTTAGTAATTTTCAGTGACAAATTCCTTTGTGTTTATAATATTTTAATTTAAATAATGCCTGTTGTAAATAAATATCTGTTATCAAAGATTCTGGCATCTAGCATAAAGAAAAATGATAAGCACTAGTGACCTCCCTCCATAATTCAGAAAGTTATTTTAACAAGGCTTTCTTTGGTATTTAGGTAGGCAACTTCCATATGTCACAGCAATTTAATGGAATCATGGGAAATCTCTCTATACCTTCAATTCTGGATATCTCAAAAATTTCCAGCTATGGAAATTTTTATTTCATAGCTCCTTGATCTATATATTATACCCCATGAATCTATTTTTAAACTTTTCATACTGTGGGTAGAGTCTCATGGGGAACATATCTGAGTTCTACTTTCACCTTTGCTTCCCTGCTTAAAATTATTAAAGAGGCATTATCTCTGTAGTATTTAATCAAAATATCATTGAATCATATAAGGGACACTGTTGGCAAAGCTACAAGGACCGGGTAAAGACTAGTGGTTTTCAGGGACTGAGGTGGGGACAGAACAAGGGAGGGTTGATAATTAAAGCACAGGACATTTCTGAGGCAGTGAAAGTAGGCGTCTGATACTATAATGGTAAAAAAATAACAAACCCATAAAATCGTACAACACAGCAAGTGAATTCCGATGTAAACCATGGATTTTACTTAGGAATAATGTATCTATATCATTCATCAATTAATTAATATTCATCAGTCGTAACAAATGTACCACACCAAAGCAAACTGTCACTAATAGGGAAAGCTGGGAGGAAGGGATTGATTGTATATGAGAAGTCTGTACTGTCTTTTCAATATTCATGTAAACCTAAAGCTTCGCTAAGAAAGAAGGTCCATTAATTTTTAAAAAGGATGGTGGGGCTTTTTTCCACTGATAACAGGGCTACTCATGCAGGTGGTAATTCAAGCACAGTTTAGAAATTTGAATGAAGGGTTTCACTCCCTCTAGGAACTGACTTATTTACTTTTCCACATATCTGATCATTTGTATTTCATTTTACCCATCTCCTCATTAGTACTGTGCATATATTTAAACTCCTGGAAAATTTCCTTTGAACTAAATAGTGAAGCAATATATAACTCAATGTGTGACCTTCTTATAGACGCAAACTCCTCTTAGACTATGTAAATGTGCTCTTTCTCAAATTTTCCCCGAGCAGAAATTATAAAAGTGCTTATGTTGCAAAACAATCCTTTGAATTCAAAATAAATAGATTTTTGATGTTGAGAAAAAAGTACTTAAGTAGATAAGTGCTAAAGGTTTGTATGTTAGGAATCAAATTTGGCATTTGATGGATGTTGTGAGGTTGAAGCATGATAATATAGTAGTATTGGTAGAAAGATGCATTGTACTGCATATGGAACATTAAGCCTATATTCTATTATTAATCTCCTTGTTTTATCATTGACAGAACAAAAACAATGGCAAGAAACCATCACCATTATGATATAAATGGTTCCTCCTAGGATTATAACACATTTGTAAAGCTTGCCTAATCTTAGGATACTATGTTATTTTATGTTTTGGCATGTGATTAACTTCAGCTCTACTAAAAATCTATTTTCATATTCAACATTCCAACATTCAACTTAGGAAAGAGTATTAATTCTTTTGGGCCTCTAGCGAACAATTCATTTTCTTTGTTCATATCAAAATCTACTACTCTTTCATTTATTATTTTATCAATGACATCTCAATCTCTCCCAGATTCAATAAAGTCATATTTTTAAAGCTCATATTTCTGGAATTGGTTCAAACTAAGTTTAACTTTTCAGTTAAAATTTAAAGAAAAGCAATCAATTCATTTGAAAGCTTTATTTTAAAGGACAAAAGGGCATGCATTTGAAAGTGTCCGAAAGAAAATATTGGTTTTATTTGATTAGATTTTAGCTTACTGAGAGCCACACTACAGCATGCTTTGCTTTAAATTGAATTCAGTATGTATCTACATTTATGTTTTTTCTTTCACTTTTTTGAAAAAATAATGGGAATGAATTCTATTGTAAAATACAGAAATTAGGGGGGACTACCATGGAAGAGTAGTATGCTTGCCTCATCACTCAAACACAGCTAGATAAGTATCAAATCATTCTGATCACCCAAGAAATCAATCTGAGGACTGACAAAACAAACTGTACAACTAGAGTGAGAGAAAGGGCCACATTATGGAAGGTAGGAGGTATGGAGACATAATTTTGGTGAGAAAAGGATTGTGGGTGCTGTGGATGAGAGGAAGCCCTGATTACAGAGAGAGGTGAGAGAGAGAGAGAGAGAGAGAGAGAGAGAGAGAGAGAGAGAGAGAGAAAGAGAGAGAGAGAGAGAGAGAGAGAACTGCATAGGGGATGGCACAAGGAAAACATTTCCCCAAAGTCATTGACTAGGAAAATGAGAGGGCCTGATTATCATGAGTTTTACAACCACTGGAGCTCAAAGACTGGTTTTAGAGGTTCCCAGCATGCCTAGTGTTGACCCCAGTGGGCACTATGGTGCTCCTGTGGAAAAGGAGGACAGAGGCCTGGGAACAGAAGGCACAGTCTAAGGGATCCCCTGGGACACACTGGGAGAGTCTCCCTTTTTGGAATGCATCTGGGAGAGGTGGTGTTGCCTCTCAGGGGACAAAAGAACCAGTGGGCAACATAATGTTTCCTCCCACCACTTAGCATAGGGGCAGAGAATCCTGTTCAGAGTGGCTAACCTGGACATTGGCTTTTTGCTGTGCTTTACTCTAAATTCCAAGCTCCTACACATTGGTGTGACTGCTCTTGTGGGACACACCTGGCACAGCACTGCCAGGCTGGCACACAGCCTGGACACAGACAGGGTGAAGGCAAGGATCTGAGGGATGCCTGGGGCACCTAGGGGAGATTGTTTGCTTTCCTGAGAGGGCTTCTTGGACAGTGGTGGGTGTGAATTCCTCTCTCTAGGGATAAGGGAGCTGGCTAGCACCTTTCCTTCCCCCACCCCTCAGCATAAACTAACTTCACTAAGCAGCATGGCACCAAAAGTGATGGCTTAAATCGCTTACACCAAGCCCCATCCTCCCCTGCACTCTGCAGCTGAATATTTACTAGGGCAAGTGTGCTCCAGAACCAGAAGGTGGGTCCCTCCCCCACAAGACTAGCACAAATCTGCCCACTCACACCAAGTCTACTGACTGTAGGGTGCTGCAAACTTCAGCTATAGAGGAAAAAACATCAGGCCTCTTTTAATAAGCAGACCAGAGCACACCTAGATAAAACTCACCACACTCTGGACAAAGTCCACAAACTTCCCATTGCTGACAAGGAGAAAATCTGCAGAGGATTGACCTGAGGGAAAGAGCAGCCAAAAAACAGCATCAGATTGCACACAGATATACCAGAAGTATTTCCTGAAACACGAGGCCCTGGACATTACATGACACTCTCTCTCTCTCTCTCTCTCTTCTAATGTTTCCTTATTTTTAAGAGAGAGAGAGAGCATGGAGGAGCGACAGAGAGAGGGAGTATGGCTCTCTTAATAAAGACATTAATCTCAGGAGCAGAAAACATAACAAACTTTTCTAAAACACAGAAGACAGAAACCTAGATAAAATGCCAAGCCAGAGTAATTCATCCCCAAAGAAAGAACAAGAAAAGGTCACAGCCAGGGATCTAATTGAAACAGATATAAGAAATATGCTCAATTCAGAATTCAAAACAACAATCATAAGGATCCTAGTCACATTTGAGAAAATCATAGAAGACACCAGGGAGTCCCTTACTGCAGAAATAAAAGACCTAAAAATTAGTCAGGCCAAAATAAAAAATGCTATAACAGAGATGCAAAACCAACTGGTTGTAATCACCACAAGTATGGAAGAAGCAGGGGAATGATTAAGTGATAAAGAAGATAAAATTATGGAAAATAATGAGGCTGAAAAGGAAAGGGAAAGAAAAATATTGGATCACAAATATAGACTGAGGGAACTCCATGATTCCATAAAGCCTAATAACATTTTTATCATAGAAGTTCCAGAAGAAGTGAAGGAAAAAGAAGCATATGCTAGCATATTTGAAGAAATTAAGCTGAAAACTTGCCTAATCAGGGGAAGGAAAAAAGATTTCCAAATCCAGGAGGCACAGAGTAGTCCCATCAAAATCAACAAAAGCAGGCCAACACCAAGACATATCATAGTAAAATTTGCAAAGCATATAGATAAGTAAAAAATCCTAAAAGCCACAAGGAAAAAGAACTCCCTAAATTATAAAAGAACACAGACAAGGTTAACAGCAGATCTTTCTACAGAAACTTGGCAGGCCAGAAGGAAGGGGCATGATATATCAACATGCTGAATGAGAAAAATATGTAGCCAAGAATACTCTATCCAGCAAGGCTATCATTCAGTATAGAAGGAGAGATGGAGTTTCCCAAATAAAAACTAAAGGAGTTCATGCTCACTAAATCAGCCCTGCAATAAATGATTTCATGGTTTATGAGTTCAAGCCCCACATTGGGCTCTGCATTGATAGGGTGGAGCCTGCTTGGGATTCCCTCTCTCCCTATCTCTCTCCCCATCCCCTGCTTGCTCTCTCTCTCTCTCAAAATAAATTAGCTTAAAAAAATATACTACTGTGTTCTACAATTTAGGCAGGTAAGGGATGGATCAAAACAAACAAACAAAACAAATAATGTCACATGATGTTACACTAAATTATAGTAAATAAAAAATTAATCTAAATGACCAAATTTGACCAAACAATTTGGGCAGTTATGCAGTTTTACTGGGAACCAAAATAGAAATGTTATGGATTATTTTAAAATAAAAGTGCTATAGCTTTGGAAAATTTTAACGTCACTGGAAAAAAGGATAAATATATGTAAGAAAAATAATTTCATTTATAGTTGATTAATTGGAATGTATATTCAGGGAATGAATACTTAACTCAGAAATAAGTAATTCCAAAAAAGATCCCCTAATATCTAATAAAAGACTAATATCTTTTTTGAAACATAGACTTTATTTTAATATTAGTTTTACTTCCATTTTTTTTAATTTGAGAAAATAATAAATTCAGTATGTTCACCTAAAGTAGCATGTCTAAAATAATTTGATTTTAATCTTATAATAAAATATATTTCCTCATTTATCATGCCCCAAATTTTGTAGTGAAAATTAGAAAAATATTCACTGAAGAGTAAAACCATTCATTTTTGGATGGTATAATTTTGAATGATTTGTGGATTTTGTATAGTTCTTTCACTCTTTATTTACTTTCTTTTTTATATTAAAAAATTTTTAATGCTTATTTTTGACAGAGAGAGTGCAAGTGGGGGAGGGGCAAACAGAGAGGGATACACAGAATCCAAAGCAGGCTCCAGGCTCTGAGATGTCGGCACAGAGCCCAGCGTGGGGCTCAAACCCACAAACCAGGAGATCATGACCTGAGCCATAGTCAAGGGTTTAACCAATGAGCCACCCAGGCACGCCTTGCTTTCACTTTTTAATATAAAGAATAAAACAGTTTAAGTTTAAATTATGAAGCTTGTTGTCCTTAAAAAATATAACCACCAAAATATCAACTTTCTCCTCTTAAACTCCTATACTCTTCAGCAGCTAAGTAGTATACTATGAAGTAAACCTTTGGTAATTTGAAGAAAAACCTCCAAGAAGTATTCAGGAGAATAATTCTGTTTTGCAACCTCTGAACTTTTTCTAGTGAAATCTGAAACTGCTCCCCATCCACAGAAAGCAAAGAGAGACCAAAGAAAGAGGCAGAATACTCTAGATTGGTATGTGGCAGTTAAAGCAAGACAGGGGACTCACACATAAGGTTTGAAATGTTTTTCAATTTATTAAGACGTGATGTTTATTCCAGTTTTCTAATTCAACTTTAATCACATTTTTGTGATACATAAATGAATGTTCTACTATGTTATGAAGCCTTCAAATGTTATATTGTCTAGTTTCTAATGATTAATTTATTATTGATCTTGAATTACATGCCTCTCTAAATTGCAATGTCTATTTTGTTACCTATCTTTACATTCCTATTAATATTGTTAGATGTTTCCCCATGTATTTAATATTTTTGAAATACCCATTTTTGACATCTTAATCATTTTTCTTTTTTTAATT
This sequence comes from Acinonyx jubatus, assembly GCF_027475565.1. Lineage (NCBI taxonomy): Eukaryota > Metazoa > Chordata > Mammalia > Carnivora > Felidae > Acinonyx > Acinonyx jubatus. Next base: position 24,525,396 of record NC_069394.1, read on the forward strand.
AATTTATTTTTTAAATGCTTTTATTTATTTTTGAGACAGCGAGAGAGGAGACAGAGCACGAGCAGGGGAGGGGCAGAGAGAAAGGGAGACACAGAATCCCAAGCAGGCTCCAGGCTCCGAGCTGTCAGCACCAACCTCGACGTAGGGCTCGAATTCAGGAACCGTGAGATCGTGACCTGAGCTGAAGTAGGACACTCAACTGACTGAGCGACCGAGGCGCCCCAATCATTTTTCTGTTTTAAATTATTTTCTACTAAACGAAGAGCAATTATTCATTATTACTTTATTTATATTCATTTTGCATTATAGTTACATAGTGTATTGAGCTATGCCTCATGATCTTTTGTATCCTCATGATAAATGTATTTGAGTTCACAAATTTTGTCTAAGGAAAACACCTTATTGAATGCTGAAGTTTTACTTAGTGGTCTCATACACACTGTATTTAATAAAGTATTCAGTTTCATATTTGACCAAGGAATGATTTAGGATAGTATTAAAATCAGCAAGTTGATGGAATTGTGGAAATAATAGAGTTTAAACTTTTACTTATTAAATAGTAAATGAATATTGCCCTTAAAATTTAATTTTAAAAATAGATAAACCTCATTGGTTATCTTTGAAAAATACTTGAGAACTAGTATTTGTTTCTATGTGTAAGACTTGTAAATAAATAGAAAGAATTTCTTTTCTAGAGGAACTTACCATGTTAAGCAAATAATGAGAGCAAATTACTTACTACAGGAATTTTCTAACTAATAAAATGCAGGCAAAAATTTAGAATTCATATTTATTTGCAATCTGTTTAATAAATGAATCTAGACAATAGTTATCATTGTCTCTCAGTGTTACAAAGATACCTCCAAACATTATATTGCTCAGGATGGAAGTACCCATCACTACCCATGAATTATTCTTGCCAAGCAGTAAACAGGATTTCAATGAAGCTTTCTAACTATAGGTAATCCAAGGGAAGACAAAACAAAACAAAACAAAACAAAACAAAACAAAACAAAACAAAACATGTTAAAGGATATCAAAGGAATACAAAAAACAGAGATTATAGGACATTCTATTAGAATATTCCCTATATATTTCCAATAAATAGATTTTAAGAATAAAAAACCCAAAACACACTTAGAAAGGAGAAAGAAGAATCTATGGTGTAAAAGGGATTCAAGGGATATACACATAATTTGAATCCTGATTCAAAGTATAAAGGGAAGTGTAAGAGAACTAGTGACATTTATTACGTGATAAGTGATGTAAGTGATATTAGCTATATGATAATATTAAAGGATTATTGTTGATTTTTAAAATATGATACTATTATTTTTAATAAATCCTTATCATTTATAGGTGTATACTGAAATACGTATGTATAAAATAAGATGAAATCTGAAATTTACTTCAAGATAGTAAAGACATTTGGAAAAGACCTTGGTGAGTAGATTTTCCACAAACTGGTGATACAATTATATTATACTATTTTCTTTTCTCTGAAATAAGTTTGAATTTTCCATAGTAAAAATATAAGAGAAAAGAAAAGGTAAATCAATAGATAAGAGGTAGCTAAATATTTCCAAAGCTTTTGGTTTAAGGCCTTACACATAGTGAGATGTGAACAAGTAAATCAATTAATTTAAAATCATTAAAAAGTGGTTAGAAAATATGATTTGTGAAAACTGACCTTTGGTAGTTTTATCATTTTCTATGTAACTTGGTGTTTTATATATATTTTATGAGTCCATTGAATATTAGAAAAAAAATTTCCTTCCTGTGTAAAAGTTTATAACCCTATTATTTCTGTTTAGCTTTTATTAAAATCCCACTTGTTTGTTAATTTATGTATTAATTGATTACTACCATTATTTTATACTAGACAACACATTTTGTCAAGCCATGTCAAATTTTACTCACCACTTTCTCAGTGCATAGTCTATTGTTGGCTGGTGATGGTTGCTTAATAAATGTTTTATAAATGAATTTTTTAACACAAAGTGCTCCAGAAAAGGCATTAATTGGCAAAATATTCTTAGAAAGCAAAGTTACTTTCCCACTAAGGGATTGAGTTTTAATATATTTTGTAATTTTACTAAACCTTGTACGCAAAGATTATAAATTACAATAATGATCTCCATTTAGGAAAAATTAACATCAAGCAGTTCAACAGATAAGCTCATTCAGCTCTTGGGTATGGCAATGAGGTTTAAGATGCACAAGAACCATTAAAATTGACTCATCCTGTATCAAATGTATCAAGAAAGTATCAAGAAAGTAAACAATCACTTACATGAGTTTGTAGAATTAGAAATATTTAAGCAGGAGCTTCCAAAAGGTAAAAAGAAACAAATAGAAGGATTAGGTAATAAAGATTTGTGTGTGTGTGTGTGTGTGTGTGTGTGTGTGCACGCGCATCTGCGTATGTGTATGTACTCCTGTGTGTTGAAAAGTAAGTGTTCTATCAGAATGTGCAGGTGAATTATTTAGCCCAGGAAAGTGAAGTAAAGGTGGTAGAATGCAATAGTCAAAGGTGTGAAGGTGGTAGAATATAGTATCTAACTCAAGGGTGCTCAGCAGTGGTAAAGAGCTAAAGCATAAAATCATAAAAGCCGAAGTCAATAATTTGAGCCAGAACATTTTAAGTCTCACAAGTACAATCCAATACTTCAAAGGAGTAAGTAATCAATTTGGTTTTGATACACACACAACATATTTTATGTGACCCCTGCTGAGCTGTTTTATCACTCCATTACTTCTGTCATAGAAACTATTCTCCCTTCTCTCCCCTATACTTACACAAATCCACATGGACACAAAAATGAACGTGGTGAATGCTCTGCAAGTATATTTGTGTAACTGCCATCTTACTTTCAGGCTAATTTTGCTGTTCTAGATGGGATTATTGACCCAACATAGGCCAATAAAGGCCTATTTGTATGTAAGCAATTGAGAGTTGAGGTTGACATTCCTAGCTCAGTTGGCCAGTCTTTTGAAAAGAGGAAGTTTTTCTACCAGGTGAACTCAGGAGTATAGAAACCTGGTCTATGGAAAGAGAAGAATGTAGCAGACATCAGAGACTAAAGGATGTAAAGAGATAGGAAGTAGGGATTTATTTCTCAGGGACTAGTTGCTCTGAACAGCTGCTCTTTAGAAACATGGGTCAATTATCCTAGGATGTAAACATTCTGCACTTATTACATGATTTACTTTTTTTTTAGTAACTGTGTTAAATAAATTAACTTGATTTTTTTGCTCACAATGAAAGATCATATCAACATAAAAACAATGGTAATAAATCCATATTTAGAATGAGAGCTGAATCTTTATCAATTGGTACTTTGAGAGATGCAGAAAAAGTGAACAAGAGCAAAGATAGAGCTTAAAGAACGTTCTCTGTCAGTAATTTGAATTGCCTCAAGTAGAATATCCCTATGGGGGATTAGTGAGTTTAGAAGATAAGGAAGATGTGCTCCTTTAAAACTCCTGAAAGCTAGTGTAAGTCACTTACAATTGATTCTTGATGGTTTTCTTTCAAACTTTCCCTTAATATTGTTACTTTCTCTAAGTCAGCTTGTGGAGTTTTCCACATATTATCCACCATGCAGCTCTGTCTTTTTTATTTTCTGAATCCTTCTTAATTTTGTTAGGGCCACTCTGAACTCACTTGTGCTTAAGAATCTCTACCCTCTTGGGGCGCCTGGGTGGCTCAGTCGGTTAAGCCTCCAACTTCGGCTCAGGCTATGATCTCACAGCTTGTGAGTTCAACCCCCGGGTTGGGGTCTGTGCTGACAGCTTGGAGCCTGGAGTCTACTGTAGACTCTGTCTCCCAGTCTCTCTACCCCTCCCCTGCTCATGCTCTGTTTGTCTCCCAAAAGAAATAAACATTGAAAACAATTAAAAAAAAAGAATCTCTACTCTCTTATCTTAATGCATTGTTATAGATTCATTTCATGGTCAAAGTAACTATTTTCTGCATGAATACTGACTCTCAAAATTCCAAGTTGCATGAGGGTAAATTTGCTTTAAATAAGTATTCCATATCTAATTGTAAGCACTATGGAAGGCAGGGACCCATGTTTCTAGCCCACCATTGCTTTGCCAGTATGATTTGCCATAGTGGTCGATCATCAGTGGGTAGGTAAAATGCACTATTGGACTGTGGATAAATTGTTCTCCACAGCACAAATTAGAAAATAGTATTTCATACAGCAGGTTATATTAATTTGCTAGGGATGCTATAACCACAGAAATGTTTGCTATGAACTGACAATTCTGTAAGCTAGAAGTCCTAGACCAGAGTGTCAGCCAGGTTGATTTCTTCTATGAAAATCTCTCTCCTTGGCTTGTACATGGTTATCTTCCCCAGTGTCTTCACATGGTCTTCCCTCTTTATCTGTCTATGTCCTAATCTTCTCTTCTTTTAAGGACATCAGTCTTATTGGATTAGGCCCACCTGTATGACCTCCTTTTACCTTAATTGCCTCTGTAAAGGCTTTATATTCAACTGCAGTCACATTCTGAGTTACTGAGATTTGAACTGGCCAATATGAATTCAGGGGGATGGTGGGTGGGGGTGGGGAGACACAATTCAGCTCATAACTCAGGCTGAATAAGAAGTGTTCTACTTTTTGTTATTTATCCGGAAAGTGTAACAGTCATGGAGATGTCAAAAACCATACAGAAATAATTCAGACTGTCTTGTCTTCTTGTTCTAGAATTCTGGGAACAGATAACTCGAGGGTACTATGTTCTTCGATGTAAATATTCCTTCTATTGTACATGTTACTGAAGGATGGTGAATGTATCATGGATACCAATATGGTAGGGATTCTCAATATGTTTTGGGATATGAGTAATTTGATTGAAGTTATAAGTCATCTACTCAGAAAATAAGAGGTATACACACTAAATATTCCAGAGAGCTTAAAAAACTTGATACATTTTTAAATGAGTGTACTCTGGGTTACAAACTCTAACTCTATACTATGTCAACATATAAGTAACAACACTTTTATTAGACCAAAACCAAATAGAAACAACAAAATATTAAAATAGGTCAATTTATAAGTTGGAAGAATTTAAAAAGTTTTCCAGTAATTTGTCCTATACCTAATTAATTAATTAATGTATAAGCAATATCTCCAATGTCTCCTAATATAACTAGTTATAAAAGGTGTACCACATTTTCTGAAATAAAAACAATTTGAGCTAAAATATTCTATTTTACAAATATAAGAAATAAATTTGATCTTGGTGTGGGAATAACTAATTGTCTATGCTAGTCATATAGGTACTTCATTATTTTTCTCTATTTTCAAAGGAAATGTACCAGGGATTCAGGCCCCTAAAGCCACAGCTTCAGATTTAAGGAGTATGATGTAAAAACTGAGTTATCCATACATTATATGTAAATCACAAATGTTTCAAAGACTTAATTCTTGTGTTTGTCAGATGTCCTGAATGAATATATTCAATATGTTATTTCTTACATTAAAGCCTTTTCCTTAAAATTGGGAACAAATCATACTTCACTAGTTTATCGGAAAGGTGATCCTTCTGGTTTTCTCTGCTATTCTTTCCTGTCATTCTAAATAAAAACTGTTCATTCTACAGTAGTTTTAAAGGATTTGCTTTAAAAATAATCTTCCAAAGATTTAGAGCCTGTGGAGTCACCACCTCCATACTTTACTGGTCACAAGTCATTTTAAAGCAACTAAAACCATTGAAAACCAATCTGATAGAAATGTCCTGTCTGTGTAATCCTCAGGGGAGAATGTGGAAATTAGTCACCTAGCCTAACAGAAGAACTGCCTGCCACATAGGTGTCATACATAAATAGTCCCCACAGGACTTTAGGGCAAAGGAAAAGAAGCCTGTGTCTTATAGAGAGAAGCACATTTTGCCTTACAATGATTTGATATTTTAGATATTTTAGAGATTCTTATTTAATAATTGGGTATGTAATTGGCCAACCAATTTTCTTGTGTCCGAAAAATACATATTTTAACTCCCAATACTCCTCCAACATTTTTTAAAGTTCTAATGACACCTCTAAAAAGAGAAAAGTACCTTTGTCTCCTGCTTACAGGATCAATTACAGCAGAAGGCAGAGAAGCTGGGAAAAGCAGAATGGAGCAATGACTGACAGATGAATACAACAGAAAATTGCAAAATCCATGAGATAACTGAGAATTTCTGGGTAATCATGTGTTCAAGAAGGAAGGTACATCACATAAGTGATGAATTACTAAATTCTACTGAAATCAATATTACAGTATATGTTAACTAACTAAAATGTAAATAAAAATTGGAAAAAAAAGGAAGGTAGGTCTCACACGATAAATATAATACGTGAATCTTGGGGGGCTGTGCCCAAATTCTAAAGTTAATTCAGAATATGAAGGGCAATTTCAGTCACATTGTCACTTTCCTTTTACCTTGGTGGCTCATCCACGACTGTAGGCATTAAAAAAGAAAAATCATGTGTCTTCTACAATGCTATCAGATAATGCAGTTTGATATGGGAGGCCATTTCTTAAGTTCTTGAACTTTTCAAAACAAATAATGAAGCAGGATGGAAGAGGGGGAGAGGGTAGTAATGTTTCTGATGAATATTTTTTTTAAAAAAGGCATTTTTGTATTTCTAGTCTCACTTTTATAATTATTAAAATTTTTGGAAACATTAACCATTTTGTCTGACATCTTCCTATAATGTATTTTGCTAATTATCTTAATCAGAGTATGCAGAGCATAATTTAACATTTCTCTTCTAACTCAGGGCCTTCACATGACTATCAATTAGCATACTGCAGTAAGAGAATGATGCCTTAAAGGACTATTAAGAGGTGGAGGCCTTGTTACCCTGATCTAAATGGTGCCAGATGGCTGTCTAATTAGTTACTCTGCTACATCTACATGCCACTTCATAGTGCTAGTTGCTTTTGCATAATTTCAGTCAACAGACCCTACTCATTATTTTTCACATTATTTGACCCGGTGTCTTCTACACTCTAAGAGGAAATAAAATCACAAAACCGATTATACTTTAAGACTTAATTATTTTGATTAATGCGCAGGTTTGTCTTCAGTTTCACCCAAGGAATAAAACGTTATATAAATATGACATTTATGTGCGTCTGTGTGTGCTTGCCCCTACAGCCTTCAGATGTGCTTCAGAAATTGCAGATTGATGTTTTCAGAGATTATATTTGGAATCCTGGGACATTAATGAATATTTGTTTTAGCATACATCTGAATGTTTTACCTCAAATTTGTAATATGTAATCCACATATTAAACCCACATACACAAAAAAGAGTTACACCATGTATATATTTTCAAGACACCGCTACCAACGTAGTTAAAATAAATGATCTAAATTCATGTCAATGTTACACATGATGTTGTCTCTGTGAGTTTTATCAAAATGAGACATATGCACTGAGTATACAGATCCCAATGGAGTACCTTCCCTAACAATGATAACCATGTGAAATCATTTCTTATATTTTTTCTGAAAAAAATTCCTTGAGATGAATTAGTAGTACTCTAAATTTCAGTAGCTTCATATAGAATTACTTCACCTAACAAGTGTTGAATTCACAACTTTTGTAAGAGCTTTACAGTTATCATGCTTTTCAATTGGCTCCAGCTTTTTTTATTAGTTGTTGTTATCTTTCTCTCCAAGCATAATGATCTGTCTACTCAGAAACAAACTAAATACATATGACTAATCATCTAAAAAGTGATATTTAGGGGTGCCTGGGTGGCTCAGTCAGTTAATCATCTGACTTCGGCTTGGGTCATGATCTTGCAGTTCATAAGATCAAGCCCCACGTCAGGCTCTGTGCTGACAGCTCAGAGCCTGGAGCCTGCTTTGGATTCTGTGTCTCCTCCTCTCTCTACCCCTTCCAGGCTCATGCTCTGTCTCTCAATAATAAATAAATGTTAAAAATAAATAAATAAAATAAATAAATAAATAAATACATAAATAAATAAAAAGTGATATTTAGGCACCCCAATATTTATAGCAGCATTATCAACAATAGGCAAATTATGGAAAGAAGTCAAATGTCCATCCGCTGACGGATAAAGAAGTGAGATATATATGTATGTAATACACACAATGGAATATTACTCAACCATAAAAAAGAACAAAATCTTGCCATTTGCAACGACATAGATGGAGCTAGAGTGAATTATGCTAAAGAAATAAGTTAGTCAGAGGACAAATACCGTATGATTTCACTCACATGTGGAATTTAAGAAACAAAACAAATGAACATGGTGGGGGGGAGGAAAAACCAAGGAACAAACTGAGGGTTACCAGAGGGGAGATGGGTGGGGGGATGGGCTAAATGGGTGATAGGTATTAAGGAGGGCACTTGTGATGAGCACTAGGTATTGCATGTAAGTGTTGAATCACTAAATTCTACATCTGAGAGTAATATTGCATTGTATGTTGACTAACTAGAATTTAAATAAAAACTTGCAAGGAAAGGGATGCCTGGTCGGCTCTGCTGGTTAAGTTCTGACTCTTGATTTCAGCTCAGGCCATGATTTCATAGTCATGAGATCTGGCTACACAATGGGCATAAAGCCTGCTTGAGATTATCTCTCTGCCCCTTCCTCGTTGGCTCTCTTTCACTCTCTCTATAAAATAAACAAAAACAAAAACAAAAAAAGCAAAAACAAAACAAAACAAAAAACCTTGAAGGGAAAAAGTGATATTTTGAAGTTATCACTTTTGGGAAAGACAGACTCATCAGTTTATTAGAGATAAGAGTTTGTAATCATAGCTTATCACATTTAAATATAAGTTTTCCACCATGTTTGAATATTTCCAAAATATTTTGGCCTACATATTTTCATCAAGCAAAGAAGGTCAATATGTAGCATTTTCTACTACTCTTCTTACTTTTGAAGTTCACTATTGCATGTTTTGCAGTGTTTATGATGGTCGGTTTCATGTGTCAACTTTGCTAGACATTTGTCCCCAGTTATTTAATCATATAGTAGTCTAGATGTTGCCATGAAGGCGTTTTGCAGGAGTGATTAAATCAATCAATTGACTTCAAGTCCTCCATAATCAGGATGGGCTTTATCCAGGAAATTGAAAGGCTTTAAGAATAGAATGCAGATTTTCTTAAGACATTCTGCCTGTGGACTGAATGGAGTGAAGCTTCAGCTCCTGAGAGTTTCCTGCATAGCTAGCTAGCCAGCCAACACAATTAAGTAAGTCAATTCCCTGCAATCAATCACATGCATATGGCAAAACCTTGACTGATAGAGTGCTCTTGTGTTTTGTTTGCATTTCGTCACGGTCTCAAGAAAAAAAGAGCATGGAGCACATCTCATGCTGACTCTGAATGGCTGTCTGAAAGCTGGTTACTTGACTCTGATCATTTTCCAAAGCAGAAGAGCTACCTCACCTTCCTCTACCTTCAATTGATGCCTACAACTGCAGTTTACCATCCTCCCTTGGTCAGTAAGATAAACCTTAATTACAATACATTTAATGTAATAATTACTTATTCTTGAGGCACCAAGTGTCTCAGTCAGTTAAGTGCCTGACTCTTGGTTTCAGCTCAGGTCATGATCTCATGGATCATGTGCATGGAGTCCCACATCTGGCTCCATGCTGATGGTGCAGAGCCTGCTTGGGATTCTCCCTCTCTCTCTGACTTAGTTTACTTGCTCCCGCGCTCTCTCTCAAAATAAATAAATAAACTTAAAAAATTAAATAAAAACTACTCTCAAATGTCTGTTTATTAGACTTTAGATTTTTGTTCAAATAATAACCTCTCTACGTCTGAACATAATTTGGGTAACTTGGGCTTATATTTACAATAAATAACTGCTATGCTACAATGTTTTTGAATCCTTTGTTATATATATAGATCTTTAGAAAGAAACAGCAAAAACTAGCAAAAAACAATAACCCTGTTTGTTAGCTTATCTCTGCCAGTATCACTGTAGTTCGTGTGTTTATTTTAGAGAATGTCTTCCTCTCCCCTTCCTATTCTGTTCCCACACCAGGTACTCCCCAGTTTTAAAATCCCCCCCAATCTTCCATGTATCTAAAACCAGCAAGTATCTCTCTTGATGTAGCAGAACTTTTAGGGTTACTCTTTTACATAGTAAATGTAAACCATTTGTGTTGTGAAATATTAAATAATAGTGGAAAGAAGGACAGCAACACTACACATACCCAGGCATACACATGCACGTGCACAGACATGCACACACACACACACACACACACACACACACACACAACCATTTTAATTATAGTCAGTATAAATAGGTATACTTTTATATCCTGGTTTTCTTTTTAACTGTTTTATGAAACTTTATTGCACATCATTACAGTTTATTCCTGTAAAATAGCTAATAGTTGAATATTTTACCACATTGACATACATTTTATTTAATCCCATTCTAGTTACTATTAAATCAATGCTTGTTTATAATTCTCTCTTTCCCTCTCTGATATCTCTTTTGATTAAATTCTTTAAGAAAATTTCTGTTCAACTAGAATAAATATTTTACATTTTTAAAAAATACCTTCAAGCTTATTTTCAGAAAGTCACTAAGTTTTTATATTTCCACTAATGACATATACTTTCAGAAGTCACTCCATGTAATAATATAAATAAGAAGAAAAGTAAAAAATATCTTACTATTTATATATATTTATAAATCACTAAATAATCTATAGTTTTGAAGTCATTCCAAATAATGATTGTTAACAGTCTTAAAAGTTGCATCATGCACCTGAGGGCTTTGTTGTTCACTTCACTTTGACAAATTCACTAAAGAGGTTACAGCACCACTATATATCCCTCACTATAAAGAACTTGCTAGAAGATGAAATGGAATTTTCCTGAAAGCTAATGCAAAGACCACTTTATGCAGAGAGAATAGAAGGTGATCAACAACTTTGAAGGATCTAGTAAAAGCTGTGAATATGATTAAAGTATTGAGACTGAGGCAAATCTCTGGTTCACGAGAAAAAAAAATAGGCAGGCAATTCAAGACTCTGCTTTATCAATATTTAGCTCGTCCCCTGTTGAGTAAAAATGTACTCATACAAGATTTTGATAAGAGAAACGAGATAAAAAAATTATTTCTGATACTGATGAGAGTCAAGGCTATTTCTTTATTTTAAAGTGTCTTGCTCAAGTGAGGGATCTTAAGAAAAGATTTAGAATCTTGAATAGTTTTAACATTTCACTTCTTGGCTGAAAGCTCATTTAATTTTAAGGAGAAAATCAAGCTATTTTATGAAATGATTCAAGAGCTTGACAAATTTTCAATATTTAAGAATTTTCTTCATTTACTGCAGAAAGAAATTGCTAACATGTTATTGGACAAATTTAAAAAAATGTTAATCCAAATCAAAGTTTGAATTAGCAATTTTTTTTCACAACTAATATTTGAAGCATCCACTTTTCCAGTTTGGTTTGTTTGTTTGTTTGTTTGTTTTACTTAAAAAGTAACTAAATCCTCATCTATATTTTACCACAATATCAATATCTATATACTCTCACTTGCTCCCATCCATAATGCCATATAAATGTGAGAATTTTCTAATTCAGTGACATAAAGAATAGGACAGATTATGTAGATATAATTTTTGAAAACATGTAAAAACACACACACAAAGTTGATTGAAATACTACTCTAAAGTCGCTTGGTCTGTGTCAACATATTTTTTATGCTTCTATATGTAAAGTTTATAAAACTGCATGTTTTAATTCGTGATAAGTATTTCCCCCCAAAAGATTTTGTTTCTTTCATTTAATTTTTACTTTTCATATCTGAGGTCATGCTCCCTGGAGAAGAGACTCTGAGACAGAAATTCATGTGCAGAAGTCTTACTGGGGGAAACGTTTAGTAGTAATACTTGTAAGAGAGGATGAGAAACAAGATGGGTCAGACAGAGAAACTGCAGTGGTTACGTTGCAAACAAACAATCCCACAGGTAGCTCAGAAACTAGGATATCCTTTCAGAGTTGCCTTTCCAGGTATAGAGGCCAGGCTTTCTTACCCCACTGTGGACTACTTAAATTTAACCACATGTGGGCTGACTCTGATAAGAAATTTCTTCTGATGGCTCCCTCAGTTAAGGCTGAGTTAAAAACCAAAAACATTTTTTGTATTTTGTCTCATTACTTTAAAAATGAATAACTGTACACTATTTAAGCAAACTTAAAATCATAGTTTTTTGCTAAATTAGTCACAGTAACTTTGAAATTATTGCAAATTTTTATTTTATTTACCCCACTTTTTTGAACTTCTAGTATATATAAACAATGGTTATCATAAGGTAACAAAAACAAAGTATAAAATATAAAAATATATAAGGTATAAAAATGCAAAGCAATACTCATGCTCTAAAATAATTCTGAGAAGAGATGATTGCTCAAATAACCATAACACATTGTACTATTAATAATTGAAGAGTCATTGCAAATCAAGTTCTTGGTTATTCCAAAGAGAAAGATCCATTATAGGGTTCAGAAAAGTTTTGTTAAGAGTTATCATTTGTTTGACTTCTTAAAAGAATGAATAGAGTTTTGAGAGGCACGGACGAATATGAAGATCATTCTAGGCAGAGCGAAGTACATTAGAAAGAAATAGAAATGCCAAAGTGCAAAGCATTTTTTTGAAACAGCGATTATCTCAATTTGATGAGACACCAAGGCATGTGAACAAAAGTAGTGCTAGATTGCTAGACAGATTGTTCAGTCCTCATATGTCAGAATGACTTTGTACTCAGTCTTGGGGGCAGACAGGGGAGTGACGCTGTAATGACACTATCAACAAACCTCTCTTCTCTCTGTTCTTGCTCTAAGCTTCCACAGCAAGCTAGCCAATGGTCCCATCCATGTGAGCTCTACATTACGTGTCAGTTCTGACCACTTCTACTATGAAAACCACAGTATCGTCCTCATCTTCTGTCGTCTGGACTGTGGCAGTCACTTCCCAACAGGACACATTAGGTTACCACCTGTGTCCATATCATCCATTCTCCAGACAGCAGGCAGAGTCATCTTTTAAAAATACAAAGCAGATAATTTCACACTCCTCATTCTGAAGGCATCCAGTGACTTTCCATGACACTGAGATTTTAACAGCCAAAGGCTTGACCTGACCTTTTGGGCCTCACAGAATTTGTTTCCTGCCTACTTTTCTTGTCTTCTCTCTTAAAAGATTTCCCCTTGTTCATTGATCATTCTGGGTATCTTACACTCTCCAGATTGTTGCATTTGGGACGTTTGCAGCTTTCTTTTCTGAGCCCTAATGGTCACAGGGCTGTTACCTTCTCATCACTTCTATGGTGTCTGAAGTATCCCTCCACAAAGAGACCTTTGCTAACTAAGCATCTAAAATAGCTTTCTTAGGATCATTCTCAATCAAATCTCTTCTTTGTGACATTTGTATTCTGTTTATTTACATTTATTTTCTGCCTTCCCCCAAGAACGTAGTCTTTATGAAAAAAGTCCTCACTTGTTCTCCACTATGTAAACAACATCTTAAACAGTGGATGTGTTTTTATACAGAGGCCATAGATTATTAGCAAATGATAATAATATTCATTATAAAGTATCTATAAAATTGGGATATTTAGTAGAATTTTAAAAACTGTGAAAATAATTTGAGTCTCTTGATTAATTATCCTTTCAGAATACAAATCCCTATGGTTATCTAGAGGTTATTTTTTAATGTATTATAAATATTTAGTAATTGTAAAAATCATATATAAATTAAACTTCTTAATAAAAGTGTGCATTTTTCAGGCAGTCTTTCCTGAAGGACTTAGGAATGATGTAAGTAAGGGGAAAAAATACAAATAAACAAAAATGTGGTTGATTAAATTCAAGTTACGTGAACCATCTAAAAAGGGCAAAATGACTAGTTGGACTAGAAGGACCTAAATGTTAGTGGAGAATATGTCAACTTACATAAAGAATATACATAACAGAGAAATATAACTCAGTTAAACAAGCACAAGAAGGAGTGCCTGGGTAGCTCAGCTAGTTAAGCGTCCAACTTCAGCTCAGGTCATGATCTCATGGCTCATGAGTTCCAGCCCCACGACAGTCTATGTGCTGACATCTCAGAGCCTGGATCCTGCTTTGGATTCTGTGTCTCCCTCTCTCAGCCCCTCGCCTGCTCATGCTCTGTCTCTCTCTCTAAAATAAATAAACATTAAAAAAAATGAGCACAAAGAAAGAAAGTCACAGAACAGATATTAGCAGTATACATCCAAGCTCGGACAAGAATGTGTTCTGAGTTAGAAGATCTGTAGTTAGGCAGGGTCCAAAAACACCTCTAAAGAATCTTTGAAATAATTTATATGTCAATCTTGAATTCATAATTTTATTAACACTAACTGTCTTCATCCTGTGCTAATCAAGCAAAACTTGGCTTATCTTCCTTCCATTTTGGACCAAATAGAGGGATTGAATGGGTAACTTAAACAGACTTAAATATTCCAGCACCTGTGACACTTATATATCTTATGGTAAATTAATATATTGGCATCAGGCTTTTATGCTTATTTTATGTAAATCCACTTTGGAGCAATGAACTTTCCCTCTGTATGCTGACAAAATCAGTTTCTAAGCCAGAGGGAAGATCCAGGACTCTGGCAAATCTACCGAGGTAATGAAGGCCACCTTGTGAGGCTTTTGGGAGAAATCTTAAGGTCTTTGCCTTGGGGACATTGACATTTGCTGAGTATACCATAGCATTTTCTTATTTTAATCTCTGTAATGTCTCTCCTTTAATTTTTTTTAAGACTGCCTTTTAATAGTAGAAAAGAGGAATATGTTTTAAGTAATCTCAAGATTTGCGTGTCATTTTGTAGTTCAGAAGTGAGGAGATTTTTATTTTCTTTATTTTATTCATTCAATCATTAAACAAACATACTCTTATTTATCTTCTAATACAAGATAGACATGATCCCTGCACTCACAGAATTTATGTTTCAGTTGCATAGGTGAAAGTTAAACTAATTATACAAATAAAATTTTAATTAAAATTTTGATAAGTCTTATACAACAGAAGTACTGAGGTGATTAATGATATTTTAGGCTCCAGGAACTGTAATTTTAAAACCTTTGTGTAGGCAAGAGCACAGTCTATTTGAAGGACTAAAACATTAGCTAAAATAAAATGCAGAAGGCTATAGGAAGAGTGCATATAAAATGGCTTCTATGGGTAGAGGCATGAGTCATCGTATATTGAAAAATTTAGAAATGTAAAGTTTTAATAGTGAAAATGCCCTGAATTTTCTGATTTCCCTCTTCTAATTTACATAACATTTAAGGACAAAATAATGAGCCCCAAAGATGCCCTTGTCCCAGTCTTCAGAAACTGTAAATATGGTACGTTACATGATAAAGGGACTTTGTGTACATAATTAAAAATCCTGAGGTGGAGAAATTATGCTGGTTTATCCAGATCAACCTAATATTGTCACAAGAGTCCTTATAAAGGGAGGCAATAAAGTCAATGTTAAAGAGAGAGGAGATGGACAAAGGAAGCAGAAGTTGGAGTGATGCCCTTTAAAAATAGAGGGAAAGGTCATGGGTCAAGGAAGGAAAGCAGCCTCTTGACACTGGAAAGGGCAAAGAAAAACATTTTTCCCTAGAGTCTCCAGAAGGATCAAGCCCTACCAAGACCTTGAAGTCAGATGTTGTACTTCTAGCCTCCAGAACAGAAATACAATAATAATATACATAATGAATAATAAATGGTTTGGTGTTAAGCCACTGAATTTGCAGTAATTTGTTTTAGTAGCAATAGAAAAGTGGTACAACGTTATGTAGTTTGATTTCTGTATTGTTAAAGATGGAGAGTTTTATATAACTTACTATAGTAAACCCAAACTAGAATATCGGCTCCCTGGGGCATAAGGCCATGTTTTGGAATTCCTTATGATCAAGTTATGTCCATAATACATTACAGAATTTACTTGCTAGTCAACTCAATGTAACAAATTAAAATTTTTTAAACCTAAAATATGTTCAGGCTATTGGTCTGTCTCAAAACCAATTTTTAGTTCTTATTCCACTACTGATTTTTATTAGTTATATAAGGTTGTCTAAGTTAAGGAACATCAGGATAGGACCTTTATATAGGGCTCTCCCTCCCCCCCACCACCGCCCCTTTTTTTTTTTTTTGTCAAATACCTTTTGTAGACGTTCCCAGTAACTATCAATATCCCCCAAATTCGTACCTCTGCTACTCCTAGTAGTCTTGTTTAAAATCTGATCACATTTATTTCACTTAGACTTAACTTTTCTAAGATATATGACTTAAAGTAAGTTAGTTGATTTTAGTTTACTTATCTATAAAATACAATTCAAGTTTTTGTCATAGGTTTGAGATGATTATCAACTAATATTGTGCATATAAAGTAAATGAGCAAAGTGCCTGGTGTGTAGGTGGTGGTAAGTAATCACGGTTGTTTTTCCATCTCCCCCCCCCTTCACATCACACCTCTCCAACTGCATGACTCATTTATTGGGGAGCATCTCTAGACGGGTTCTCATAAGCAATCAAACGTGAGACTGTTTTACATACCAGAAAACAGACATAAAGTCAAAAAGTATGTATAAATGAATGCCAGTATGTCAGTATCAAATCAGGCTTGTAGAACAGAGTATTTGGAGAGTGGATCTTGGTGTACTTGTGAGTTTTACACTGGATGAAATGATAATTCATCCAGAGGCATTAATATTGTCTCCTTCCATTTCATCGTCAGTGAAATGTCTGTGCAGTGCAACATCATGAGACAGGAACTTTAAATGTCAGCATCACCTACTGTTTCTGAGGCAAATACCTAAAATGAACCAACTAATAGTTATTGGTACTAAAAAAAAGATTAATGTGCCTGACACTGTATTGATGCCAAAGAAATACTACATGGTTTATGGAATAAAGGGTGGAGGATACAAAACAGAGTGTATTTGTAGCATTCATCCATGTCAAATGTTGCCTAGGTGTTGTTACTTTTGTGAAAATTCAGCAGACGTAAAAGAAGAATCTTTTTCCACCTTGCTGTGTATGTGTATGTGTGTGTGTATGTGTGTGTGTGTGTGTGTGTGTCTGAATTTGTCACTTTCATTAATTTAGTGTAGAAAAAGTAGGTTCCTATTCATTTTCCAACCTCTCGTGCTTTTCAGTGAAAAGCAATGAATAAATTAAAAAAAAAAAAAAACCAAACCCAAACCCAAAAACAACGTTTGTTATTGAGATTTCGAAGGGCCTGTGGTCACTATATGTCCCAGCAGTGGTAAGCATTCCCAAGCCTGGTGGGGAAGGGTGTACTAACAGGAAGTGATATTTCCTCCAGAGCAGAGATAACAGATAAATACCTAATGGACTACTGTAATCTGAATCTGAGTTATGAATTCAAACCACTTTTATTGAAACCCTTTCCAAGTAATCTCATTGCTGGTGTAGAGAAGACATGATACATTTGGTGGTCTTCTTTAACCATGCCACACCCAGTAAAATGTTTATAATTACATAATTTTCATAACGACTACAGCTGAGAAATATTATACCTTTCTAACTCAAACTGTCCATCTAAAACAAACTATAATTATAAATAGTTTATCACATATAAGCTTTATATTTTGGAAACCATTGGATTTTTCCTTGCCACAAATAACATGCCAAAAAATTGCTGATTCAATGGTAATAAAATTACAATTTTAAAGCAACGGGCATTCGTTCCAGGTTTTGTTGTTCCCTAATCTTTATTTATGTCTTTGCAATTGGCAACCATCGAGGGGTAAAACTGCACCACACAGATATGGCTGTAACTATAATGCAACCCAGCATCGTGGGTTTCTAATGGCCAATAAACCTGATTTATTAAACAAACTCTATTAATGTTACACCAGGGATAAAGTGATTATGGAGCCCTTTACATTGTAAAAATTCATAATTATCATTTCTTCTTAAGAAAAGAGCCACATCTTTATAAAACAGTCACTGGGCTCTGACATGCTGGGCTGTGTAAACCTGATAATGGGTTGAAAATGAAGACTGTCAGCAGTATGTTCTCCAAAATGGTACATAAGCCATTTGAATCAAAACAATAATAAAACAGTCTTTTTCCTCTTTCAGAAGGGAATTGCCATTGAAACATTTAGAAAATATTCCTGGAACTAGTGTGAGCTAATAGAAGTATAAGGTGTTTAAATTTGAGGTTTAAAATAAGTACCTAAAGTAAGTGTCGAGAATTTAAAGATAAATATATGAGACACTCATTTTGTTATTAAATGCAGAGTACAGCAGTAGTTTTGTAAAACCATGGAAAACCAAAATTTAATTTGTAGTGATCATATTCTTTTCCAATGAATAAGTTAAATGAAGGAAAATGAAGAAATTACATATGTATGATTAAAATGATTTAATATAAATGCACACTGATATTTACAAATGCATAAGCTTCATCTTTCTACAGGTTTATTGGGAGAATACAACAAAGGAAACTATTAACATCTTCATTGGCATATTTCTGAACTTGAATTATCCTCATCTCATTGATTTTGTATATTCACAGAAGAGGTTTCCTAAGAAAATCAAGTTTCTTTCCACTTTGTTGTATAAGAAATCTTCCTTCCTCTATGTGATGTATTTCATTTGAGGGGTTTTGGCCAATTCTACCCTTTATTAGCCACTGGGGTCTGTGGCCAAGGGCTGATCAAGCAGATTTGTCCCATCCTGCTAGTAACACTGATTATTTTAGAGTTGGATAAGCCATCCCAAACTGGCTAGTAAAAATTCTCCTTTGATATTTTGGTCTTTGGTACAGCTGTGTGACTTTTCTTTCACTGCTCTGATCAACTGAATGTACAGCCCAAATAACTTTATTCCTCCCTATATCAAAGCTTTTGCAACATCATCATAAGTGGAATGTATTGTGTCACTTCTCGAAATGGGGTTAGCCAATTCTGATACTAAGCCTTAAGAGATCGTGTAAGGGAACTTTGCTCTCTTGTACTTTACAATCCCTGTTAAAAGAACATGCCTCAGTTAATGCACAGGTCTCAGAAGGAAGAAGAGGGACACATGGTGCTAAGCCCCTGAGCTAACCTCTACTTGATTATCAATGCTCAGCCACCACAGTCTGGAACAGAATCACACCAACTGACCAGCAGATTTATAAGAATAAATGTTTATGGTGTATTCTACTGAAATTTTGTGTTTGGTGATTTACTAACTGATACAGTGACTCTGACAAGGATGGTAACAGTAGTAGTGAAAACAGTAGTAGTGGTCAGATTAAAAAAAATGCTTATTTATTTTTGAGAAAGAGAGACAGAGACAGAGACAAAGACAGAGCACGAGCACGAGAGGAACAAAGAAACAGAATCCGCAGCAGGCTCCACGCTCTGAGCTGTCAGCCCTGAGCCACCCAGGCGCCCAAGATTTTAAATATACTGTCAGAACTTAACACGAAAAAATATATGAGGTACAAGTGAAAAGGATGACTCTAAATCCTTTGCCTTGAAAAACTACAAGGAAGGAATTACAGTTTACTGAGATAGCAACTGAAGGTGAAATATAGAACATATTTTCAGAGAAAAAAATCAGAAATAATATTTTATAGCTTAAATTATTATGTGAACCTAGAATTCAAGATAATACTTTCATGGGAAATATGAAGTTTTTGTTGTTAAAATCATAATATTGGAGGAGATCACCAAAAGTATGATTGTTCGATGCAGTAGTGAGAAGATCAAGGTCTCTAAAATTAGCAGCTTTTAAATAGGAAAACAGAAATGATCAAAAGGGCAACACATGAAGTAGAAAGAAAATCAGGAGGGGTTGGTTTCCTGGAAGCCAAAGAAGGAAAGTTTGTCATGGAGATAGAATAATCAACTGTATCTGATATGGTCCATGGGTCAATTAGGATGATCATTGGGTACTGACTTTAGAGTTAACAGCCTGAAAGGTTTTATGTTATATTTACTGTAATTCGGTAGAGTGCCTTTTAAGAATTCATCTAACAATCATTCTAAATATTGTTTTGTGTTACTAATTAATACCACTATATATATATATATATATATATATATATATATATATATATACACACACACATATATATATATATCTCAACATGATATATATATCAACAAATATATATCAACATATATACTAAATGCATAGACGAATTCTCAGTATTAACATTTGGAGCAGCTATGATCAATGATTAAATAATTTTTATTTAATTCAAAACACATCTATTTTGAAATTACATCACACACACATGTAATATATACCTATTCACTTAACTATTTGATAGTAATACTTCTCTCCAACAAAAGCAGAGTTATTTCTAGTGTTTAATGTAGTCATGATAACCAAATTACATTCAGAAAGAGTGAAAGATGTTTGATTGGCTGAATTTTCCATTATTTCTCATCTTCTTGAAATTCAAGAACATACAAATGTTCATTATGCTTTTTTTTAAGGCACCTTGGTATTAGTACCTACAACTAGCACATCTCTTAGTTTTCTGTGATCATTTTTTCCCAATTTTTAACTTATTTTATTAATCCAACATTTATGGAGCTTATTTTATATTTTAGTAACTAAGAACACAATATGGAATCAAATTGCTTGATTTTGAACTTTAGTTCTATTCTTCAAGTATGTACCCTTTAGGGGCGCCTAGGTGGCTCAGTCGGTTGAGTCCGACTTCGGCTCAGGTCATGATCTCACAGTTCATGAGTTTGAGCCCGCATTGGGCTCTGTGCTGACAGCTCAGAGCCTGGAGCCTGCTTCAGATTCTGTCTCTCTCTCTCTCTCTCTCTCTCTCTCTCTCTCTCTGCCCCTCCCCCACTTATGCTCTGACTCTCTCTCTCCCTCAAAAATATATAAACATTAAAAAATTTAAAGAAAAAGAATGTGCCCTTTAAAGTCCATAAATATAATTGAGGAAATATTCATTTCCCCAATATTCATCCATATTTAACTTATCATTATATTATTGAACTAATCCATCTTAAATGATTAGCATAGTGCATGGTCTATTTTCAAACACTGAAACTGCATTTATTATAATTGTTATTAATTCTGTATTATGTGCAAGAGCTATGCTAACAGTTAGAAATAAAAGAATCTAAAATATGATACCAGGAAATTCATAATTTAGTAAGAAGACAGATATAGAAAGAAATAAAAACCGATGCCTCAGTGCAAGTTAAATCGTAGACCTGTGCTCAAGAGAGAGAGTAGTCGCACTTTTACTTAAGTATTAAGAAAATCTCACAGATAAGTTTACATTTTGCCTTTTTTGATGCTGACTGTGACATAGTTGCTTACCTTTGTTGTCTAATATTGTTCCTAGCTTCTGTGCACATACAATCAGTAAGAAAAAATGAAAGGGAATCATTATTTATTAAGTACCTGTCATATGCTAGATAAGAATAATGTTAAATACTTTGCATGCACATGTTAATAATGTAATAATTATGAGAAGGATTGTTCTATTTCACAGATCACATCCAATGATATACAGCTATTCCTTCAAAAGTATTCATTATATTTTAGGCATCCTTTTAAGAACTTTGCATATATTAACTAATTGAACCCTCAAATCATATCAAGGAAATAAGTATTATTATTTTACAGATGAGGAAATTGTTATAGCCCAAAGTTTAAATACATTTTCTAAGACCTTATAGGCAGTTTATGGCTGATTTGGGATTTGAAGCTCTCAACAAGGATTTTATGGGCTGACTTGTGTTTCCTCGAAATTATATATTGAAGTGCCAATCCCAGTACCTCAATGGAAATGGTATTTGGAGAAAAGTCCTTTAAAGAAGTGATTAAGTTAAAATGAGGCCACTGGGGTGAGGCACTCATCCCATATGGCCATTGTCCTTATAAGTAAGGGAAAAAGAAACCAAGCATGTGTGCACATCCATGTCGAGGAATGAGCATGTGAAGACACAGCAAGAAGGTGGCTACCTGCAAGCAAAAAGGACAGACTTCAGAAGAACTCAACCCTGCTGCCACCTTGATTTTTAACTCTTAACTTCCAGAACTCTGAGAGAATAATTTCCAATGTTTAAGCCACCCAGCCTATGGTATTTTGTTATGGCAACCCTAGCAAAGTAATGCAAAGAAATTCTCAACATGGCCCTATTAACATTTGGGTCCAGGTAATTCTTTGCTGAGGGGACAATCCTGTTCATTGTGGAATGTTTAGCAACACATCTGGCCTCTATCTACTAGATATCATCAGTAATCCTTTCAGTTGTGACAGTCAAATGTCTGTAGATATTACCAAATATCTTTGTGATGTAGAGTGCCCCTGGTTGAGAGCCACAGATCTGCATTGAGAAAGCACATAGACTCTTGGCTGGGGGGGGGGGGGGGGGTGTAGGTAATAATTTTCCTCAACCAAGGTCTTATTCCACTACGTGATGAAACTAGGACAAAAACCCAGGTTCAACAGACTCCAAAGCTAATGCATTTTTCAATGAAGTCTATTATTGTTGACAGAATTTCAAGTGGAGAAGGAAGTGTATTAGAAGAGGGCCCAGCAGTGAATAAACAAGACTGAAATATACCTTGAGAACATCTACCCTGATTCAGAAGTACTGTTCATAAAGCCCTACTAAGGATCCAGACAGAGAGAACTGGAAGCCCTAATTTTTGAAATTAAGATTGGTGAAGACTGCACTTGGAAGTCATCATTTCATGAAAATTTCTATCTGGTGATCTCCCTGTCCGGATTGTTACTACTATTCATTCTTTGAGTCAGACCATGTCTATAATTTTAGAAAAAGTAAAGTTTCAAGAAGTAAAAAATATATCAGGCAGTAGACAGGGTGAAGGTGAAGAGACGAACTGCAAGCATGGTGCTTGTTTTTCAGTTATTTGAGTGTCACATTGTACTCTAATTATCTACTTAGTTCTCTCTCTCCACTTGATTGAGTGCTCCTTGCCAAACAGGATTATGTTTTCTGTTTTTTATATTCTTAACACTTTGTACTCTACCTGTCATATAATCTGAACTTAATAAAAATATGCCAAATGATTAAATGAGCCAAAGTACCATCCTAGTAAAATGCCATAAGAAGATGGGCTGCCTGGGTGGCTCAGTCGGTTAAGCGTCCAACTTCGGCTTAGGTCATGATCTCGCGGTTTGTGAGTTTGAGCCCTGCATCGGGCTCTGTGCTGACAGCTCAGAGCCTGGATCCTGCTTCGGATTCTGTGTCTCCCTCTTTCTCTGGCCCTTCCTCTCTCGAGCTCTGTCTCTCTCTCTCAAAAAATAAACATTAAAAAAAATTTAAATGCCATAAAAATAAAAAAATATGTATAATGAAAAATTTGAACTTGAAAAATAAGAATTTATACAAATGTGTGAATTAGAAAAAAAATCACAAAAAATACCATAATTGTATGGTGCAATCTAATTTGTCAATGTTTTTGTACAGACATGGATAAGTGAACTATTGGGAGTTCAGAATTGAAAGGGTCTTGCTCAGGCAAAATAAAGAAAGCTTACCAATGTTTTTTATCTAGCAGCGTCAGCTTGGCTCATTTTTTTTCTGGCATTTTAATGCTAATTTGTTAGAAAAGAGTCTAGTGTTCAGATGACTGCAATAATTTTAATTATGTTTGGCCTGCAGCACATAGCTGCACAGTGAGTGGGAGTAAGCACTTCTGAAATTTCGCAATGAGTATTTTCTGAAAACTGTATTGCAAAAACTACATGTAAATATCTGAAATTTAAGAAGAGGACTCCATACAAACACAAAAACAAAATATTCAAAAGAACATGTTTTGGAGACTTTAAGAGTAAAGCAGAAAATATTTATGGTTAAATGAGGGACATAAAAGTAACACAGGCAAGAAATAAGTTTACAAGATAAAAAGAAATATGCAGATTTCTGGGACTATTGCTGTAGAACCATAAGGATAAACTCCAGTATAATTGTGTATTGGATTACGATGGTAGACATGTTTCCTCCTGTATTTATACTTTAGATCTTAAAAAGGAGTTTGAATTTTTACATTTGAAAGGGGCCAATATAAAAGTATTTTGCTCCATTCATCCTGGGCTAATGTGGAAAGTAGGAGATTATCAACTTGCTTCTTAAATTCTTTTGTCTTCATGTGTTTATCAATTGAGATCATTCATATTCTACAAGATTGTACCAGATCAAAAGTAAACACAGTCTTATCTCTAATAATCTCCATATGAAAAAAGTGCCTCATTTATCTCTCTCAAAGTGGAAGTAGTTTAGCTCAAAAACAAACAAATAGAATAATAAAAAAATATTTTGAGGTCTAAATTTTGAGTGGACCACTATAAATTGCCATATATTGGCTTGCCTCTATTTTATGCTATAATGGTTTTTCCTCCCACAGTGAAAAATCTAGTTAAAAGAACTAGTTTTCATAGAATTAGATGGGGAAGTAATAGTCTCAAAATAAAAATTTAAAACTTCTTTCTGCAAAATATATGCTTTAAATATTTGTTATCTTTTCTGTGAGGAAAGTCATGAATGTTGTATGATTGACATTTTTTCTCTTCTTAATTCTAGCACTTACATATTAGTGTGGTAGAATTGTCAAAGGTAATTGATTTGTCAAAATTATTGATTTGTTGTTATTAACCAAAGCCCATATCTTATTCAGATTTCATTAGTTTGTAGCTACTGTCCTTGTTTTCTTCCAGGATCCCATCTAAGATACATTTTATTAGTCTTCATGTGCTTTTAGATTCTTGGCTGTGAGATTTTCTCAGACTTTGTATGGTTTTGATGACGTTGACAATTTTTAGAACTATTGGTTGGGTATTTTATAGAATGACCTATTATTGGGATGTGTCCACTATTTTTATCAATATTACACCGACGTTATGGGTTTTGAGGAGGATGACCACAATGGTAAAGTGATAATATCATCGCATTATATCAAGAGTCCATATTATCAGCATGGCATAGCCATGTTGGTGTTCACCTTGTTTACCTGGTTGAGACAGTGTTGTCAGCATTCTCCACTATATAGTTATGTTATCTTACCTCTTTCACATTGTACTATTTGAAACGAAGTGATTAGGCACAACCCACATGTAAGGAGTGTGAAGTTATGCTCCACCTTCTTGAGGGCAGAGTATGTCTATAAATTCTTTTATATGGGAGATTTGCTTATTCCCTCCCTTTGTTTATTTCTAGCTATGTGGACTCATAGGTATTTATTTTATACCTTGGATTACCATCCAATACTGCTTGGCTTTCTTAAATTGTGTAGCTTTGGCCATTGGGAGTCCTCTAGTTAACTTCTGTATCTCTTTGACATACCTGCCCAGGATCTACAATATAACATACTGGTTTTTTTTTTTCCATTCTAAATATCCATATAAAATATGATAAAGATATAAAATCAAATAAGTTTACATGAGAATATAAAATTGGTATTCTAGAACTTTTTTTTAGTATTTGAGAATAAGTACATGCATTATATATTAATTTATACACAGATACATGTGTGTATATATATGAATACATACACATTCATGCACATACACACTTGTACACATATTTATGAAAAAGTGAATCACTGACCACAATTAGATAATGGATCCTTAAGTTGATTCAGCTTTTTAAAATTTTTAAAAAAAAGTTTTCTAATCAACATCTATCTCTTAAACAATAGATATGTCAATCATTTCATAAAATACACATTTTAAAGTTTGTGTCATTCCAACTTAAAAATATGGACAATTTAACGGAATTTTGCATTTGGCTTCCCAAATAACAATTCTGAATGAAAATTCTAATTTTAAAAGCACTCAGAAATTGGAAAACTAAATCATCTCATAAAAAACTAGTGGTAAATAAGGTGACTTTATTTAAAAAAAATGAAAATCATTTAATTCAATTATATTTTTCTTATGTTTGCATCTGATTAAGTTGAAATTTAAAATGGACCTCTGTGTTCTAGATGTTTAAACATTCTTTTAAATGGCAGTAATGTTCCTTTCAGACTTCCGGTGACCTTAAAAAAAACAGCTAAAAATTAGAAATGTATAGAATCAGTCTTGAGTGCCATTAATTGCTGGGTACACACATTCAAAAAATGCTAGAACAGGACATTTACAGACCTGAGGCTAAATTATTCAGGTAAAAAAATGACAATTATAATTAATAGATAATTATAATTATTTGGTAATATTTGGTAATAGTTTCTTAAATTTTGTTTATTATTATTATTTTTAATTTAAATCGAATTTAGTTAACATATAGTGTAATAATGACTTCAGGAATAGAACTTAGTGATTCATCACTTACATACAACAACAGTGCTCATCCCAACAAGTGTCCTCCTTAATGCCCCTCAACCCTAGTCCATCCCCCTACACAACAGCCAGCTAGCAACCCTCAGTTTGTTCTCTGTATTTAAGAGTCTCTTATGGTTTCTCTCTCTCTCTCTCTCTGCTTTTATCTTATTTTTACTTCCCTTCCCTTATGTTCATCTATTTTGTTTCCTAAATTCCATATATGAAATTTTATATTTGTCTTTCTCTGACTGACTTATTTTGCTTAGCATAATACAATCTACTTCTGTCCACTTTGTTGCAAATGGCAAGATTTCATTCTTTTTGATTGCTGAGTAATATTCCTTTGCATAGAGATACCAGATCTCCTTTATCCATTCATTGGTTGATGGATATTTGGGCTCTTACCATAATTTGGCTATTGTTGATAGTGCTGCTATAAACATTGGAGTGCATGTATCCCTTCAAATCATCACTCTTGTATCATTTGGATAAATTCCTAGTAGTGCAATTGCTGGGCCATAGGGTAGTTCTATTTTTAAGTTTTTGAGGAATCTCTGTACTATTTTCCAGAGTGGCTGCCCCAGTTTGCATTCCCACCTACAGTACAAGAGGGTTCCCCTTCTTCCACATCCTTGCCAACATCTGTTGTTGTCTGAGTTGTTAATTTTAGTCATTCTGACAGGTGTGAGGTGGTATCTCATTATAGTTTTGATTTGTATTTCCTTGATGATGAGTGATGTTGAGCATTTTTTCATGGGTCTGTTAGCCATCTGGATGTCTTCTTTGGAAAAGTGTCTATTCATGTCTTTTGCATATCTCTTAAGACTTGATAAAATCTCTCTCCCTTAAGAAAGAGTCTTAAAATGTGAAATCACCTTTTTTTAAAAAAAAGTCTAAAGTTGGGGTGCCTGGGTAGCTCAGTTGGTTAAGCATCTGACTCTTGGTTTTGGCTCAGGTCGTGATCTTGCATTTTTGTCGGGTAGTGCCCCATGTCAGGCTCTGTGCTGGCAGCATGGAGCCTGCTTAGGATTCTCTCTCTCTCCTTCTCTCTCTGCTCTTCCCTCAATTGTGCTGTTTCTGTCTCTCTCAAAATAAATGAATAAACTTTAAAAAAAGGCCTGTAGTTGAAGGAAGAAAGAGAAAGATACAATAAAATTTTTCAGACTAGTCATCGAGTTTTTATTTATTGACCACAAAGATGTGTGTGTGTGTGTGTGTGTGTGTGTGTGTGTTGGTGTATGTGTGTTTGATAAGAAATTAAAATTTTGTTTCTGATGGTATCAGATTGCTCTTAGTAACAAAGGAATTAAAAATACTTTCTATATTTTACTTCTGCATAAAGGAAATTCTTTTTCACACACATTTTTGTATTTTTTTTTACTCAAAATATATTTCAAGATAAACTATTACAATTGTTAAGATTTATGGAAGGGCCCAGAATAAAAATTAGAACACTATTTTTTAAAATTATTTTCTAGTTTCATATGATTGGAGAAGACTTGATTTAGGTATTTATTTTATCTTTTTTTATTACTTCTCAGGAATGAAGTCTTGTAGAGGAGGATGAAATATACTGTTTGACTAATTTAAGTTTCACACTATTTAAATATAATTTAATTATAAAAAAGGAAACAACTTCGATTATACCAAGGGTATAGTTATAAATTACTGAAACTTCACTTTTCAATTACTAATTTTATGGTTTCAACAAAGTTCCTTTTCAATGGCCAGAAACTGAACTATTTTTTTTGCCACTAATGCCTCTTTACATTTTTTAGTTATCAATGTTACTATGATAAAGTTAAAAGTATCATCATTAGTAACCATGCTGTATACATATTTCGGCTCTAAAAGAGCCTAGTATATGTCCATTTCTTAGTTCCCTAAAGACTTGAATGTCTTGAAAAAAGAGTTGTAGAGAGTTATCACAATGCCAAAAGAGTTTATATTTATGAACAATATTCTGGAAAATATTGTCAAATTTTCTTCCACCTTGACTTTTCTGTTTGCATCCAGGAATAGGCAATTTTAATCAAAACCTCCTGAAACTATATCTAAATTTAGCTTCACATTTAACCCATAGACAGAACAGGAGACTGATGACAGGGCTGTAGTTAAAATGTTCTTTAACCATTTTGGGGATGTGCTGTTGTTGTTTTACCTGCATTAAAACATCACAGATTGTTATTATTATAGTTAGCATAGACTTCTCGTATTATAATGGGAGCCTACTGTACAAACCCATGCAAACTGTCATGTTATTGATGACTCTGTGCCTACTCCAAATCTTTCCTTTATTTAAGCAGTAATTATGAGCAGAAACAAATGGCAAAAATTAGAAAATGGATGGTGCTTTATTGAAAATATAGAATGGAATCAGATCCTCAATTATATAAAAACTGAAGCTCATATTGAAGAGCTTCAGTTTGAAGCTGTTTGAAGAGGTGCCACATTTCCAAATGAATTACATTTCTCTTTCCTCCTTGACTTTTAAAGAGACAGGAGTTACTGTTCAGCTATGACAACATAATTAACTTCATATTGCAATTACTTCTACATGATGACAGCTATCGGTAGCTTGAAACAGCTTCAAATGTGCTTTTAACAGTTTATTTTCGCTATTTAGGCTTCCAAATTTACTGTGACCTCACCTCCCTCCACCTCCAGAAAAAGACACACTAACAATTCAAGTGTTGAAAATAAAACAAGTAACATCCATTTCACAGGATGGAAGATGTAATTAACTTTACTGTGAATCAGGCAAATTTGAGCAAAACCAAAATACATTGTAGAAACTCTTCCAACACCATTGCAGTATACAGAAAGGTTATGCTTTGAAATAGTCTTTCTAACACAATCTTATTTTTATCCAATTAGCTTGTCATTGAATCAAACTGTACTAAATGCATATGTAACATTTTAGATACTATTAGTATAAGAAGACTATGAAAACCGTAACCTTGGGACCATAGTTGGCCTTCTATTTTTAGACCTGTCATTCAGAACAAGGATTTCAAATTCCAGTGTTCATCAGGCAAAATTTCAGATAAGTTTTAGATAGTGATTGTATCCTTATTTAAATCTAGAGACCCATAATCTTTAGACTAGCTTAAAATCAAATATCTTATTTGGTGATATGTTATTGCTTATCTGTCATTCCTGGATTATACTTTATGCTCCTTTTCATGCCTTGTATTTTGCTTCAAAAAGACTATAATTTGTAATTAAAGTAAATAAAATATCTGACATCATTATTCCACATCATTATTCCAATTGAAATCACTTGGAATATTGCCTATGATGGAGAGGCATAAGATATAAAGTCTATTTTTCACAAAGCTTAATACAAATGAAGTAAATCCACTAAAAGCCAGAGATCTTTAAATTTTGTTTTCTCATACCATTTAAGCCTTGAAAGGCAATATATCACTATACCCACACACACACACACACACACACACACACACACACATACATATATATACATATATGGGTATATAATTTAATCACAAAATGCTAACAAAGTACAACCCTATCAGAATTTTAATTTTTTTAATGTTTGTTTATTTTTGAGAGATAGAGCACAAATGGGGGAGGGGCAAAGAGAGAGGGAGACTCAGAATCCAAAGCAGCCCCAGGCTCTGAGCTGTCAGCACAGAATCCAACATGGGGCTCAAACTCACAGACCACGAGATCATGACCTGGTCTGAAGTCTGACACTTAACTGACTGAGCTACCCAGGCGCCCCTTAAATCCTTTATGCTATAGTCCTATATTAAAAGTATCATTCTAAATGATTCTTCAAAACTCACTACTTTAAAAAGAGCTTCATAAAAGAATACAAAGTTTAAAAGATACCCAGAAATACATCATCTAACAAATCTGTCTGTCACAGAATTCAGATTCATCTCTTGGTGAATTCTGGTGTATGCTCAATTATGCTTTTAATTGAGGAAAAAACATAAAACTTTCACTGGGACTGCAGTGTATCAATTTTATCATGATAAAATATTAGAGAGAGTAGGCTGTTGTCATTCTTTATCTGTGGGTTATAGGAGCTCTGTCACTCTATTGGCATATAGTTACATAACTTTCACTACCTTTTCCATTTTCCTTTCTTTTATAAGATAATTCAAAGTTTCCTCTTAGAACCACCCAATATTAGATATGTAAATGTTGAGTCTACTATTTCTTCATAAAGTGATAACATATATAACTTAAATTATTTTTCAAATATATACATATAACAAAAATATATATCATAAATGTGTATATGCACATATTTATAAATTTCTGTGCTCATTCAAAGAGGGAGCACCTAATGTAATAATCACAATATTTTATATTCATATGTAGATAGAGACAATGCTCCATATTTTTTCACATTTTACATGATTCCAAAATCCAAGTTACTAACGCTGTTAAAAATCTGAGTATTATTACCTCAGGTTTTTTTCTACTGTTTGCTCTTGTTACATTCATCCAGAAACTGTACGTCATTCAAGAAATCTATGCCGTTCCTCCATTTTTAATTCTAACTATAGAATTAACTCTAGAAATTTCACAAAGCATTAACTCTTCACAAAGCATTAACTAACTCTAGAATTAACTCTAGAAACTTCACAAAGCATTAGATCTACTAAATGCCTAATAAATTGATACATGGTTCTGGGTGCCTCAGATCTTCATGTACTAAGAAAGAATATTATCTAAGGACATGGGATATATTTCCATTTGTTTGTGTCTTCTTCAGTTCTTTCAACAGTGAATTATAGTTTTCAAAAAGTAGGTCTGTCACCTCCTTGATTAAATTTATTCCTAAATATTTTACTGTTTTGGTGGAAGAATTAATATTATGAAAATGTCCATACTATCCAAAGAGATCACATATATGGTTAACTAATTTTTAACAAGGGCACCAAGAACAAAAAATATAGAAAGGATAGTCTCATTGATAAATAGTGCTGGGCGAGCTGGATATCCACATGAAAAGCAATTAAACTGGACCCCATCTTAAAACACTCACAAAAATTAACTCAAATGGATTAAAGACTTAAGTGTAAGATCTGAAACCATACATATGAATACACACAAAGGAATATTATTCAGTCATTAATGAAAAGGAGAAAATCCTGCCATTTGTGGCAACACGGATGAAGCTGGAGGGGATTATGCTAGTGTAGTAAGTCAGGAAAAAACAAAAACAAAAACAAACAAAAAAACCCCCAAATACTATATGGTATTCCTCATATGTGGAATCTTTAAAAAAATGCCAATTTTATAGAACCAGAGAGTAGAATGGTGTTTGCCAGGGGCTGAGGAGAGGATATGGGGAAATGTAGGTCAAAAGGTACAAACTTTCAGTTAGAATAAATTCTCAGGATGTAATGTACAGCATAAGTTAGTAATATGGTATTGTACAGTTCAAAATTACTTAGACCACAAAAAATTAACTATTTCAGGTTATGAATGTTTTAATTACCTTGATTTTGGTAATCATTCCACAATGTATATATTAAATTATTATGTTGCATACTTTAAATATATACAATTATATTTGACAGTCATTCCTCAATAAAGTAAGGGGGCGAATATTGTATCCCATAATGAAATATGTTACAATTACAATTATTGGTACCTTAGTTCCTAATGGTAAACTGTGAAAGAACTTGGTGAAGGAAATCTGCTTCAAAACCTGGTAGTATATCCACAAAATGGCCAAATCCCTAATTAGTGAAATTGGATGGATTTTTTACCACCTGTGGTGAACTCCTATGATTCAGGCTAGGTCATTCAAAAGCCCTAGACTATCTTATTTACAAATCATCACAGTGTGGATAGCATTAACATGATTTAATAAGCCATTGTATAGAGACACCAATTCTGACCAAAGATATTAGAACATCATATTAAGAAAAAATATGTACACAGAAAATGCTGAAAACAGTAAGTGTAGTAATCTCCAGTAATTATATATTTTCCAAACTGGTGACACATATTTGGAGGGTAGATATGAGAGAAGAGGAGAATCTAGTCACTTGTTTGTCTCAGGCTTAATGGGTTTGAAATTCTATATTCTTTAAGTAAAGACCAGTGACACAAGCAATTGGTAGAGATTGCAGATGAGTAAAAAAAAAAAAAACTAATTATTAAGTTTAATACAATATGCATTTCCTTTGTATAAGGCTGTAGATGTATAAAAATGAAACAAATACGGTTGATGATTTAAACCAACTAGCATAAAGGATGTTATAGTCATTCAAAGGGGACTTTGAGGCAATGGACTTTATATAAGTCATTATATTAAAGAATAGGCAAGTATGATTATCAGGAACAGGGTTTTTATCTGACAGCCAGATGTAGAAACTGAATGCCAATCTTTAAATGCTGCAGTCTCAGGTAAATAATTGAAACTCTCTAAGCCTGTTTTCTCATCTATAAAATCAAGATAGTATCAAACTCATAGGGATTTTGTTGGCATGAATAAAATAATTATACAACTATTTATTATCCACGGACTCAGAGTAATTAATAAAGTACAAAGCATATTATGAATGTAAGTAGTTTATTCTGAAGGTGTTAATGCATAGTGGTTCTTAACTGTGGACAGTCAATCAGTTCTTTCAAGTGTAAGAACCTTAAGCAACACAATGCCATATCATTTTTTTTAACCGCTTTACTGGGATATAACTGAAACATATAAACTGCACATTATTAAAGTGTACGGTTTTATGTTTTCACATAATTCTATACTTCTGGAATTATAATTTCAATCAGTATATAAATATATTAAACATCCCCTAAACTTCCTTATATAATCCTTCTCTCTACCCACCCCCCCCCAATTGATCCTCAAGTTCTCAGAAAACCATCAATTTGCTTTCTGTCACTAAAGGCTAGTTTGCATTTTATGGGATTTTTATATAAGTGAAATATTTTATTTTATTTTTTTAACTTTTTTTTTTAATTTATTTTTGAGACAGGGAGAGACAGAGCATGAATAGGGGAGGGTCAGAGAGAGGGAGACACAGAATCTGAAACAGGCTCCAGGCTCTGAGCTGTCAGCACAGAGCCCGACGCGGGCTCAAACTCACGACTGTGAGATCATGACCTGAGCCAAAGTCGGCCGCTTAACCGACTGAGCCACCCAGGTGCCCCTAAGTGAAATATTTTAACATGTATTATTTTTGTCTAGTCTCTTTCACTCAACATAATTATTTTGACATCCATCCATCCATCTTAAGTGCAAAAACAGTTCTATTTTTTT
Source organism: Acinonyx jubatus (assembly GCF_027475565.1). Classification (NCBI taxonomy): domain Eukaryota; kingdom Metazoa; phylum Chordata; class Mammalia; order Carnivora; family Felidae; genus Acinonyx; species Acinonyx jubatus. The sequence goes on from NC_069394.1 coordinate 24,559,003, forward strand.
TTTAATGTAGAGTACCAATCCTTTGCAGATATACCACAATTTGGTTGTGTTGAAGCATGGTTGACATACAGTATTCCATTAGTTTCAGGCATGCAATATAGTGATTTGACAGTTATATACATTATGAAATATTCACCATTGTAAGTATAGTTGCCATTTGTCACTATACAAAGTTAGCAATATTAGTGGATCCACTTATTTGTTGATGGAACTTGGGTCATTTTCAGTTTGGGACTATTCCAAATAAAGTTGTTATGAAAATTTGTGTACAAATCCTAGTATGGACAGATACTTTGCCTTGAATAAATGCTCAAGTGTAGAATGATTGTTTTCTATTTTTGTGTTGTGTTTAACTTTCTAGAAATACTTATTAATTAAGCACATATTTCTGTGTGCTTAATTTTTTTTAAAAAGTGCCAAAGTTGTAATAACATTATTCATACCCCCTTACACTTGATATGAAAAGCTTTTTTTCTTTAAGGTTTCTTGATTGTAGCTATTCTCATAGGTGTATAGAGCTGTGTCATTATGGTATTAATTTACATTTAATTAAAGAATAAAGATATTGAGCTCCATATGCTTATACTCTATATGTATATCTTCCTTAGTTAAGTTTTTGTTCAAATATTTTGCCAATTTTGTTGATGACTTGTTTGATGTCATATCATTGAATTTGTGTGTGGGGGATAAAATTTAAATCCATTAAATCAAATGTAATTAAATGTTGAAGATGATATATTTATTATCCATATGCTATTATATTCTGATTCAAAACTCAGGTTGAGAAGATACATCATATTTACTAAGCCACCTCAAACACTCCAATAAGTTAAACACCCCCCCCCCACACACACACACACTTGGACACACACCTGGGAACACTTTTCCGATTATTTTAGTAAAACTTTGGTCATTCTAATTCATGTCTACAAATCCTTTGTATGTCCACAAATCATGTCAGATTGGGTCTTAAAGAAACATCAATCTATTATGCTTATTTACTGAGAAGTCTAATACAACAAAAGGAATTGGTATATACAATGCCAATCACCTAATTAGTAGAGCCTCTACAATATTTTAGACCTCCTGACTCTGAAATAATTACTTTTTTTCTATACAATATTATTTTTAAATTTTCATATTAAATTTAATTTGCCAAGATATTGAATTATTCAATTATTTAGCTTATTTCTTCGTCTCCTGATACAGATTTTTGTTTTGAGGAACAATTGGAAAAGGTTACATATTATTTCATGATACTCTGATATTTTTCAAATGATACCTGATTGTGTCCTGTAGATCTTCATAGCCTTTATTTATTCAAAGAATGAGTTTATGTATATTAGGTAGAGGTGGGTTTTTTTATTTTTTTAATCTCTCTTCATTTTTGAATTATATTTCATTCCACTTTTGGTTATAATGTTAAAGTTTTCTGTCATTAAAACTTGGAGAAAGATAAAAGAGAAAAAAGTTTTCTCTCCAAAAGTCAGATGAGATTACCTTATATCTATCAAGTCACATGTTTTTTACTTCCATTCTCAGAATCAAATAATCCTGTCTAGAATAGTTTACCCGTGGTCCTGCCAACGTAGTGAGGTAGAGGGAACAGATGACCTCTCCATATCATTTCTCCTTTTTTGATTCCTTAGTGAAAAGACTGGTGGAGTACTAAACCACTCTTCCACTTTATCATTGCAAAAGATTCTATGAATCATTATAAAACAGTGGCCTTTCCATTACCTGGCATCATAAAAGTAGAGTTCTCAGAATTTATGTATGCCGAACATTGTGTCTTAGCTACCTTATATGAGGCCTGATCTTCAATCTGTACATTCATTACCTTCATTGCAATTGATTTTGCCTCATTTTAAAACTGGATCTATGTCTATATACTGGACTCTTTTTTTTCAACTTCTTGTAAATTTTTCTTACACATATATGTCTATAGGAATTCATGTCATCTAGGTAATTTGCATTCTCACGGACATGCTTTTCAAAATGTTTACATATTTTTACATACTGGCTACCATCTGTTATTCCCTCTCAATCTCAGAAACATTATCCTGTTACTGACAATAGCTTTTTGTATACTTTTGTATCTGATTTCTTAGGAGTTATTTTATATTAGTTTTTAATAACTCTAAAACAATTGATATGTATTTGGTTAAAAGAAGAGTAAGATTGGAGACTTTATTTTTGCAAAAGCTATATTTTAGAAAATCTTTAAAACCTGTGCTTCACTTCAGTATCTTTATGATCATTATTTGTTGTGCTAAGCTGCCCTGTAAAATTAGGAAAGGAGTATTGAATTGTTCTTCAGTTTGCATTTCTCCTCATTAGAAACAAATCCTTCCTTAGAATATGTGTCCAAATTATTAGTTCAAGAAATTAGACATAACAACGTACATGAGTCTTTTTCAAATTAAAATAAGAACATTTGTATAGATATGTTCAATATTTAATTATGCTCTGAGGATAGTCCCTTATTTTCTATTCCTTATTAAATAGGGACAAAAATTCAAAATGAAAAAAATTAAATAATTAACCAGCTAAAATGCCTAAAAGTTTACTTAAAATCCAGTTAGAAATATAATCAAAGTTGTTTTAAAGCATAAGTAAGAATCCTTTTCTTCAGGCTACTGGACTGAGATCTTTGTAGACACAGGAAGATAGGAAAGAATCAATACTTTGAGGAGTCAAGTATAAAATTTTGGAAAACTGAGAATAGCTCTTGAGTCTTAGAATTTTAAAAGGTGGAAGGTGAAGATGTCTCTTGATTAGTTTTATTAGTTTGAAGCAATTACTGCCTGTTAAATGTTCAAATCCTCATTTAAGTGAGCCAATGAGATCCCAGAGGGAAAATAAGTACTTAATGAAATGAACATACACAACTGTTTCCATTTAAAAGCATTAAAAACGAACCATGTTCAGCCATGCTTACGAGTCATCAATGAATTAAATGATATAATTGCTTGATTTCTCATATAAATCCTCATGGAGAGTGAGAGATAAGAGAGCAAGCAAAAGACTGATATTTGTAGGAGATACTGCAGTTGCGATGCTGAAGCTAAGGGTAGTTTATTCCTCCTCAAATAATATAAAATTAAAAGATATGGGTATTAATAGTGGTGTACATCAACATTTGTGAAGGTATTTCATACCAATAATAAAGCTAAGCACACAAATATACAAAAAAATGCAAAAAAGGTAACTGTAACCCAGGAAATGCCTGTCATGAAAACATAATGTGTTGTGGCTTGACATATACACAAATGGTTTAAAGCCTGTTGTATAACCAGCTAATTACTCTACTTTCCACACTGAGGTAAGGAAACTGAAGGGACCCCATGGAGGACTGTTTTTTTGCTTCCTCTCTTCTTGCTAGGATCTGCACCCCTGCATTATATGATGGATAATGTATGTCCTCCTTATAAAACTCAAGGAGTTAATGGTTCCTTTGGAGCCTTCCATCACAATAAATAACATCTAAGAAGTAACTGGGTGGGGTCATCATGTAAGTTTTCCAGAACACCAATTCACCAAGACCCCTGGCTCCAAGGCCTAAATGTGTTATGGATGACACCTAACATTTATCTTTGTTTTAACTAGTTCATGGATGCCTGAGAAGACATATACACTGGACCACAATCTTAAATAAAAACTCCACACCCCAAGTAGAGACAAGACTCACTCTCCTTTCCTTTCCAAATCTCCAGACTGTTGGTCTGTATTTGTATTCTGTCTCTGTCTTCAAAAAATTCTGTTCTCACTTCTTGGCTCATGTTAGATTCATATCCTGTGTAAAGCCATGTACTCCTGGGTGGTCCTGTGGGGACTCCTTTGGGTCCCCAGACTCAGCCAACCTGCATCATTACTTCCTTATAAACTCTGTTTTGATCTGACCATAATCTCTTATATTTATATAACATTTTAAGTTTTGCGAAGTGTTTCCCCTTTTACTCTTTCATTATAATAGTCACAAAATAAGTTATGGAAAATCTTACTGTAATTATACACGTAAGTACACAGATAACCCAGGTTGATCATTTCCCCAATGTTTTATAGTTAATTAATGATAAAAGCTAAGTAAAAATCAAGACTACTAGAGTTTTAGAGGAATATTTATTTTCTCTTTCATATTTCCTCTTGAATTACTGTGCAAAAATGTTTGTCCATCACTAACTCTGCTTCTGTGCCTCTCAACTTGCACTGTTTATTAGTGTGCAATGTTTATTTGCAAATAAGTTTATTTTTGCAGTGGCACAGAAATCCCTAGTGTTGTTGCAATTTTCTACTATATATTGTTTTGCCTTTACTTTATAATTTTCTTTTTACTTGTCTTTATTATAGTGGTTGTACTTCATCTTTCTCTAAAGAGAAAATAGAAAAACCAATTATAAAAAAAATAATATCTAATGTTTGATATAGTTCTTTTAAATTGAAATTAGCTATGCAAAGCAGCATATTTAGATTGGTTTAAATTGAGACAACAGGGCCATTAGATGGCACTCTGGGTAAAGTTGACTATGTTTTTTCCTATATTGGAGCACTGGAATTCAAGGGCTTAAGTAAAGTAAATGGAATACAAGATTAGTGAATAGTTGTAAGTCAATCAAACTTATTACAGTAAAAAATTCCCTTCTTTCATTCTCTAAATAATCTAAGATTGCCCTTTGAATCATTACTCACCATTACTTATCAAAAACAATTAAGGCATTACTCATTTGCTGTTCCACATTAGAATACTTATGTATAATTACATTTAAAAAATTATAATCATTTTGTTCATATCATTCCTAATGTAATGTAATAAGGTCTAGAATCAGTTGTTTTTATAAGCCTATATGCATTTTAAGGCAATTTCTATGTGTAAATATGAATTTTACAAACATCAAAAATATTGTTTACATTTCTAAATATTCTTTGGTAAAATAAGTACTCTGGATGTATATTTGATACGCAAATATTTTGTCCTTTCTAATCTAGTTAAATATGTCTTATTAGAAGTTATTCCGGTTATTTATTCTTTCTCATCTAGTCACTAAAATGGTAAGTGTTTACTTAGTAGGGAAAGCTAGGAAGTAGAAGTTATGGCAACAGCCCTGGAGAAATGTAAAAACAAATTAAAAAAAGAAGGTGTCTATGCAAAAAAGGTAATAATATAAACAAATACACATAATTTTTCCTCTCAGGAAATTTTATAGACCCAATGATACTTACTGTTTGTTGCACACTCATTATTGACTGGAGTTGTATTGGGTTTTACATACGAACACATGTTTAATTATCATGTTAACCCAATTAAGTACACGCCAATTTAAAAAAACTATTTAGCAAAGAGGCAACCAAATTGACTCTTTTGAAGTTGCACATATACTTCCTCTCTTTGTTTCTTGCTCTGACTGCAGGATTTTAATTTTATACTAAATGAGTAGATTTTCCAAAGAGAATGGACTTAAAAGATATTTAGAGCAAGCTGGAAGAGAAGTATGAAAAACAGGAATTAGACTGAACTTCCACAGCTAAATTTTATTTGTTGCCTTATTCTCCTTGGCACCCCATTTCCTTCTATTTTACATTTTGACAGATAATAATAATGCAAACATTTTTTTCTTTGGTATTTTAACATTCTGGAGGAAGTGACTGAGAATATTGTTCATTGTGTTAGAAAAAAAAGAAAAACAACACAAAGCAGTTTCCTTTCTCATGAGGAACTGTTGTTATTTCTATACAGAGCTGATCTAAATCAGATCCAATTATTTTTGATACACAGCTTTTAATGTCATTAATGTAAGCTTTGTTAGGAAAAATAATTCACATGTCTTAGACCTTTCCACAAATTTAGGAAGTGGGCCATATCTCTGTTTCTCAGGTAATTTCATCTTTATTGTTTGCTTTTTTTTTTCATTTTCATTTTGATTTACATTGTGCAAACACATGAAGTAGGAAGTTTATATTATAGCATAGAATAATAATAAAATGAATACCTTTATACCTTTCTATGTGCTCACTAGACAAGTTAGAAACCGAGTGTTACCAGCATGAAAACCCCCCTTAGGAATCGTGTATTGTTCACATTTCACTCCATCACTCACATCTGAATTTTGTATTATGCGTTCCCAAATATTTGTTTAAATTTATCTATTTTATAAATTTTCTTAACTGGATTAAATTATATGCATTCTTCTGGTTATTCCTTCAGTGTCTCTGCATTATATTTTTGAAATTCACTCAGGTAAATGCTCTTATGTTGATGAGTCAGATCATTCATTATTAGTGCTATAAATTCTCTTATATTTCCTTATTATGAGGTTGGCATATTTATTAGTTCTATTGCTGATGGACATTTGGGATGTTTCCACCTTTTCGCTATTAAGAAAATACTGGTCTCAATGTTGTTACACCTGACACTTGGTCTCATGGGCATATATATACCTTGCTTTGGAGTTGTTTGGCATAGAAAATAAACATTCAATGTCATTATATAAAATATTAAATTGTTTTGAAAGTTGTTATTTCAATGTGTACAATTATTGGTGAGAATTTGTTATAATGTAACAATTACTGATGAGAATGTGGTATGACAGCAATATTATTGAATTACTATTGTACCACATTCTCGCCAATAATTATTATTAGCCTATGCAATATTTAAATTATAATCATTGTGAAGGGATATTTAATAATGTTTTAATGCTTTTAAATAAAATTTCCCTGATCATTACTGAGGTTGGCCATATTTAAAAAAAAAATTTTAATGCTTATTTTATTTTTGAGAGACAGAGGGACAGAGTATGAGCGGGGGAGGGGCAGAGAGAGAGGAGAGACACAGAATCTGAAGCAGGCTCCAGGCTCTGAGCTGTCAGTACAGAGCCCAACATGGGGGCTCAAATCAACGAGCCATGAGATCATGACCTGAGCCAAAATCAGACACTTAACTGACTGAGCCACCCAGGTGCCTCAAGTTTGACCATATTTTATGTTAATTATTTTTCTCCTTCTGTCAAACTTTCATGCATGTTTTTGTTCATTTTCTATAAATTGTTTTACTTGTTTATATTTATTTGGAAGGAATACTTTATTCCAAATACTAATCCAGGTTATCTTCATTATTTGTAGATTTTGTTTTTCAACTTCCTTAGTCGCTAAAATTAATTCATAACCCTAAAATCAATACTACTGTTGCTTTCATGGTCATCTGAAGATAGGCATGGACCAGCAAAATAATATCAGTTGCCCGATGCACACCATGGTCCCAGCTGAGACAGAACAAGGTGATTCTCCAGCCTCTTGTTTCTACTCTGTATTTTTTGCAATTTTAATCTTTTTTTATGTTTTTTGTTGATGTTTCAAAATGCCCTCCAACACAGTGCTAAAGTGTTGTCGATGTGCAAGTGTTTCTAAGTGCAAGAGATCTATGATGTACTTTACAAAGAAATTAAGTATATTAGATAAATTTGGGTCAACCATGAGTTATAATGCTATTGTCCATGAGTGAATGTTAATCAAAAACATATATTACATAAGGTGACACTAAACAGAAACACACATAAGGCAAGGGTACATATTGATTGGTTGATGAAAATGTGGTGACTAGAAGCTCACAGGCATCTAACCGCATACTGTCTGTAGAAGCAAAACCTCAGTACTTATTTGCTAATTCTGTGTTGGAAAGATTTTATAGAAAACAACTAGAACAAATAATGAGAATCAAGTGTACTTTGTTGCCTATATTTATTGCAAATATATATTTTTCTGTGCTTTTTCTCTTAACTGATGTTATGAGATTATTTGAAAGAGAAAATTTCTTAATTTTAATTTTATTGAATTTAGTTATGTTGCTCTGTATGGCTTAAGTAATCTTTCCCTTCATCTGGTTCCCCATCCCCCCAAAAAACCCAAAAGAACAAAAGAAATGAACAAAAAAATTTTAAAAAACCCACAAAACTCTGTACTCCTTCTTTATAGCATTTGTTAGTCTTCCAATTGAATATTTTTATCTGTTTGAAGTTTATATTTGTTTATAGTGTAATATAAGAAAGTCTTTGAATAGCCAAAATTTGCTGCAAAATGTATTGATTAGCATTATTTTTGCTCTAATATTCAAGACCCATTCTGTCATACAGCAATTTTTTTATATATACAACAAATTGTTTCTATGCTCTGTATTTTTTGGTCTATTTTCCTGCCATTATGCTGTTATCATTCTGTCTTAATTATTTAAGTTCTATATTGTGCTTTGATTATTAACAGGAAAAAGAAGTTTAATATTTTACTTCTTCAATGGTGTCTTAGATTTTCTTGGCCCTTGTTCTTCCATTACATTTTGGAATGATCCTAAGAACTCTCTCTCTCTATTTCTCTCCCATACACTCATGTACATGCATACGCACACACACACACACACACACACACACACACACACACACACACACAGAAAAATATATCTGTTTGGACTCTTTGGAATTGCATTTAATCTATAGATTAATTTGTAAAGATTTGGCATCTACATGATAGTCTTCTAGTCCATGATAAAACACATTTCTTCATTTGTGTAAGTCCCTGTAGATTTTCAAGATATTTTTGTAATTTCCTCTTTAATGGCATCATTTTTTACATGTATTTATTCCAAGGTATTTTACACCTTATTTACCGTTTTAACTTTCTTTTAATCTTTGATCACATTGCTCACTGATAATTGGAGATATTTACAAGTGTTCCTGACATGTATAAAATAATTTTGCAAGCAGAAAATACTCGTATTGTATTTTCATTACAGATTTGTGGATTACTTTTATTGTTTTCTACTCAAGCAATCATGTCCTATAAAACATAATTATGTTTTTGTTTCTTCTTTCTTATAACTTGATATTACTTTTGCCTGGAGAAGGATTGGTGTTAGCAGCATCTTTTCTCTCTCTCCATCCTATAGGAACAACTTTCAAAATATATCCTTCAAAAATTTTTCTAGCTTTGTTTTGTTTGGATGTTCTTTACTACCTCAATAAATTGTCCTGTATTTCTACCATGCTTTTTAAAACCTATAACTGCATGCTAAATTTTAGTTAGCATTTTTTTGTGTGTGTGCACTTATTAAGACCATATTGTTTTCTGGAATACCTGGGTGGTTCAGCTGGTTGAGCAGCTGACTTTGGCTTGGGCCATGATCCCGTTCCATGGGTTCAAGCCCTGCATCGGGCTCTCTCCTGTCAAGGAAGAGCCTGTTTCAGATCCTCTGTTCCCCTCTCTGTCTGCGCCTCTCCCACTCATATTCTCTCTCTCTCAATCAAAAATCATAAATATTTAAGAAAAAAAGATTATATTGTTTTCTTTCTTATTTTGTCAATGTCAAACTCTAGATAGTAAATTTCTAGTATTAAACCAACTTTGCATTCTTGATGTAAATATAACTTGGTAGTAATGATATATCATAGTTACACACTGCTGAACTCAATTTACTAATATTTTATTTAAACTTTTTCATCCACTTAATTAATGAGGTAGTAATGTCTTTATCTGCATTTAGTACAGTACTTATCCTAGCCTTTATCCTATGGAAATGTTCAATATTGGAATGTCTTGTTTCTTGAAAATGTGGTCTTTTTAGATGGGACAAGATAGTGAGGAATTTCCCCATTCTGCTTTCTTTAAAACAGATTTATAAACACTAGTAAAATGTCTCTCTATATTCAGTATTCTGGGGATTTGGTTTATATTTGAGACAGATTGTTCTTATGCTCCCTCTGGATACATAATATTGAATATGTTGACAGAGTGTATTAAGAAAGAAGTGCAAATTGTAAAAAAATCTTCTTCCTTTTTCTTTCAGGGGTGGGCAATAATGAATGGATGTGAGCAAAATCTGACAATTTTTATATAAGCATCCATGGGGACCTCCTTATATAGCAAAACCCACAGGATGAGGGGAACCACAAGATCTCATTACCTAATTCAGAATTTTTGACAGAAAATTATATTTAATTTTATCTGTCATATGCTATATTTGCATTTGTCATCATAAACTCATTGGTGATATCTGGTGTACTTTAATAACAGAGCGATGCTACAAAATACAAATAGATGTGTCTGTGTGAATTTCTTTGTCTGGAATGCACTCATGAATTTCATTCACTTATTCTAACATTCAAATATTTGTGTACTTGGTGAAATCTCTTTCCTGTACCTTCTCCCTACCGACTGTTACTACCCTTTTCAAAAAAAAAAAAAAAAAAAAAAAACATTCTAATGGTACTGCTTCCTGAAAGGAGCATGAGCGGTCCCTTCACCATACAAAGAAGTATTTGTTAGTTTGCTTGGAGTGTCATAACTGCTTAAACAACAGAAATGCATTTTCTGATAGTTCTGGAACCTAGAAGTTCAAGATCAAAACCCTGGCAGATTTGGTTTCTCCCAAGGCCTCTCTCCTGGGCTTGCAGATGGCTGGCCTATCACTGTGTTCTCACGTGGCCTTTTCTTTGTGTGCACTCATCCCGCATGCCTCTCTCCCCATGTACTTCTCTCCTCTACTTATAAGGATATTAGTCATATTGGAATAGGTCTCACAAGAAGGGCTTCATTTTAGCTTTATCACCGTTTAATGACCCTATTTCCAAACACTGTCATATTCTAAGATGCCCAGATTAGGGTTTCAAAGTAAGAATTTGGGGGGAAATATAACTCAATCCATGGCAGGCGCTCTTAAGTCCCTCAGATACAATAAAGATCTTTTCAGCTGTGTTGTGTTGAATTGTCTGCCTCTCAACAGCTTTTTAAACAGATCATGGACAAAGGCTGCCTTTTAATACATATAACACCAAAGTAATAGAACAATTTAAATAATATGTGTTTACAGAGTCAGTGTGATATTAAGCCATATGAAAACTTAGGTTGAAAATAAAAATCAATGACACTGGTCATGTCTTTATCTAAAGTTTTGATATATTGCTCAACATACATTTTTTGTACTAACTTTGTTTTTAAAATATTGCATTAAAGTGGTATTTATCTGAATTATTGACTTTTTATAGTGTCCCTTTAAATTTTGCATTTGAGATAAATGCCTTACTCCCCTCATCCTACTCTTTTCCCCTGCCATTCTACTCTTGACCCTGTTTGAAATGATGATGTTCACAAGGCAAAATTCTCAGGCTTTATGTAATAAGTTTCTGTAAAACATAATGTGACTATCTTTAGAAAATTCTATATCAGGAATAATTTGCCTTTTGAATAGTAGTATGGAGTTGGGAAAATAGCACTATTTTAGAAGTTAGAAAGCTGGATTCTTTTTTTTTTCTGCCAATTATTTGCTGACTCTGGAGTCCAACCTTGCTGTTGGTGATGGCTGAACACAGAGTGATGCATGCAAATTCAATATATAACAGTGCATGAACATTCAGCTGATTAACTTCATAAATGCACAAACTTGTGTTCTACCTTAAGAGACTTTGCTTCATTAGATCTAGGATGTACAGGACTTTGCATTGTTTATATATCCCACTACCTTCAAACTAAGTCTAATATAGATGATCCCTGGACGATGTGGCTTTGTGAGGTTTACTCGTTGAAATTATCATGGTCTGGTCATATAAATATAATCTGAGTTTGATTACAGTCCCTGATGAGACTAAATAGTCAAACTACACTTAAGTCCTAGAGAGACTGTTTTTCTGAACGAGTTTTAAAAACAGTAAACATAGAAATCATGGTACAAATTGATTCAGAGATGCTGTGATAACATAGAAAAACATTCAGTAAAGCTGCAACTCTAATATTTTTACTGTGCACTAATAATAATAATAACCTCCACTGCTTCTTGGTTTCCTGTTCAAGTCATACCTTGAACACTTTACATTTGTTATTTTATGTAATTTTCACTAAATCCTACAAGTAGCATACCACTTCTGTTTTTCAAATGAAGAATATGAGGTTATATCTAAGTTAAATCATTCTTCCAGGTACAACTGGAAATTAGATACCTTCATTTCCAGTACTGAATTCAGAATCTGCCACAGTTAATGCTCAATAATTGTTGAAAGAATGAGACTATCAGACTAGAGCAGCATGGAATTGATTCAGACCCAGAACCCCATAAATGCTTCTGACCAAAGCTGAGGATGGACTTAAAGGGACAGCTAAGGCCCAGCCTGCAGGCCAGGGGCCCGAGCTCTCATTTGGAAGGCAGAAAGGATGCAATGGATCAGATCTTTGGAAGGGAGAAATAAAGCAAAATGGGAAGAGCCTAACAAGAGTCAGGACAACAGGCTAACCTGTGAGAATAAACAGTCATGTGGAGTCTAAAAAGGCTTAACCACTTCTCTCATTAGAGTCTCAATTCTTTTTTAAATTTTTTTTACATTTATCTATTTTTGAGAAACAGTGAGACAAAGCGTGAGCGGGGGAGGGGCAGAGAGAGAGAGAGAGAGAGAGAGAGACAGAATCTGAAGCAGGCTCAGGCTCTGAGCAAGCGGTCAGCACAGACCCTGATGTGGGGCTCAAACCCACAAACTGTGAGATCATTCATTAAAGTCTGAATTCTAACACAGATACCATGAATTTGAAGGAAAAGACTGTGGGTGGAAAACTTGAGTATCAAGAAAGATAAGCTGTGTGTATCCATGTATGATCACATATTAACAGCTCCCTTAGTATTTGATATTTATATAAGCCTCTGAAGCATTATGTTTTTATTTTTATAATAATTTGTGCATGCTTAAATGTCCACTATTTCCAGAGAATACAGCTTATTTTTTATCATTTTAATGTCTTTGTTTTCTCATCGTTTTCTAGAGCAAACCTATGCCCTTACCAATTGAGGGTATGTATCTCCATTCTTCTAATGATTTTTTTAAAACATGATTGAATGTGCATTTATACCATTTTAGGAGACATAAACACATTTACTATTATATACAATGTACTCTTCTGACTACTTCTTAAATATTTGAGAGCTCAGAGTGTGCCTATTAATTAATAAAATACATTTTTAAAAACTCTTTTCTACCTGTTCACTCTCCTCACTCGTTTACCTTTTTTCTCTTTTGGTATTGCTATATTTTAGAATTCAGTGTAGGGATCTTAAGATTCAGTGCTTTTGTGATCACCTGGTAAACTTGTTCAAATGCCAGTTTCTCAGCCCTACCCCCCCCCCCAGAAATTATTATTATTTATGACTGGATTCTATCTCTTTGTCTTAATCTTTCACATCCCATGCCAGCCCAATTATTTCTGAAGCAGATTTTAGAGGATGATATTTTAACCTAGTATATCCTTGTATAGTATCTGTTCTACACAAATCTTTTTTTATATTCTCAAAGAATGTAGCTTTCTAAGGTATGTGCAAATTGATCCTGTTTAGTCTTACTGACTTAAATATGACTACGTAGTTTAGTAGAATGTGAAAACAAAGTCCTTGAGGTCTGATGGTATTTAGAACATTAAAGTGATTTGGGAGATGTCTGATTACGCCCATCATATTAATTCTAATAAATAAGACTGTGCCAACTCTACAGTAGGCTCTGAATAATAGCTGCTGAAAGATAGAACCATTGCAAATGCTGACAATTACTCATTTCTTATTTGTGTTTGTCCATGATATTCACTCTGTCTGACTTACAAGGGTTAAACAAGAATGAATTAGAACAATGGATTTAATACACCCTCACCTCCATCACCCACCCCATTTGTACAACATCATCATTATCCCTTTCAAGTAATTATCAGTCTATCAAAACACCAGGGTTATACCTATCTCTAAGATATTGTGAAGAATAGATAGAACTGAGTAGCAACACTTGCCAATAGCTTATATTAACTTGCTTGGGTTCCCCAAGACTATGGTAAATAAAAGTTAGAAAAACACATTTTGCCATGAAGTGACATATAATGTATAAGTCAAATCTACATACTTTCATAAGTGTATCTCCATTTGCAAGATACAATATTCTATTTAGATTTTTAAAAACTCATCATATAAATTATTTGTGATATAAAACTAGTTATATCGATTTGAGGCTTAGTTTACCTTAGTTAATAAAAGATCATTAGCCTATTCAAGAGGACAGGAAATATTTCCAGTATTTAAAATACTTAAAATATTTAAAATATAAAAAAATAATTATTTAAAATAATTTAAAATAAATATTTAAAATATGTAAAATGCCAAATGTAATTGCATACCTTTTCTATCCCTCAATCTCATACTTCTTTTGACTAATTAATTTCTCTCCTTTGGATGTCACTTAAGCATGATTTCTCAAGGAGGGAGTTTCTTGTTGCCACTGACTATGTTACTTCATCCTACACATTTTCACAACTCCCTGTACCTTTGTACCTTAGCACTCTCTTCATTTCGTAGTTAAAAATCTGTTTATAGTCATTTTCTTTTTTTTTTAGAACTTTTTTAAACATTTATTTATTTTTGAGACACAGAAAGAGGCAGAACACAAGGCGGGGAGGGGCAGAGAGAAGGGGAAACACAGAATCCGAAGTAGCTCCAGGATCTGAGCTGTCATCACAGAGCCTATGCAGGGCTTAAATTCGTGAACCCTGAGATCATGACCTGAGCAGAGGTCGATCGCCCAATCAGCTGAGCCACCCAGGTACCCCTATAGTCATTTCCTTCTCAAGAGTACAGTATAGTAAGGTGAAAAAAAGATTTACCTTATAGTGGAGAAATCTAGCAAACACTACCTCAGTGAAGCGTTTAAGGTTAACATCCATAGTGACAAGTCATGCTGATAGTGTGTTCTCTCCATGTCATGTGATAAAAATGGTGCTTTAACTCTGTAGTCTTGTTTCCTAAAACCCATAACTCCTGGATAATTATGAAAAAAAAAAGCATAAGAGAAATCCCTACAAAGATAATCTTATAAAACATCTTACAATTATTACTGAAAATACTCAAGGACATCAAAAACAAGAAAAGTCTGAGAAATTCTCACGGCCAAGAGGACCCGAAAGATGTATGATGAATAAATGTAATGTGGTATCCTGCATGAGATCCCAGATATGTAATAAGACATTAGGTAACATTAAGAAAATACAAATAAATTATGGACCTTAGTTAACAATGTATCAATATTGGTTCATTAATTGTGACAAATGCACCATGCTCATGTAAGGCATTAATAATGAGAGAAATGGGGTTTGGAATGGATGGAAACTCTTATACTGTGGTTGCATTTTTCCTGTAAATCTAAAACTATTCAAAATAAAAAAGTTTCATTACAAAAAAACCTGTTCAGTTATGTGTCTTCCCTGTCAGATTCTGTGATCTCTGAAAGTCAGGCTGTATGTGCGTTAAACATCTCTATATCCTCAGCGCACAGCACACAAGAGGAGCTTGATAAGTAATTGTTAAATGAGTGACTGAATGAATGAGTGAAATAAACATTTAATAACTGGCTGTGAAAGAACCTTAATTCCCTGAAGAAATTCCTATTTATATATGTAAATAGTGTTTCTTCAAACCACCAGTCAGGATGCAAATGAATGCCATCTGCCTCTTGTTCTCCCATGACCTCTTGCTCTTGGGTCCCTGCAGTTATTTTCCCTGATTGACTGCCCTAAATATCTGTTTGCTCCCAAAAGAATCCCTGTGTCCCTGTATAATCAACAGCTTTTGCTTCCAAGCCAAGCACAGTAGATAAATCCATGAAAACCAGGAAGAGCTTAGGGAGCACGTCCCCCCCTCCCCCTCCCCCCCCCGCCTTCCACCCCCCCTTAGGAACAGGCGTTCAAAGAGCCTGGGCTGTTTTCTGATGCTCTTGATGGCAATACATTCCTCTCCCAAGACTCCTTGGCCACGGTCACATCATTGATATTAGAGTCTCTGAAATATTAATATTAGAAAATCAATTTACTGGATAAGGATCCTTCTTTAAAGGGAAAATACCCATTTAAGGTTTAAGGTTTAAGGGATTAAATCCCCCTTCTCTTTGATCTGGAATTAATGTCAGGCAGATCATTTTTAATTCCAAATGTGCCTAATGGCAATGGGATTTTTGTTCTGAGAGGAAGATGAGACACATAATTTTGAACACTGGAGCACTTAGGAGTATACAGTAGATTTAGTGTTGTGGTTGGTATGAGGGCACTGCCAGGGTATTGGTTCATGGACAGTTTGGCAAACGATATCTCAAGAAGTGAAAGGAATATAAACTGGAACAGTCAAATCAGTCCAAGACTAGAGTCATGTTAAAATAACAACAACAGTAATAAAAAAACATCAACAACAAGATAAAGATTAAAAAAGAGGAGGAATTTTCTAGTGTTGATGCTGTACTATAAGGAGTGGGGGAAGAAGGCACAAACATTGATTTTCTATCTTCTGCTCTCCTTTACAGCATGTCTGTACAGACACCAGAACTGAGATGAAATCTATAATTACAATAATTCAGTGATATCTTGACCACATTGGCTCTGGAGAATTAATTTTGTAAATAACAACACGTATTTACAATGTTACATCTACAGCAAAATATTCCAAATTCTACAAAATTAACTTAGAGAAGAAAATACACTTACAAGTTCAAGATTGGCTATAACTTTTTAAAAGTAAGCTACAAGTAAACCTACAAACAAACAAACAAACAAACCCTCCTTAGTAGGCCAGAACAAAGATCAATTTACATAATTAGTGCAATGTACTGATTAATGCTTTTGATGCTTTATGAAGGTCAAGTTGTCTAATGATTAAAGTTTTTGTTCATGTATCTGGGGGTCTACAGTTATATTCTTAGCTTTATCTGTTGTTTTGCTTCATTTTTTGACCAAGAAATTAAACAGCGTCATTCTCACTATATCAATTAAAAAATTTAAAAACGTGTATGAGTGGAATCATGTATGCATTCATCTATTTAAAATATGGTTTGAATAGCAGCTAGAAGTTAAAGGTCCACTACAAGTACGTGTACATTTGTATTTCTAGGTATGCTATTATTGAAGATGATATATAAAAACAGCACTGATAAGTTGTGTTTATTGGATACCACCATTTAAACCTCACAGTGCCACAATGCACCATTATTAACAATGTGGATGTTTTTTCAGACAACGAAATATCTGCCTTAGAAAACTTAAGTGGGAGAGCTGAGATGTAAACTTAATCAAACTGACTTGAAAGCTTGAGCTTTTATCTTCTTCAAAATTAATGAACATAACTTTCAAAAAGTACCACATATAGTATCATACTGTTTAGCAGACACCTAGTAGTTTTCCATCCAAAATAGACATCATAATATGTATTCATTTTTAATGTGTATGATAAAACTTTATAATGGAAATGGGTATTTAAATCAGAACTTTTATCTTTTAAAAAAGTAATCAAACAGATCCATCATTGATATATTCTTCCATTTACCAATTTCAAAAGATATATTACTAATTTTCACTGAGGTAACAGAAGTAGACATTCTGTAGTTATGTGATGTAATTACACTTTATGTGGGGAAAAATGACTAAAGTTCATCTTTCTACTGAACACCAAATTATATAAAGTGTGTTTCTTGTCAGCTAGGATGGTTCTGTCTGTTCCCATTGCTTCCTACCCTGCTAAGAATCCACAGAATCCACAGAAAACAAGTCTGTCATGAGCCAAATGCTCACCACAGGAAGCTCATTCCTGTTGGCACTGAAACAATCTCATATTAGAGGAGGTCAGCTTACCTTCAGATTCATGACATGAAGATAAGATGATATTTACAACATTTAGTGGACTAATCCAATTTAAGGTTAAATAAACATATAATGTGACAGCCCTTAACCTGGAAACGAATAATGCTTAGAGTGAGCTATTTAATATTAAAGGGATATTTTTCTTATACGTGAGGAAATATTTAAACACAAATCATCTTATTTGTTCTTTTTTTGTTTTTTTTGACAGTCTTTGCATTAAAAATGAGTTGTCTTCTAGATTGTTTTCTAAAGTAGAATTACACATTACTGAATGAGAGTTACAAATCAATAGATAATAATTAGTATTATTTTTTACTTTTTCCCTCTTTATCAATAGCATGTGTATTTACAAATAAAGATATTTTTTTCCAAATTTTCTGGAACAAATATTATAATTCATGTAGCTATTTAACAATATAACATTAAACAATTATGAATTTAAAGGGTTTTTTTTTACTATAGAAATTAATCTATAAATGTCCTGGACAAGTGGATTAAAGCCATGCATGTAGTGAACCTGGATACTTGTACTGTAGTAGAATCAGTGAGTGTGGTCTTCCTTCAGTGTCCTTCATATTTTTCCAATGCCACTGCCTAATATAATTAGTAGCAACAAATGGTTATAGTTGAGTAAAATATATAATGGCAGATCTCAGATCTCAAAAAATCCTTAGCAAATACATTTAGTCCAATTTTTATCCTTTTATAAGACATGATTTTTCACACACAATTTATTGCAACCCGTAGGACTTAGGAACCCAGGTAAGGTTACAGAACTGAGGTCAGTGTGAATTAATGTGAGGCAAAACTCTTCATGACAAACAGATTATCTTAGTTTCTTGATGGAAAATAGGCCTGTTAGAGATTTCTGTGTAAATTATCGCTGCATAGTTTTTTTCTTAAGACAATTCCACTAGCATAGAATGTGGTAGAAGGCAGAAATGATCCTCTGAAAAAAGATCTCATAAAACCTTGGCTGTTTCTGGAAACCATCTAATGAAGCATCACATATTTTCTTTGTCAGAGTGTCCATATCTTTAAATAAGAAAGGTATTCTACCAGAAGCAAGGCCTTTTTGAAGGAAGAGATTATTTATGTGGCTGGAAATATAAAAGATAAGATAAAGACAGGGGGGACTAAAGTTTTAGACAGAAACTCTGCCAGTTGAGAGAATCATATAACTTCTAAGAAACCTAGTCCCAGACATGAGGAGAATTGGTGAGGAAGAGAAGCTTCCTAAAAGTGTTGGCATTATGTCTGATTAGAGAATATGTGATGTATAAAATACATACACAGAAATTAGATAGGGAAAATGATAAGACTTCTAAGAAATTCTATTAAAGAGAATTTTACCAAGAAAAGAAAGTGCATGCCCATGTCAGATAGACCAGAGTATCTTCTGGTCAACAAGTTGCCTCAACACAAACCTCATTAAAAATAACTCTACCCGTTTTTACACAATCTCTTCCCTTGGCAAACAAATTTATTGAATAATTCAAACAGTGATTATTTTGGAATTTATTGTACTTTATAATAAATATCCTTAAATTATTTATTATCATAATTCTAAGAGTATGACTATGGATTTTAAGATCATAAATGGAATTTAAATGCAGGTTTCCTACTTACTGACTGTGAACTTTCGACAAATTACATAATCGTGCTAAGCTTCAGGTCAATACATTTTTTACTCCACAAGTACCAACAAATAGTTCCTAATAGTTGTTCCAAATGACTTTCCCACAAGCAGCACATGACCATGTCCTTTGCTCTGGATTTTCACCAACACTTATGTTTTCTGATTTTGAAATTTATTCCTAATCTGATGAATGTGAAATGATTGTGCACTGTAGTATGAGTGTGTTTTTATATCTTACTGGCCCATTGGATTTTCTTTCATATCTTTTTCTCAGTTATATACTAGGCTATTTATCGTTTTGTATTAATTTTGAGCATTTTATATGTTCTGGAGAGTAACTCAGAAATTAGATGGATTGAATGGTTGCTTCTAATTGATGCCTTTTTAAAATCTTTATTTATTTTTGAGAGAGAGACAGAGACAGCGTATGAGTGGGGGAGGTGCAGAGAGAGAGGGAGACACAGAATCCGAAGCAGGCTCCAGGCTCTGAGATGTCAGCACAGACCCCAACGTGGGGCTTGAACTCACAGACTGAGAGATCATGACCTGAGCTGAAATCAGATGCTTAACCAACTGAGCCACCCAGGAGCCCCTCACCTAACTGATGATTTTTTAAATTGTCATGTTAAAAAGTAAATTTTGATTGTAATGTAGCAAAATGCACAGTATTTTATTAATAATTTCTTGGCTGTATTTTATTAAAAAAAAAAAAAAACTGCCCCGGAAAAGATGGTCATAATACTGTTTTATCTGATATTTTACTATTCACATTTAGGTTTTTAGCAATGTAGACTTGATTTTCATGTACCTTAAATTAAGGGGTTTTTTCTTCTTTTTCTATTTTTGGCACTGTTTTCTCCAAGACACATTTCTTCCCTTTCCTTGTTCCCCTTTCTATTTGAAAGGGGAGCTGACACCTGTGAGTATTGATGACAGCTGATTTCTGGTTGGAGAGGAGATCGGGAGGGAGGGCATCAATATATTCCCTTCTGCTGCTGCTGCTTAGAAGATGCCTCTTGGCTGTATCTCTTTTATAGGACCAGTTCCTGTCAGGTCCAGAAAGTTTCACTTCTGCAAGTTGTTACCAGACCCTCTGCTCAGTTCATCCAATTTCCTCCATTTGACTCTCAGGTCTAGGGAGGATCACAGCTCCCTGTTTTTTAAAATTTTTAGATAGGGGCAACTGGGTGGCTCAGTCAGTTGAGCATCTGACTTAAGCTCAGGTCATGATCTCACAGTTTCTGAGTTTGGGCCCCGCATCGGGCTCTGTTCTGGAGCTCAGAGCCTGGAGCCTGCTTCAGATTATGTGTCTCCCTACTTCTGCCTCTCATCTGCTCATGCTCTCTCGCTATCTCTCTCAAAGAATGAATAAACATTAAAAAAAATTAAAAATGTTTAGATTGCCTGAGTGTTTTCTGATTAGTTTCTTTGCCTTTTCCATCATGTATAACTGATTCCATGTAATTAACTTTTTAAGAAAAAAATCCTGAAAAAGCATTGTGGTTTAATGATTTTTTTCCCCATATTTGCTGAAGTGAACAAATATTTTTTTCTTTGCCTCTTAATATTATTTATCACCAATAGATTTTATGAATGCAGAATCATACTGTAGTATTCTTATAGTTAGTTGTATCTTACTGGATAATAACTATTTTTATAAACTCCATTTCAAATACATGAAAATATCTTTCCTTTTTTCTATCATTTTATAATAGTTTATTTTTCACATACTAGATTCACAGTTATTCACTCTAGAATGTTTATATATTCTCTTTTTTGTTTATTGTTAAACTAGAATGTAATATGTTCTATGAGGACAGGGATTTCTGTCTCCTGTTCAGAACTCTCTCCAGGGCTTGAATACTCGTATCGGCCAAACAGTGGGAACTTGATAAATATTTGATTAGGTAATGAAACCTATTGCTGTTAATACATCTGGTGCAGTCTACTCGGACTTCTTTTGCAAAGAATCTATTTTCTCTCAAGCAGTTTTTTTTAAAAAGATTTTCTTCTTTTATATGTGTTTTTCTTCAGTGTTTCTTTGCGTGTTGGTGTGAATTTATATTTAGATTTATCTTGCAGTTGAAATTAGTTTCTTGTCCGTTTTCTTAATTTTGCTAAACTCTTGATAATCATCTCTATAATCGTGGTAACTGACATTTCTTACATTCTCTGTAACACTTATTTGAAGAATATAGGTACATACCAGTCTCTCTGTTGCTCTTACCTTTTCTTTAGTGTATTTTATATCTTTATCTCTGTGATAAATTCTGAGTTAATTAGTAAATATTCTATTTAAATTCACTAATCACCTTTTCACAGGCAACCAGAATAAAAATGACTTCTTACTAGCATATTGCTTTCATTGTTTATATTTTTCATTCCTATTTTTTTCATATCTACCTTTATTGGTTTCACCATTAATGTTTTTAATGTTTATTTCTAAGGGAGGGAGAGACAGAGAGAGAGGAGCAGAGATGGAGACACAGAATCCAAAGTAGGCTCCAGGCCCAGAGTGGTCAGCACAGAGTCCGAAGTGGGGCTTGAACTCACAAACAGTGAGATCATGACCTGAGCTGAAGTCATACGCTTAACTGAGCCACCCAGATGCCTCTCATCATTAATTTTGTAGGTTTTTATTTAAATCCGGGTAGTTAACATACCGTGTAATATTAGTTTCAGGTGTATTTGATATTTCCATACAACACCTTCATTCACCATTTATTTTTAATGGCTTCCTTTATCAATTTCAGCTTTGAAATATGTATATTTCAAATCTCTGTCAGATAGCTTCCTACACATTACATTCATGTTAAATGAATTCGCGTCCGAAGTATTGATTTTTGTAGACTATATTTACAGTACTTTAGTCCTTCACGTTTTGTAATTCTTGTTTTACAGACTGATTTTGAAGTGATTTTTGTATTGTTTTGTTTTTACTGTTGTTATTATTATTATTACATTGATTTTCTCTCTTCCCTTTCTGGGAGCCATTCTGCATTCTTCTCTCTGGTCAGTCCGCCATCTAGAATGTTGTCTTATATACTTGTAGTTATCGCAGATTGTCATGACGCTAGTAGAAGTTGGCGACATTCTTTGAAGGCTGCATTTGTGCCTTTCTTTGCTTCTCCAAGATTACCTTATATCCACAGCTTCTGATAAAATGAAGCTCTACATTGGTGGCCATATTCTTTTTTATCACCAGACATGAGGCCCCTCTACTGTCACTTGCCTCAAATAGTGAGTCTGGCACCAGTACCTCATATCTTGTGTATAGTCTCTTGGGCATAATCTCTTGGCCCCTGCTGAACATTGCTTGCTCAGATCCTGCAAAGCAGGGGTTTCAGACCCTCACTTCGTTTAGTCTCTGTCTTATTTCTGGCCAAAGGAGAGGTTTATGTTGCTTTTGAACACAAATAAATGTCTTTTTGATTTTCTATTCTTATATTTCTTTTGACATTGCTTTGGTTTTGAGAAGACCATATCCTAAAGTGGGGAATGACAGCTCTGCCTTGAGCATAAATACTCTGGCTTAGTCTGTATTACTTAAAGTTTTTAAGTTAAAGAGTTTGTAAATATTCCTAAGAATAACTAAAATTTTCTAACATTTACCACATGTACGGCATATTCTAAGTATTGCAAAGGTTACAATTCAGTACTGAAAACAACCTTATGAGATAGATGTTATCAGCCCCAACTTCCAGAAGAGAAAAACTGAATGATTCAGTTGTTTTTTAACAAACTTTACCAAAGTCACAAAACTTTAAGCTGCAGAAGCAAAATCAGAACTAGGCATTCTGATTCCAGAGACCACGTACATAACCATTTTGCTAAACCAAAGAGCAAATGCTTAGGCAAACTAAAGTCTATGTTGTCATTAGATAGCAAGTAAGTATCAACTGCCTTGTTCTGGGAACCTTTATTTGTTCTTCCTATTGTGACAAAGTGGCATGCTTATTACACTGTCTATGACTGTTTACAACATAGCTTATGTCATCCTCTCTAAGCCTCTTTAACAGTGATTGAAATAAGGAAAAAGCAATTCTGTTATATGCCTAGAGGAGAATAAGTTCTTTCTACTTAACTTCATCTCCTGATGCACATTACTAGTGGGATGGCTGACTATTAGAATGAACAAATTTCTCTTCCAGCTTTGTGAATTCATCTAAAGGATGCCTGAAGGTGAAGGTGAGTTTTGCAGTATATTCCGAAAGCATAAAACTTCGTATAACTGCATTTCTGACATGCATGGGTTCGACAGCCTGAGAGTTCATGTATTATACATGGAGATACAGCCTCCAGTCCTAGTAACTACTTGCTGGGTGAATGACAGCTATAAACATATTGTCTATCACAGACTTTCATAAAGTTTATTATGAGTGGATTTCGAGGTGGGTGTCTAAGCTTAGATACGGACTATGAGCCCTCTAAATTCTGTGATGGGTTCATCTCAGAAGAAGAACAATTATTACACTACTTATGCTTCTAAGGCTGCACTGTAATATTCAACTTGTATCAAAAAGAGAAAAAAATGTGTCAGGAAAAATATATCCCAATTATAGTTTTGTCTACTAACTCACTGTTTGACGTTGGACATATTACTACTCATCTTTGAGGTGCACTTTTATTGGTAAATTGTTGGTAAAATTAGTAAATTGAAAAAAAACTGTGGACGCCAGTTGTAATTATTCTTTGCAAGTTAGTAATTAAATGTGTCAATTTCTCTGATTCAAAAGACAAAAGACATAAATTGACTTTTATTTCTTCTGAGGGCTATATTTATTATTTTCACATTCATCATTTTCCATATTACTGTTTTCTCTATAACAGTATTCAGTTGAGGTGCACCAACATGAATTTCAGTGAAATATCCTACTCTACAGTACAATAAAATGTTTGTAATTGACAGATTTAAAATATCTACTTAAGACATAGTTGAATAAAATTTCAAAATAGCTCCTATAAGGTATGTATATTTTATTGTATACCTAATGAGAAAAGTAGGGTGGGAACAGATTTTATTAAGCATAGTATGGAGTTGAGAAAATCCAATATGTGGCAGTCATAGATTGTTTTCCCAGTGTTGGCTTTAGGTAGGGAAATTGAGGCTTGAGGAAATGTGATGTCATAGTCAAGTCCACACAAAACATACACAGCATTCAATCATGCAGATTTGCTATATAAAACATGCAAGACATTTATCTTTGGGGCTTACTATTTGAAAAAGAAACGTCAAATTCTTCCAAGGTTTTCTCTAATAACAAACTAATTACATAAGTTATGCATGGGCTATAATTTACTTTCCTTTCTCTCTACAAAAGCAACACATTAATTACTTTTGTTGGGTAAGTAGAAGAATGTCAAACAATAATCATTCATTTGAGATCTCCATAGTGAAGCTGTAATTATGCGACAGAAAAAAAGACAAAGACTTTCTCTCAGACTGTGCAGACCCTACCAAATGTTCAAGCATATCAAAGAATGAAGACACAAGGAACGACATAGGGGTGTTTAAGCAGATAGTGGCTAAAAATCTTAGAAAGAGTTAACAAAATACTAAAGGCACATTTTCTTCAAAAATTTACATTTTCACACACTAGTAAATTTACAAAATTTATAATATTACATTTATAATTAAGGTCAACTATCAAACATTGACACAAATTAAAATCCCATAAGTAAATAGAAGAATATAATAATCATGGATTGGTAGACTCAGTATTTTAAAGATGTTAATTGCCTCAAATTGATTATAAATGAAGCATGATCTCAAGTAAAATCTCAGAAGATTTTCTTTTGAAACTGAAAAATGTAATCTAAATCATACATTGTAATACAAGGGGCAAGAATAATGAGGTAATCTTAAATAAAGTTGGATATCAAGATGTCAAGCATTATTCAAGAACTACACTAATTGAGGTGATGAGTTATTATGCCAAGACAGACCACTGAAAGAGGACAGAATACATGATATGAACTCATACTCTGGACGCTTTTTTTTTAAAACCTATTACCTAGCAATGCACTGAAAGAAAGATGGCCTTGGGGCACCTGGATGCTTCCGTCACTTAAGCATCCAGCTTTGGCTCAGGCCATATCACAGTTCATGAGTTTGAGTCCCTTGTCAGGATCTGTGCTGACAGCTCGGAGCCTGGAGCCTGCTCCAGATTCCATGTCTCTGTCTCTGTCTCTGTCTCTCTCTCTCTCTCTCTGCCTCTCCCTTGCTCTGTCTCTGTCTCTCTCTCAAAAATAAATAAACATAAGAAAGAAAGAAAGAAAGAAAGAAAGAAAGAAAGAAAGAAAGAAAGAAGGAAGGAAGGTGGCCTTTTCAGTACATGGTGCTTAAATATATGCTTCTCTCTCTCTCTCTCCACCCTTACCTTTCTCTCTTGAAAATGTTTTCATTTTGTTAGCTTATTGAAGGAGATAACCAATACAATTATAATAAAATTTTATACAGAAACACATTGAAAAATAAAAAATGCTATAAAATGTACAGTATTGTTAATTGATGTCATTGTTATTATTGGAAAGTGTTTTATTTTTAAAGAGGCATAAGTTAGAAAGTGTGTATAGGGCAGCATTAGTAAGCAAGAAAAGTATTATTACTGCAAATCTGACTATGATTTAATATATGTTAAATTTTATGAGGTTATTTTAATCTAATTTCCCGAGTGCCTAATTAACTGAATTTTTTGCTTTGGTGTCTTTAAAATTTAAATTAAAAAAAATTTCCACATGTAATATATGTTCATAATTTATAAATAAAAATAGGACTACAAGGCTTATAATAAAAAAATTCCTGTCCTTTGCTCCAAATTTGCCCACGTTTTTATTCTGCTCCCCAATGACAACTACATTCACAATTTTTCTCCCAACATATATTTCTATATAATCAATAATACGAATCTTCAGGGGCGCCTGGGTGGCGCAGTCGGTTAAGCGTCCGACTTCAGCCAGGTCACGATCTCGCGGTCCGGGAGTTCGAGCCCCGCGTCGGGCTCTGGGCTGATGGCTCAGAGCCTGGAGCCTGTTTCCGATTCTGTGTCTCCCTCTCTCTCTGCCCCTCCCCCGTTCATGCTCTGTCTCTCTCTGTCCCAAAAATAAATAAACGTTGAAAAAAAAATACGAATCTTCATCTATGTATTTTTTTTCTAATTTTTTAAGTCATTTGTTGATTTTCACTGTAAGTGATGAGGCTCCATTCACTTTGTGAAAGCCAAAATGGCACCAAAGTTAAACAGGCAAAGATAACTTTTTTCAAGGCTATTGCAATAGGACAGATAGACTAGAACTTGGTCTGAATTCAGCTTCCCCAAAAGAATGCACTAGAAAGTTTTCTGAGTTGAAGAGGGAGTGTGTGGGGGTGGGGGGTGGGGGTGGGTGGGGTTGGTTCTAGGCCATCTGTGTTTACTAACTGGCTTTATCCAATGAAAAGAGTAAGCTTCTCCTGTTTTCACAACAGAGGTAGTTTCACAATTTGGAGCAAGTCACCTGCAGAAGTTAGATTTCTACCTTCCACAGAACCTGGAAGACCAGGGTGTTTATTCTTCTTTGATGATTATGTTTGAGAGATGGTTCCCAGCTTCTTGGCAAAGGCTTTCATGGGTTGTAAAACAGGCAAGAAGATTTTCAAAAGGTTTATATCCCAAAGGGACAGAGAAAACATTTTACCATTAAAAGTTTTCTAAATAAATGCTCTGAGACAAGAGAGGTCATAGCCTAAAATCAAAAAGAAGCCTGTCTAAACTTTAGTCAGGCTTTGCAAATCATTAAGGCCATCTTGGTCAACTTATACCACAACTTTTGTTTCCATCTATGTAAATGTAAAATTAATCAACATGACTAGGACAGATTTTTAAGATGATTAAATATAAAAATTATACCCCCTCTTGCATTTGCCTCTTCAGATAAAATTATTAATCTGCACTTATATAATGGTAATAAACATAACTGACATTTATGAGCCAGGTGTATGCTATGGGTACATATATCATTTGTACTCATCCCAAATAAGGTGTGAGTTCAGGAATTATTCTAATTAATATAATTGAGGAAATTAAGGCTGAGAGAACTTAAAACAATTCAAGATGAACCGTAAAACTCACTGTGCTCCATACACAAAATGCTTTTTTTCTTCCCTAAACCTACAATACTCCTTTGTATCTATTTGTCTTTGAACATGCGGTGGCCTCTAAAAATACTCTATCTCCCTGAATGCAAAGTACTCATTATATTAATACTTTCTGACCAAGTGAAGATATTGTCCCTAAACTTTCTACATTCCTCCTATCAAGAGAACTTCAGCCTATCCTTCCTTCCAGAACAACCCTCACACAATCTTCTAGAGTCCATATGGCTCAATTTGTGCATGGCTGTCTTCTTCCAGGCGAGTGTGAAATCTCTGAACACAGACTTGATCTCATTTATCACAATATCCCTAAGTACATAATATATACCTATACATATATTAATACTGGTGGGCAAAGGGTAAGTAATGTGTCTGAACTAGGTTCAGGTTCAAATGGCCATTTCCGTTTGAGATGATACAATATAAACAGATTGATGACTCTCAGTGACCAATTCTAAGTAGCTGGGAGCTTTGCCAAAAAAAGAATCATAGATAACTTTACTTCTAGAAATAAGCACTATTACTATGTTTTCATCAAAGAGGTCAGTTGCTAAATGATGGCAACAGTGGGAAAAGACATCCTAAGACAAATTTAAATGTTATTTTTTAATGTTTATTCATTTTTTTGAAAGACAGAGAGAGAGAGAGCACAAGCAGGGGTGGGGAAGACAGAGAGAGGGGAACACAGAATCTGAAGCAGGCTCCAGGCTCTGAGCTGTCAGCACAGAGCCCCATGTGGGGTTCAAACCCACGAACCATGAGATAATGACCTGAGCTGAAGTTGGACGCTTAACCGACTGAGCCACCCAGGTGCCCCATCCTAAGAAAAACTTAAAATAAAAATTAATATTTGATGCTGTTTGATAAAATTCTGTCTGAAAAAGAACTGTATTAGGTACTTAAAGAGTAAATCAATTCACTAATGGTAGAAACTCTGCTAGTAATGTGAGACATATACTGATGAAATGTTTCATTATTTGAAGTTGTGTGCTTTTGAGGATTTTAATCTGAAACCTATTATTCACTAGGTTTTATATGAATTATTTTGCTTCGGGGTGAATCAACAGGATCCTTTTCCTTTTATACTTAAAAAAAATTCCTGCTGCCCACGAAACTTTCAACAGTTTAAAACAATGTATCAATACAATGTAAACAATGTAAAAATACTGCCCAACTAGGAATGCATTTCAGAATCCTGCTAATTGCAGGTATGGGAAAAGCTGCTACATTTTGTAAGCTAGGAAATAAATACAAGTTAAAATCTTTCAAAGAGTAATAGACTCCATAGTCTTGACCAATTATTTCTTCTCTGATAATGAAGGCACTATTTAAATTTTAAGACTACACTTCTGGCAGTAAGCCGTCCCTGTATGATGACAAGCCTATGAGTGCAGCCATGTTGAAGGGGCAGATAGGAGATAAGGGGTACAGGAGAAGAGGAAGAGACTGGAAGGTCTTAGAGTTTTTAACTATTCTTTAAAAACAGTTGGTTTTGAAGTTTAATTTTGCTTTTCTTTACAGTAAAACACATGCATTCTTATGGTTATATATTTCAGACCTCTTTTTCACTAAAGAAGTGAGATTCAGATTACTATTTCCCAGAGGTATGTAGGACTTCATCCTAAGAAATATGATACTTTCATCTGGGTTGGAAAGTTGCAGCTACACCTTAAGAGACAAGGCAGTGTATTAAAAGAAGTGATATGGAGGAGGTAACTTGGGCTTTGCTTTGAGGTATTTCCTTCAATTTTTCCTCCTTTCTTCTTCTTTTGTTGTCTGTTCAATAACTTGCTTGCTAAAGTCATCAAAAGGTAAACCCCTTCCGATGGATATAGAACATAGGTGGTACCATTCCAATGGCTCCGTTATATAACCTGCATTTATAGGCAAGTGATGAAAAAGAAGCTTCTTTCTAATGACTTAAACTTTGTCATTATTTTGCACCATCAAATTTCCTGCAGGAGAAATAATCTTAGATAGACCTTGTTAAATGAATAGATCAGATGAATAATAGAATGAGGATGCCAAATATTTAGGGCTCAGTATGCCTCCTGTTTATAGTTCATAAGTAACTTTACTGTACCAAACATTCATTAGGAAAAACTGAACGCTCTTTCCACCGATATCTAATACTTTGAGAAAACTTATTTTCATGTTAGTATTCATAATTTTCAACCACTTGAAGCCTGATAATTAAGTAGCCAAAAAAAAAAAAAAAAGATTCCCATAAAGCTGGGACCAAAAGGAGAAAAGATTGTGTTCATAAGACCACACATGTCTATGCTATATTTAGTTGTTTTCCACATGTTGGTTTGACTTGTTTTCTTTCCATATGTCAGAACTCCACAACTGCATGAGCAGACGTTATCTTACTTTCTGCTTTTCACCTTGAATTCTATGAGAATAAATGAAAGGCCTGCACTCTGCAGAGGGTTCAGTGGAAAATCCTGGCAATCAGCCAGGGCCACTTGAGAGACGATTTTCTAATACAGCTGCTGAATCATTTCAATGAGATTGTGTGAACTAGATGTGATGTTTACCTCAACTCTAAAGAACATACGTTTTGTGATGGTCAGTCATTACCTTTGTAAACGCCTGAGGAACAATCCACTTCCAGTTTAATATAAAGTCAGTTGAAATAGCATCAAATAATACACATGAATATATATCAGTTCAATTTGGAAAACCCTGTATTGTATATTACTTTTATATTGAAGATATCTAGAAATGGGTAAGATGGGGAAGTATGCCATCTAGATAAATTTCCATAGTAGTTTGAAGAGTTCCACAACTAGAATTAAAACTTATTGAGTATTAAATATACTGAAATCATTTTTTCCTTGAAAATGCAAATACGTGTAACCATGAAGGTCTCTGCTTTTTGGAATGGTAAATATATAATATATAAATATATAAATAAATAATATATATTAACTATATTTGAAGAATGTAGTTTGCTTTTATAAGTAAAACAAAATCTTGTATTTTACTTTTCAGAATCACCTTGATACTTGTGCTGCAGTGATGTCACTGCACAGGACGCTGACGGGAAAGCTAAAGCTCGTCAATTAATTCTGTGTTTAAGTTTGAACTATGTGAGAAGAACAAACCCTGCTTTTTTAAAAAACTTTTTCTATATCAAAGCATATTATTAAACATTTAATATTTTTTAATTTTTTTTAACATTTATTTTTGAGAGACAGAGAGAGACAGAGCACGAGCAGGGAAGGGACAGAGAGAGAGGGAGACACAGAATCTGAAGCAGGCTCCAGGCTCTGTCAGCCCAAAGCCCTGCGTGGGACTCGAACTCAAGGACTGTGAGATCATGACATGAGCCGAAGTTGGACGCTTAACCGACTAAGCCGCCTAGGCGCCCCAACATTTACTATTCACTATTCAAATTTATGTTGAAATTTCACGCTTTGAGTGTCTTAGTTTTATGCCCAAATGACAAAATAATTGCACACATTAGAAATTTGTGTCCTGGAAAAATGCTAGATTATGGAATTGGATGCTAGTTTGTGATTGGCCAAGTATAAAAGGGCTATCATGGTATTTAAGTAAGATTCACTTAAATAAGATTTAATTAAGACTTATTTAAAATCAGAAACACACACATACATATAGACACTGCACCATTTTCTGGTTGTTAGCAATTCTTGATAACCTTAGAAAGACCTTGATTTGATTCCCAGAAATTAATGTGTCCTCTTGGCAAGCTGTGGTATCCCTGGTGAGACTTGCAATGACACATTTGCTGACATCAGAAATAAAAACACCTCATAAAATTATAGATAGTTAAGACTAAGGTAAAAGAGATAGCTGTCAGAAAATTATTTCATGATTTTGTATAATCAGTGATTACCATCAACACGTTGTTACATTTATAAAGAGATGAGCATTACAGTAACTCCAAAATCTTTTACTATCCATGTTAAAAGGGAACTTTAAAAGGGTATAGTCATAAGCAGAAATAAATGATACTGTTTAAAATGATGGTTATTTAAAATCAATATTGTTTTATGATTTAAAACACAATTTTTGAAAAATCTTGCTTATAACATTGACAAATAGTGTTTTTAATTCCATATAATTAAGAAAATATTTATAAGGTTTTCAAACATTGGTGTGTCTCAGTTTTTAGAATTAATGTGCTACTATGTATCTACATGGAAAATCCTTTTAATAAAATAGTTCAGGGGCACCTGGGTGGCTCAGTCAGTTAAGCATCTGAGTCTTGATTTTGGCTCTGGCCATGATCTCATGCTCATGAGACCGAACCCCTCATCGAACTCTGTGCTGAACGTGGAGCCAGTCTAGTATTCTTTCTTTCCCTCTCCCTCTGCCCCTCCCCCACTAGTGCCCTCTCTCTCTTAAAAAAAAAAATAGATAGTTCTATGATGTGTTTCATATAGTAGGATTAATGTGAGAAAATTAATTTAAATTCCTTTCCTATTATCATAATAGTAGTTAAAGTAATAATAATTACATGATAATAATAATGATGACAATAGCAACAAAGATGTATCTATTAATTTCAGGACTTAATCAAATCCAGGAAATAAGATGGGAGCTTAAAATAACTTTTATTATTTAACTATCTCAATAATCCCATGAGGTAGGTATCAATATTAGCATCCTCTTGCAGAAAAGGAAGCAGAAGCATGGGAATATTCGTTATATAGCCCAAGATCGTGCAGCTAGAAGGTGAAGGTCAGCATATAGAAAGGAAAAGTAAATATGTGTTTTTTCCCATATATTTTGCACACACATGAACATACACACACATACACACATATTTTATATATAAACGCATGTACATATATGATTACATATTGATGTTGAAGTATACCAAGAAATTATAAAAGTGGTCATTTTTGAGAGGACACTGAAAAGCAAGACTGGGAGAATGATTATCTATTCTTGCATTATTTAAATTGTTCCAGATAAATGCTAATATACCCAGTTATTTTCATATATACGTATATGAGGGGTTTTTTTTTAAATATATTTCACCTATCTCCTACTCACCTCTCCTCTGGAACCACCAGCTTGTTCTCTGTATTTAAAAGTCTGTGATTGTGTTTGTCTCTATTGTTTGTTCATTTGTTGTTTCTTAAAGTCCACAAATGAGTGAAATCGTATGGTATTTGTTTTTCTCTGACTTATTTCACTTAGCATTACACACTCCAGTCTATATTGTTGCCATCTATATTGTTGCGAATGGCAAGATTTCATTCTTTTTTTATAGCTGAGTAATATTCTATTGTATATATACACCATATCTTCTTTATCCTTTCATCTACATGCAGACACTTGGATTACATCCATAACTTGACCATTGTAAATAATGGTGCAATAATCATAAGAGTGCATATATCTTTTCATATTAGTATTTTCATTTTCTTTGGTAAATACCCAGTAATGGAATTACTGGATCATATGGTGTTTCTATTTTTAATTTTTTGAGGAAACTCCATACTGTTTTCCACAGTGGCTGCACCAGCTTGCATTCCCACCAACAGTGTGTGAGGGTTCCTTTTTCTCCACATGCTCGCCAACACTTGCTATTTCTTGTGTATTTGATTTTAGTCATTCTGACAGGTGTAAGGTGATATCTCATTGTGGTTTTGATTTGTATTTCTCTGATTATTAGTGACGTTGAGCATTCTTTTCATGTGTCTGTTGGCCATCTGTATGTCTTCTTTGGAAAAATGTCTATTCAGCTCCTCTGCCCATTTTTAATTGGATTATTCTTTTATTTTTTGGTGTTAAGTTGTATAAGTTCTTCATATATTTTGGATATCAGCCTCTTATCAACTATATGTAGGAGTATTTTAAAGAAATACTCTAATCGTATCTTCTACTGATACTATATCCGTAAGATATTATACACAACATATATCATCCTATATTAACATAGCATATATTGTTAGTAGATGTGTGAGAGAAGAGAGAGAAGAAGAGAGAGAATGAGCATGCTACCCATCTGAGTTTATATCAGAATTTAGAAAAGGATCTCATAAACTTTAAGCCCCAAGTAAACATTAGCTATTATTGTTATTACACAGATGGTAGAAATCTATCTTCATATTTAGGTACATACGTATTCTAGCTATATTCTACTCATTTAGACTGCATTTAAATAACTAGCTTTGTTCTGAAGAAAATGTTTTTTGTCAACCTTTGTTACTCTCTTTAGCATAGACATTTAAAGTTTCTAATGAGTGGGATGCCTGGGTGGCTCAGTCAGTAAAGCATCAGACTTCAGCTCAGGTCATGAGCTCATGGTTCATTGAGTTCAAGCCCCGCGTTGGGCTCTGTGCTGACAGCTCAAAGCCTAGAGCCTGCTTCAGAATCTATGTCCCCCTCTCTCTCCTCCCCACCCCTGCTTGTGTTCTGTCTCTCTGTGTCTCTCAAAAATAAATAAACATTAAAACAATTTAAAAAATTTTTGTAATGTTTATTCATTTTTGAGAGACAGAGAGAGAGATAGAGTGTGAGCTGCGGAGGGACAGAGAGAGAGGGAGACACAGACTCTGAAGCATCTCCAGGCTCCGAGCTGTCAACACAGAGCCTGATGCGGTGCCTGAACCCACGAATCATGAGATCATGACCTGAGCCGAAGTCAGATGCTTAACCGACTGAGCCACCTAGGTGCCCCGATATTTTTAAGTTTCTAATGAGTAATGAGTAATTTACTCAGCAATTCTAATGCTCTTGGCCATTTAAATGAGAGTTGGTGTTTACTGGTAATGACCTAAGAGTTTTGCAGCCTATGCAGATAAGCATTGTGTTAAGAGACAAACCACAAGATGGCAGTGTTCTCAGAGAACCATATGATTCTAGATAGTACATATTCCTACTGGACTGCTCCTGTTTAAAGTGATCGAATAATTATTTCAAGATGTTATTCAGATGGACGATGATGGACAGAAGAATCTGCCGTAATACCATATGTCTTTCTTTTCCGATAAAGTAATCAAATAGAATGAGGAATATTCGGATTGATTATGTAGGAAAAAAGAGTCTACCAGATATTAGTAAATAACAGAAACAATGGTACTGTGAAGCAGAATAATTAAAATAGAGTGAATACAGAGAAGGCATGGTAATTTATGTATTATTTATTCTGGACAAGTAAAAGAATTAAAAGAACCTGTAAGAGAAACTGAGAGATGAAGAAAGTGAGAGAATAAGGAGATCTTTTAAAGTAATGATTTCTTCAACTTGCACAGGAGCACATAATTGTCAGGTGTTCTGATCTCATCCATGGTATCTTTAAATTAAATGATTAAAACTGGGAATTCACTAAAAGAGTTAAATAGTTTTTATTGGTAAGAACCACTTTAATCCTGCATGATCATAGGTTAACAGTATTTTCGAATAAGATAAAACAAAAGCAAACAACGAAAAATTGTATTAACAACACAATAACAGAGAAGGACACAGGCAATAATAGAACTCTATATAGGGATATGAATTTAAAAATGCTTGTTTTATGCCATTTTTACTCTTAAATGTCATGCTATTTCTCTCTTGTAAATATTAACCTTATACCCCTCATTCTCTTTTGCCCAAAATTAAAAACAAAATGGAAGCTGCAAACACAATTTTTTCATTTCATTCTTTGCTAATATTTATACCACAATTGATGGATATTATTTTTATTTTTAGCACTTCTTCCTAACTTTCCCCATATTTATTAACAACGTATTTCTTATTATATCTATTTCTCCTCTATTTTATTCTAATTTGGTTTATATCTCATTTTATCTCTTCTCTTATTTGGTCTTATAATAAAAAAAACTATTTTGAAATTTTTTAAGAAAAATTAAAAGACATTTTGAAGTATTTTGGAAACAGATTTCTGTTTCTCAGTATCATCTTACTTTACATATATTTCTCTTATAGTTACGTCCAATGTGGGACATGGTTTAAGAGAATTCAATATATCATAGGGGTATCTTATTACAGATTTTGAAATTAGAAGAAGAAATGGCTGATACAAGAAAAATAATAATCTTTGTCAAACACATGCACAATTAAAAACAAAATATCTTGGAAGTTATTTCCTTATATGGAAAATACCAGTGTTCACTATATTCTCGAGAGCTCTATTTACACTAAACAACAACAAAAAAGAGAGAGTGAAAGAAAGAGAATGAGAGAGAGAGAGAGAGAGAGAGAGAGAGAGAGGGAGAGAGAGAGAGAAGATCATGGGCAAACTATTTGTCTTTTATTTATTGATGGAGTTTCCCAATATATTGAAGCGTATATTGAATCTATATGTAATTTAATATTTAAAATGTCTACTTTGTATATATAAGAGGTCTGAGCATTCTATAACGTGTTTCTCCAATTTTACTTGTTGTTCTCCATCTAACAGATAACTCTTGTATTTGTTTTATTTGAAATTCAACTCAGGAGTCAAGCTTCACTAAGCCCGCAGGCAATAACTTGCTACACATGGTCGGCTTTGCACCTCAAATACTCTCAAATTCCTTCTCTTTGTCTCCCCTTTGCCATTTTTCCCACACCATAGATCATTTCTCTCCAGATAACAGCAACAAGCCCCTACAAATGGCCTTCTTGCCTCTACTTTCTTTTTTAAAACAAATTTTTTTAACATTTATTTACTATTGAGAAACAGAGAGAGACAGACCATGAGCAGGGGAGGGGCGGAGAGAGAGAGAGAGAGAGAAAGAGAGAGAGAGAGAGAGAGAGACACAGAATCTGAAACAGGCTCCAGGCTCTGAGCTGTCAGCACAGAGCCCCACGCGGGGCTCAAACCCATGAACTGTGAGATCGTGACCCGAGCCGAAGTCGGATGCTTAACCGAATGAGCCACCCAGGCACCCCCCCTCCTTTAAAAAAAATTTTTTTTAACATTTATTAGCCTTCTTGCATCTACTTTCTACCCCAGTCTTTCTGCTAGATTGCAGTTAATGGTTTATTTCTAAAAATAACAGGCTTCATTCAGCTGGCATTTCTGAGCACTTATTATTTGTCAATCACACAGTAGTATGAAATAGAACTTTACAGGGTCCCTGACTTCATAGAGACTAATCAAAACAAATTAAATCATTGACTTTATTTTTGAATCATTTTAATCTGATTTTATATTTTGCCAAATGATGGTGTCTTCCATTACAATGTGAGGCCCTAAATGGGGTCAAATGGCCTGTTACCATTGATCTTTCTACACAACAGGGGCTCCAGCTCACTTTTTTTTGCAAACAGCAGGCACACAATTTTATTTATTTTTTAAATAATTAGCTAGCTTTAATTTCTCATTGACAAGTTAAAAGCACACGATTTTGACAAAGGCAATATCAATGTTTCTATTTCTTCAGTTACAAAGCAGGTGTGCTTTAAAAATTTACTTCTGTTGCACTTAAATGAAAACTGCATACTTTGTATTTGTCAAGGATTGCTTTAAAAACACGTAAAATAATACATTTTTATATTGTTTATAGAAATAAACTGATGGGGGTGCCTGGGTGGCTCAGTTGGTTAAGGGTCTGACTTCGCTTTGGGTCTGATGTCAGGGCTCCTGAGCTCAAGCCCTCATCAGGCTCTGTGCTAAAGACTAGAGCCTGCTTCAGATTCTGTGTCTCCCTGTCTTTCTGCCCCTCCACTGATCGCTTTCTGTCTGTCTCTCTCTCAAAAATAAACATCATTTTTTAAAAAATAACTAATAAAAAAAGAAATAATGAAGGCTGAAGAAAAAGTTTAAAAAGAGGAAGAAATGGCATCCACATGTCTGGAGAATTAATACAAAGTCTGATTCACCATCTTGTCTTCCTTTTCAGGCTATCATGCATTATTTTCCACACTTTATTTTAGCAGTAGAATTCTTCCTCTCCTCCCGATAGCTTCACATGGTTTAAATAGAACAAAGTAAAAATGCTCGATTGAAGAAAACATGTCTGCAGAAGTTTTTCAGTGTCCCACCCCAAAGAAATCTCCTTGGTCCTACAGTACAGTTGTAAGAGAACCAGAGACCATTTTAAAAATCTAATTCTCGGGGCGCCTGGGTGGCTCAGTCGGTTGAGCGGACAACTTCGGCTCAGGTCACGATCTCGCGGTCCGTAGGTTCGAGCCCCACGTCGGGCTCTGTGCTGACAGCTCAGAGCCTGGAGCCTGTTTCAGATTCTGTGTCTCCCTCTTTCTCTGACCCTCCCCTGTTCATGCTCTCTCTCTCTCTCTCTCTCTCTGTCTCAAAAATAAATAAACGTTACAAAAAAAGAAAAATAAAAAAAAAATCTAATTCTCTAGAAAAAACCTGGCCTTGTAAGTAAGTACTTAGGCTTTTTTTTTTTTTTTTTTTTTTTTCTGGAAGCCACAAGGATGGGTGGGTATATTCATTTGCAAGTGAACCATCCATAGTTTATATTTTTACTGCCTAGGCAGAACCATTAAGGCAAACATTCTAAATACCACTATAAAGATTTTAGTTATTTAAAAGATAATACAAAATCTTCGGTGAATGGCAAATCAGTTTGATCATGAGAATGAATGCTTTTGAATGCCTTGTTTGGTTGTGTACACTTGCATAAGTTGTTTTCCATAAAAAAAAAACTATAATTAAGATCTTTAAGTAGGGATAAGTGGCTAATGAGCAGTATTCTCAAAAAGGAGGAAAAAAAAAAGAAACAAAAAGAGCTTTGCAATTCCTTACTGATGATGATTTAGGCCAGATTACAAGAAATGAAGAGATCTGGATCCTTTTCAGACAATTAAAGGAACACTGAGAGGCATATAAATTCAGTTTAAAACTAAGAGACCCAGAAGCAAAAGGCTTGCTTTCAAAGTCAAGCTTTTTGTGTGTTCGTTGGTGGTGCCGGGAGTGATTCTGCAGCCATCTCTGGTTCCTTCTCGTGCTTTATGTCTGGGTTACCTATGTGTGTATCAGAAGCAAATGCTTGTGATGACAAAAATAGATGTGAAAGTATGTGAAGTTCCATTAAAGACTAAAAGTCCTTAAAAGTGCATAAAAATTCATAAAAGTCTATTAATGCATAAAATGCATAAAACACGCAATAAAAATGCATAAAAGTCCACTAATGACGGAAAATATGCTAGAAATAATTGGTCTGAACAAGCTTTGGGATAGTTCACATTTTTGAAAGTTGGTACCAACAAAGACAAATTATATGTGACACATCCCACTTATGATATTTTTCCTTTAGTTTTGATAACATGTAAGTAGCCCCTTTAAACTACAATATTCTTTGAAGCATCTCTGATACCAATTGTCATCATGTATCTTCAGCTTTCTCTGAGAAGGAGCAGCCTAGTCACTTCTTATTAAGTAAGTTTTTGATTATCCAAGGTAGTCTCTGTTCCACTTACCAGAGATGATAAGGGCTCTTTTGTAATAGAGGAAAAAATGACCCAGTATCTCACTGTTTCTTTTCCAGCAAAAAGTTATATAATCATTCATTAAAACCTATCTTACTTTCACATTAGTTAATTTAAGAACAGAGCTCACTAAAATGAAACTTTTAAGTCAAAAAATAAAACTAGGGGAGGTAACTTCCAAAGCACCTTTACTAATCTGAATGGTATTCATGAGAAATCTAAAGGTATTCTATTTTATGATTCAAGAATTCACAAATGGAGACTCTTATACAATTTACACACTACATGGAAACAAGTAGTTTGGGTGATTTACTGAAAATTGAAAGGGCAATAAAGTCAAAGTAAAATCCAAATACTTCTTTAATATGAATTTTCCTCCCAGTATGTCTCTCGCCTTAATTTGATGTGTAGTATGCCCTTGTAGAAGTGATAGCATGAAGTGTTGCTAATATATTATTTAGTCAGTTTTGAGCATACTGATACTGAATTAATGTTAAATTATTCATGCAGATACTAAGATTGCTGACACCAGATCTTAAACAAATATTAAGGGCTTGGAAGGAAATTAACACTACCAGAAATAGTTAATATGTTAAAAGTTTAATTAAGTTACAGTGTGGTTTAACAAGAGGCATAACTGGGGTGCCTGGGTGGCTCAGTCGGTTAGGCGTTCAATTTCTACTCAGATCATAATCTCTGGGTTCCTGGGTTCGAGCCCTGCATCAGGCACTGCACTGACAGCTCAGAGCCTGG
Organism: Acinonyx jubatus; assembly: GCF_027475565.1. Classification (NCBI taxonomy): domain Eukaryota; kingdom Metazoa; phylum Chordata; class Mammalia; order Carnivora; family Felidae; genus Acinonyx; species Acinonyx jubatus. Next base: position 24,598,566 of record NC_069394.1, read on the forward strand.
AGCCTGCTCCAGATTTTGTGTCTCCCTCTCTCTGTCCCTCTCCCACTAGTGCTCTGTCTCTCTCACTCTCTCAAAAATAAATAAACATTAAAAAAATAAAAACAAAACAAAACAATAGGCTTAACACTTCTCTTTCATTTTTTAATTCAATAAAAATACCAACTTGGTAAATAGGGCAATTTGCTAAAAATATGTTTTTTTTCTTTAAATGTGTGTGTGTACATTTAACATGGAATGATTTCATAAGTTTTCACTCAGTTTTAAGTGCCATGCTCATTTTTAAGAATTTTATAAATTCACCCTATTTTTATTTGCTTTGCCTCTAATTCATTTCATCGAAACGTTTATTTTCACCACCCTTTATTATCCCCAAAGTTCTGAAAACACTGAGTAAAAGGTCTATGAAATATGAATGTTCAACAAAGAAAATTTTTAGAGTAAACTGATTTTCAACAAAAGTGGTGAGGAGGCACATTTGCTTTTCATGTATTCAGAAAAAAAAAAAACCTATTTCCAAAATGCAAATCCTTCCTATTTTCATTGTTTTTTTTCTATTTTAATGATAAAAATGCCTTCTTTTTATATAAAATAATAAAATTTAGTTGAAAGGAGAGCAAGAGAGCAGCATTTTTAGACTGGATCAGTATTCATTAGAGGAAATCTATCTTGAAGGGTACAAATCATGTTTTTTTTTTAGGCATTTTAATTTTCCATGCCTGTAGACATCAGAGAAGAATTCCCATTGTTACCACAGGGAAGCCTATGAATATACTGCTACTTTCTCTCAGAAATGGATTATGGAATTATACTGTTACATGTGCTTTTATAATATATGTAAGATGTACACCAGTTTCAGAAGCTCTGCCTATTTCCATGCAATCTTCACTTACGAACAACTAAAATTCTAACTTTCCATTATTGACAACAGCAGAGATGGAAAAGATTTGATTAAAAGAATGTAGAAATAAAGGCCAAAAAATATAAATGAAAAAATATTTTAAAATGTATAAAAGTGATAAAGTTAATAAGAAAGACTAAAATAAAAGTAACACAATTAGGCATCATTTATTGACTAAGTCATTTTATAAAATATTATATCTATCAATATAATTTTAATGTTATTGCTTTAACAGTGATCAGTACTTAGTAATAAACCCTCCAATCACATAGAAGCTAAAAGAAAAATAAATGACAAGTTGGTCTCATGTTAACCTAAGCCAAATTAATTAACCTCAATATTTCATGGGCTTTATTCCAGATGAAGTTTATTCATATATTCGAAAGAAACAAAAAAGGGAGAAAAAGATATTAGTTTATTCATATATTCGAAAGAAACAAAAAGGGAGAAAAAGATAGGTTTGGTTTTGTCAGTGTGCTTGTGATATATATTCTTTGTAAATTATTCACATAACTTTCTCCCTGGAATATGTATGAACTTTTTATTTGTGAAAGATCCTGACAGACTTAAACATTTCCAGCATGACTCTTGGGTCACCTTTGGCCCCACAACCATTCCTCCCCACCTTCCACTTTTTTGCTAAACCCAAATGGCCAAAACAAAAAGCGCTAAATTGCAAAAACAATCCACCCCCTTATGGACACTGTTTTTAAACAACTACTGTGGAAACTGGCTGAGCTACAGCAGCTCCCTCTGGCTAAAGTCTACCTTTCTTCTCCAAGGGAGACCAATCTTTCTGGGCTATGGTGAGGCCTCGGCATTTGGAATTAAAGTTTCTGCCTAGAAGTGCTCTAATTAATGTTGCTTCTGCAGATTTTGACATGACTTGGAAGGGGGGACTGGATCTGCTGCTTCTCAGCTACGATCGTTTCTTCAAAGCTAATGTGCACAGGACCCATATATCTTCCGTTCTCAGATCTTTTAATCAGTGCTCCCCATCATTCTGTTGAATACTACCTCAACTTGACTCTTTCTCTTTAGACTTCTTATGGTAGGTCTCTTGATGTAATCATTTTCACTATTTAGGGCTTGTTATGGATAAAGTGAGTGTTGAACTGAGCTTAAGGGAATCTTCCTATCTATCTCTTTTTGGTTCTTTTTATTTTAATATAGATGGTCAACAGTCAGCCAATGAAACTCCCGTTCAGTGTCCAGCATCTTACTCATACAAATGTTATGGTGCCGCAGCACTAAATATTGAAGCTGTTACAGCATTTTACCAACAACGATTTAGAATTTCAATGGCCACTTGGGGAATTTGAGATTAAAGTAATTCACGTATGTCACATCTTAAATTTAAAGGGTTCAAAGACTATGATTATTCCATAAAAAGCATGATTATTTTTTGATATGAGGAGGCTTCTAAAAGACAGGAAAGTTCTAACATTGCTTCCTTGAAAGACTCCTTATAAAAAGTTAATAAATATGAAAAATATAAAATCAGAACTCAAACTCTCCTTTCTTTCTTCTGATTCAACTCCAGGCTGGGCATCTATCAAGTCCCTTATATCTCAACTTTTCCTTCTCCATTCATATTAACTTTCTATTACTGCATGACAAAATACCACATACTTATCAACCTAAAACAACATCTATTTATTATCACATTGATATGAGGTAAGAAGCCCAGGTGGGCTCCACTGGTCCTCTGTCTACGATCTGACAAGGCCAAAGTCAAGTTGTCTGCCAGGCCTCACTTTAATTTGGAAACTTAGCGGAAGAGTTCATTCCCAAGTTCATTCAGGTTACTGGAAGAATTTGTTCCTTACAGTCAAAGAATGAGGTCCCCATTTCCTTGCTGGCTATCAGCTGGAGGCTGTTCTCAGCTTCCAGAGGCACCTACATTCATTTCTCAAAGTGCCTTCCATCTCCAACCCAGCCATATCACACTCTCTCTCTCAAGCTTCAAATGTCTCTGATTTTCCCTTCTGTCACTTGCCAAAGACCATTATCTATTTTCAAGAGCTCCTGTAATTAGGTGAGGCCCACCCTAACACTCTCCCTATCTTAAAGTTAACTGATCAGTCCCTCAGTTACATCTGCAAAATCGCACTTGCCATGTAAAATGATGTAATCACAGAAGTAACATCATGAATAATGTGGGCCACCTAGAATTCTGCCTCCTACACCATTGCTTTGTATTTTCAGCTCCTTCAGTAGTTTCATGGACCCTCTCCCCACTTCCTCCACACAACCTTTCATTGGCTAATATTTCCTCTTGACTTCTCATAATTTGGTCAAACATGAAACCTAGATTTGTATAATTTAGTTGAAACTTTCCAACTCCTCATGAGAAACAATGAAAGTTCACAGTAGAATATAGGATTGTTCTAGCAGCTTATAACAAGTCTTGAATTGAATCCATCATCTTATAGGCAAAAGAATTATGAAAAAAAAAGTTGGTTAAGGAAGACAGGATGGATTGAAACCCAAATGACATCAAATATATATGTATCAAAGCATGGATATAAAAAGTATAAAAGTAGAAGATGACTTCAGTATCTGACACTGAGATTTTTGCTGTCAATATTGATTAATCAATATCCAATTCTATAAAGGAAAGAAGTGTAGCTTCCAGGTTTTAAAGGCTATTTCACTTCCACCTTCAGAGATTATTCCACTCTCATTCAGAGAGGAAACCTTATAACTGGCCTACCGACCTTTGTGGATGGTCTTAATGCTGAAACATCAAGAGATTGCTCAGCACTTTGAACATACTTTGATTTAGAAAGAAAAAAAAACATTAAACTCCAATTAGCTGGTCTTCTTATTAAGCATTTACATGAACACATGTCCATGTCTAAATCAGGAAAGACAAATATACCTGCGGTTTTTGTAAAGGAAATGGTCACCAAAAGAACAATTATTCTCCCTTCACTTGAAAGACAGACTCTGAGTAGACAAAGGACAAACTCTGTGTGACAGAATGACATCTCTCTGAGGAATGAGTTGCTCTGTTCAGCCCACTGTTTCCCTTAATAAAAAAGGGAGACATTTTGATGCAACTGCAAATACAAAATGTTTTATTTCTATTTGATACTGTCTAGCCTCTCTACCATAAGTCTTATTATTTTTGTATCATGTGTCCTTGGAGTAGCAAACATATTTTAGAAGTAGGAGTCTCAAATGACCCTCAGACTCTGCATTTGTCTCAATCACTTCGTCAGTCTCTCTGGGCTTTCTCAATAGTGATACGCTTTGCTATTTGCTGAATCTTTTTAGCGTAGATCTATTTTGCCTACAGCATACTACTAGTAAATACAGACCAGAAGGCCTCTTTCTGAAACAGCCAGGAAAATAATAACCAGACTATAGTTTAATACTGTCTCAAACTGATTATTTTCTATAGAAAATATATGTCAGAAATCTGGCCATGAGAGCATCAAGGCCAAAGAAAGAAGGTATGGGCCACACAAAGGATCATGAGCCATTAAGGATCCGAACTGATCTGACTGGTCATTTGTTGAAACTGGCCCCATTCTCATTTAAAACAAGACTGTTGAAGAACTGGCACCCATTGTCTATGTGTCCCCTGTCAAAAATAGTGTAGTGTTTCTTTTTCAAAGACTAAATGCCATTCTTGACTTTTTTGGCTAATTATCAAAAGCTCCTTGGATAGTTTTTCAGTAGGGTACTGTTAGGATACTGGTCATAGGACACTGTTGACATTGGATGCCTAACTTTTTCTAATTAGCTAGCTTGATATATGACCTGACAAAAATTGACACAACTATGTCTTTCCCTGGACAAACTTATTAAAGGTTATATTTTGTAATATAAAGCCCTTCCTTTTAAAACTCCCTTATTCTTGAGTTTCGCCATTGATACGAAACTTTCTTTCCATTTGTACATGAAAGACCATGATAAGATTTTATGTTCTATCTCAACAGGACAATACAAATCAGAGACGCATTGTTTATTGATCCTATAGCAAAAGCTTACCCTCTTATTTAGGCACAATTGAAGCAATCATACCATTCACACATTTTCCTTCTACTAGACTGAACTCCTACAAAATCTTTCTTCTCCTCCCTATACATATTTTCATCCATTACTGTAAGATTCTAAACTTTTCAGATAATTTTTCCTTCTCAGTGGATGGTATGACTTGAGACATTCATGCACTTATCAGGAATTATTTCAGCTCCAAATCTCCCTGAAATCTTTTTAGAGAAATCAGATTTAGAATTGCTTTTGGATACCTTCTGTTTGAAAGTTGAACATGGAGGTTTTTAATCTGGATTTTAAAATACAAAAAACTCAAATTTCTTGAATCCAGCTTTCCAGGGACAAAATCTGTAGTGGTTTGTCATGCTATAGCTTTTAATAAGACCATCAGTTAACTAGAGAGTAGACAGCAAATGTCTATACAGCTATCAGATAATCCCTTCAGGTAGGTAATGATTTTACTATGCTTTAGAAACAACACAGCCTCTTTAAAAAAAAAAATACGTATTTATCTTGAGAGACAGAGAGAGAGAGAGAGAGAGAGAGAGAGAAGGAGTGAGTAGGAGTAGGGGAGTGGCAGAAAGACAGGGAGAGAGAAAATCCCAAGCAGGCTCTGTGCTGTCAGTCTGGAACCCAATGCAGGGCTTAATCTCATGAAACTGTGAAATCATGGCCTGAACCAAAATCAAGAGTCAGATGCTTGTCTGACTGAGCCACACAGGGACACCATCACAGCCTCTTAGTTGCAGGTGCTACCTCTATTAAATACCACAATCATGTAAAAGTCCTACTAGATGTGTCCTCCAAAGGCATTGGCTATAATAAGTGCGAGTCACATACTATACAGCTGACCCAAGAAGCAAAAGACACTTCTTTAAACAATTCTTATGCTATATAAGCTTCATGTTATCCACAAAGTTCAAAAATAAAGGTTCTGGCTAACTCTTGACTACTGGCTCTTGAGTTGTGAGTGAATACTAATCTCAAGCACTTGACTCTCCAATACCAGACAGGAAAATATCACATGGTTTGTTTCAACCAGATGGTCTTCGGTGGCAATAAGACTACTACTTGGTCTGCTCAAAGATGCTAAAATAATGTCTCTCAATGAAGTTACTTTCCTTTCTGCTGTGGAAAGGAAAAAAAAATTAAGAACAGTCATAAATAAACATTGGTGGGAAAATTTCAATAAGTGAAAATAATGTCCCTGGAGCAGGTCTCACCTTTCAAGCACACAGTCCTGAGAAAACTATGTAGATTGGACATGGACAGGAGGTAAAATTTATAAGCCTTTTGAATATCCAAAATGGGTTTTTTTCAGATACAAACTTCCTTATATTTTTCAATTTCAATTTCAGTATCTTTGTTTTCTGGTGGCCTAAAAGGTGTTTCCCTGACTAAAGCAACGGTTCTGACAATAGAAATATTGAGAACTATTTATTCACTTGAATATTGAGAAAGGAATTCAATTTTTTGAAACAATAATAAAGAAACTCTGTGAGGCTCTGTCCTTAACCCAGAAGTATCCCTGTCCCTATTACCGCAAGTCTCCAGAGAAAATAGAATAAGTACATGACCTATTGAAGCTGAAACTTAAAAAACTAAACAGGGGATTTTAGTTGCTTGTCCCAAGCTCTCAAAACCCTTAGATCCACTCCAAAAGAACCATCACAGATTACCACCTTGTGAACTGCCCATGCAACTGGGGATCTCACCTTCTTCTGCTCTTTCAAATATGGCTAAATATGGATAAACCAGTAGGCATTTAATACAGTATCCCTAACCATATAATCAACATGTCCCAGCAGCTTCTCCCTAGGATAAATCACAGGAATCCTTGCATGAATGTTGGCTCAGAGTCCTGGTTTATTGTATATACCAGTAATGTAAGACCAATATTGAACCTCATAGAAAGACATTTTATCATGTACTATTAACCACAGAAAATCAATTTTTATATTCATGTTTCCCAGTTAAGAAGATATCATACCACTGCCTCCTGGATTTTTTGCCAATAGGAGATCTAAAATGGAATATTTCTCAAGTTTTTCAGGAAATTATCAGCATCAAGAAAGCATTTTCTTCATTTCCTTTCCCTCATATTGCTGGAGTTCCATACACCACAAAGTATCCAGCCAATTCTATTAGTCATGGTACATGCATTAAATCAGCAATATCTATATGAGGCCTGTCTAAGAACAAGATCAAACCTTAGATCAAGCAGCAGACTGTTGATATTAAGTTTCTGACTGAGACATTTGGATTAAGACCCCAAATGACAGAAGTCATGATTCTACATTCTTTTTTTTTAATTAAAAAAAATAATGTTTATTTATTTTTGATAGAGACAGAGACAGAATGTGAGTGGGTTAGGGGCAGAGAGAGAGGGAGACACAGAATCCGAACCAGGCTCCAGGCTCTGAGCTGTCAGCAGAGAGCCCGACGCGGGGCTCAAACTCACAAACCTTGAGATCATGACCTGAGCTGAAGTTGGACGCTCAACCGACTGAGCCACCTAGGCACCCCCGTGATTCTACATTCTTTTTGTATTTTTTAACTTGGTATTTAAGGATATGATTTTCCCACTATGTTGCCTTATGGGTTTTTACTGTTAAAATGAGATTTTAAAGTTTTTCTTCCAAACTTGATTCTCTGGATAAATCTGGAGGATAAAGAAAATTTTTGCAAATCTACAGATATCAAAATTCCCTTCTTTACTGTCTCAGGGTAGAGATAAGAACCATTCTACTTAATAACAATAGTAGCAGAACCTTGGCTAAGAGGTTATTGTCTAAAACTTTCTGGTAATTATCAAGTCAATACTTGTTTTCTCTATTGTCAATTATTGGTTTTTCTCCAGAGACTTAAATGCTTATAGCCACTTACTGGTACATGATTGAGATGCAACTGCAAAGACAAAAGTAACAAGAAGACATGATGACAGCTCTCACCAAGTTCTAGACTGCCATCAGCAGCAGATCTGGAGTTCTGAACACAGCAAGGTGCAGTTGCGTGATGAGACTTAGTCTCCCTGTTAACCAAAAGAGATAGCCACTGTGGCTGTCACATTCCCCTGGCTTCTGCAGCTGCTCCTCCCTGCCCCTCTTGCACATGACCCTACCTCTTACAACTACTCTGAGTCAAATCTCTCAATAAAATCCAATTGCATAAACCATTGCTCATAATCACTAGAATGGTTGGTTCTTCCTTTTCCTAAAGCCAATTTTGATCACCTATGCCCGATATTAGCTGAACCTCTGCTAAACGTCTATAAAAGTTCCTCTTTCGTACCAAAGGCAGAACACTTCTTCAGAGTTCTCACACTGCAGTGCTCTGAATAAAAGCTTATGTTTAACAGTGCTGTTGAAATCCTTCTATGTATTAGTAATTCAGTTTATTCATACTGTTATTACATGTTTACAGTTTTCAGTTCCATTTATTCAACTCTTTTCTTTATTATTACCAATTACGGTTACATGATATCTTCTTTACATGAGATCTTCTGTTTTCAATAAATATTTTGGCAAAACCCACTTTTATCTATTTGCCTTATTACACTTTTAACCTTGCCCATAATGTCTCTAATGGTTTTCATTCTCTATATTTATTTGTTTACTTCAAAAGTGGCTTTTGTATTCTTTTATTTCTTCATTTATTCTCCCTAGTGTTACGCAGGTTCCATATATTGCAAGATATATTAGTCACGGTATGTGCACTAAATCAACATGAGGTTTTCCAATAACTAGAAAACACAGATTTGGAAACAAGAAGTTATATGGAATAAGACTTTCTCCATTCACCTATTTTTAGACAAGGATTAACAATGGAAGTGTCCTAGTTTTGATCCATTATTATACATAGGACATATGTAAAGTTGATGAAATAGACCTTTATGGGATCATCTAGAACTAAAGAAACAGAATAATGATCTATGACTTTTTGAGGGCTTTTTAAAAACAATGGAACTTCTTTTCAGAAAAATGCACATAAGTACCTACTTATGCCTAAATATTTATGCGCAGTTTTAGAGAGTGCACAGATTTCTTGAAGTCAGTCTTGTATGCCTAAGTATCTACAAAAATCTACTCTTATTTTGCCTAGAAGAGCCCCCAAGTATTTATATCATGTACTGTGTTTTTGTTCTGCAGCTGTCTTATAAGCCTATTTTTTAATCTTGGATTGACAATAAATGAATAGCTTAAGCAAGTGACACCCAGGAAGTGTCCTATGTGTGTTCACTTCAAAAGGCTCAATTAATATTGTAATGAATATTTATTGATTCTCCCCAGAATTTATGGCACTATCACATAAAGGCTATTTGTTTTAGGGTTCTCCTGTGCACATTTGGGCAGAGATTGACGAAAGACTTTAGTTAATTTAAACAGATACCTTCTTTTATATAAACTTTTCCTGTAAGATAGAAGTATGCACATTTAGAAGTCTACATTAACAAACTAATTAAATCATATGGCATGATTGAGATAATCTGATGGATGATATTTCTCACTCTGGTTTGTAGATAAGGAAATATTTGAATAAGAGAAGAAAGTCACACTAAGCCCCACTCACCTATCTTTGTCACTTTTAAATTATCCTGTTGCTCTATTTTTTTGACTATGTCAGTTATAAAAGCTAGTCCAAGAAAATGAAAGTAGACAACGAAAAATAGAGAATGGCATATTGACAGCTATCTTTCTGTTTATATAAATGGCACTTAGATTCCCAACATATCTTTGTAATTCCCACCTGTCTGACTCAATATTGGAAAGGCCAGTGTGTAAATGAATAAGAGCCTGGATAGATATTTAGGAGAAAACCATCACATGGGTAGAGAAAATCTCACACATATCTTGGCTCATCATGAATTTTGCCTCAGTGATAATCAGTGCCAAATAAGGAAGGCAAAACAGGTGTTATTTGGAGCAATGGGAGACAGGACCTCTTACCTTGGGCATTAGTAACCTCATGGTGTACAATTACAGTGGTCACTAGGGTGCAAAGGACTTCTGCTAGTTGAAGAGCTTTTTGTAGACAAAATATGAAAGCAGTCTAGATCAGAAAAGCAAAACAAGGCAGGTGCTATATCAAAACCTGAAGAGGTGGCTGGGGGGGTGGGTGAAATAGGTGGTGGGGATTAAGGAGTACAATTCTGATGACCACCAGTTGTTGTATGGAAGTGTTGGATCACTATGTTATACACCTGAAGCTATTATTACATTGTATGTTAACTAATTGAAATTTAAACAAAAACTTTAAAAAAAAGAAACAAAAGAATGTGTGTTCTATTCATACATGGTATACCGGTGAGTCTCTCTGGTTCAAGTACATAAGACATTTCTTTTCCTTCTTCTTCTTCTTTTTTTTTTTTTTGAGAAGGAGGTGGATGGAATTTCATGAGTTGTAGATGAATATGAGTTGCAAAGATATATAATTTATTGCATAAGTATATATAGTAATGATGAATTGATAGTATAACAGCTATAACCTAATGCTACATAATCAGTTAATAAATACATATTAATTACTTATATGTCACACACATGTAAGTATGTAAGTATTAAAAAATGATTCTTGCCATTCAGATAATTGCAATATGGTTGGAAAAATAATTATAACTGTATCTAATGAATACATTTACATTCAGACAATATACTAGTCTTAAGAAATAATGAACATGTGAAAAAATAACTTTTCTCACAAGAAGAGTACAAAGCAGTGAATGGTATATTTTATACACCAAATCATACCAATGTAGTAGGAGATAATTTTGAAGATAATTTTCATGTAAAAACAAAAAGAAATAAGTTCATCTTGACATCTTGACACTTACCAATTGTACATATTTTGACAAATGACTTATACTCTATGATTCTCATTTATATGTATAGTAATTTTACACAGGGTTTTGTGGAATTAAATAAAACTGTAAATGTGACAGGAAAAATATTAATTTCCTTTGCTTTGTAGCAAGGTGAATCTTGGTACCTAACAAATGTAGGGAATATCTATATGCACTATTTATCCTCTTTAAGTATACGTGTTTGTGACAATCAAATGAATGATGGTGTGAAATTGATAATTCTTTGGATATATACTCAGTTTTTTCAGTCATTTATTCAGCAAATATTTACTTTGCACTCCTTAGGCAGTGTGCAAGATGCAAGTTAAGAAGTGTTTTTTTGTTGTTGTTGGTATGTTTGTTTTTATTTAAAAAAAATGGGTAGGACTCTATTCTCCTGAAGGTTGCAATTTAAGGATAGACATGGACATTATATAAATACAAATATATATATATATATATATATATATATATATATATATATATATATATATATATATCTTTCATTTAACACTCTGGTCATGATTCTGTACCCAACCATAATATAATAATGGGTACCCGACAACTAAAAAAAAACTGTTTTTACACATTAGAAAGACACCACAGGACTTTAATCCCTGAGAGAAAGAAAATAAACAAAGTGTGTCTTAATTTTGCCCCAATCTATAGCTTAGAGGCACTGTCAAAAGTATAAAGGAGAAGGATGGGGCGCTTGGGTGGCTCAGTCGGTTGAGTGTCCAACTGCGGCTCAGGTCATGATCTCTCGGTTCATGAGTTTGAGCCCCGCGTCAGGCTCTGTGCTGACAGCTCAGGGCCTGGAGCCTGCTTCTGATTCTGTCTCCCTCTCTCTCTGCTCCTCCCCTGCTCATGCTCTGTCTCTCTCTCAAAAATAAATATTAAAAAAAAAGAGTATAAAGGAGAAGGAAACCAAGCAGAGTCCAGTGTTCTCTCCAAGATGCTTCCTGACATGAGGAGACAGATAAAAGTTCAAGCACTAAGTGTCTGGTCAATATTTTGCTCAATGAATAGTTGAATTAATAAATAACTTTGGATTTTCTGTCTGGGAGAAGAAATAGAAAACTCTGCCATGCTTTTTAAAAGCAGAATCTATAGAGGCACAAACAGGAGATAGAGTTACAAGTGAGAGTTAATAACCTTCAAATTTTTTGCACAGCATATGTTTTGGAGTTGTTTTAATTTTCTAGTTATTTTCCTCTGAAGAAGTTCCAGTTTGTTATATTGCTTTTAAAACTTGGAATTTTAACATAAAATAATGATTTCTCTCTGTTTAATTGGGATATGACATGGTAATTTTTAGCAATATGTTTTTATGATTTTAAAGGTTAAATACTCTTTAATTCAATTGCAGAATCTACCATGAGTCACTTCAAATAGCTGTTCCCCTTAAATGTTTCTAAATTGATATAAATAATATAATGGAATCATAAAAAATAATTTACAAAGGATTATTCAATATTAATATTATATAGCTTGATACTAATTCAATTCAACTGACAAATATTTTATAAAAATAAACAGGACAGACTAATTCTTGCCTTCAATGCATGCTAGTAGGGTAACAAGAAATCATAAATGAATAATTAATTGGATAATACCAGATAATTCTCAATAATTTATATTATAAAGAAAAACAAAAGAATATATTATAAAAGAGGAAATAGCTGAAGGCCAATACTTTAAACTTGTATACTCACATAACAATACTACCAGCACCTGAAAAGCTACCCTCTTGTCATGTTTTCAGTAAATAGCAATATAAGAAGTATTTTACTGTTTTTTAAATTTTAAATAAAAAGAATCACATGGAATGTACTTTTGCTTTGATTATTTTTGTTCAACTTTTTTTGAGAATTCATTGATATTTTGCATGCAAATATAGATCTTCAATTCTAATTGCTGTATAATATCCCATAGTTTAAATATATCAACAGATAATTCAATTATAGATGAACAGTTGGGCTATTTTTTTTGCCTCATCTATAGTAAATAGTATGGCTATGAATATCATGTTTAATGAAATTTGGTGATGGGGCTCAACTTTAAATAAAATCTTTTCTGAGGAGGTGTTATTGCAGTAAGATTTATAATGAGCCTGTTATTGCTGTTGTATAACAAATGATCTCAAAATGTAATAGGTTAAAAATATTTTTTATGCAAACAAATTTTGTGGAAAATTCAGACATGGCACACTGGGATGATCTGCCCTGTGCTTCACATCTCAAGCCTCAACCTGAAAGGCTCAGAGGTTAGGGATGGCTGGATGTCTGAAAGCTGCAGTGGTTTAAAGATTCACTCACATTTATGACACCTGGTCTAGGAGGACTTGAAGACCACTATTGCTGATTCTTACATAAGAATCATGCTGATTCTCCATGTGTCTTGGCTTCCTCAAAGCAATGCATTATCACAATAATTGGACTTATTACCTGAAAGCTCAAGAGCTAAGTATGAGTGCTCCAGCCTAAAAACCCTCAGATGTCATACAGCAGCACTTCTGGTACACTCTATTGGTCACACAAGCCCCTTGATTCAGGGGGCCAAGGCATTGATCTATCTATAGAAAGAATGCCAAGAAAAAGAGGGTGGGAGGCATATTTTAAAACCTTCTAAAATCAGACATAAGAAACTTATTAATTAATTCAGAGGGAAAAATAACAATTAAATCTCTAAGTGGGAAACAAGTTTTAACTTTTTGAGGAGGGACAAAAGTCAGATTGCCTGAGTATAGTAAGAAATGAGTAGTAGGCAGAGGCCATATATATATATTTTTTTTTTTTCAGAATATTTTAGTCCACAACAGAGCTCCACAGACTACTTACACAAATACATTTCCTTCAAGAAATCTTTCCTGTCTCCATCATTCCTAGAAGAAATATCTTTTTAAAAATTTTGAAATCTCTAGAAGATGGCAGAACAGCATGGAATTTTTTTTTTTTTTTGCATCTTGCATCCATGAAATACAGGCAGATCAATACTAAACCATCCTGCACACCTAGAAAACTGATTTGAGGATTAACAACAATCTTCACAACCTGAACCACAGAACTCAGAAGGTACATGGCATGGAGAGGTGAATTGGAGGAGAGAGAAGCTGCAGAGGGTAGGAAGCTGCTTTTGCTTGCAGAGAGAGGATGGAGATGGGGAGACAGTATGGGAAAGCATGCCCCCACCACCCCCGAAAGCAGCTGGAGAGAAAGTGGAAAAGTGGAAACAGCCACAGGGACTGAACTAACAATGGAGAAAGGAGAAAGGAGAGGGTTTAAATTCCATTAAGACTCTAAAAACGGGGGGAGCACAGAGTCTGAAATTCTGCAGCTCAATACCTGGTGGTGCTCTGGTGGGAAGAGCAAATCCCCAGGAGCAGAGTGAGGTCCGTGTGGTCCTCGGGCCACATGGGGAGAGACAGTTCCCCTGCTGGGAGGATTGTGGTAGAGGCTGTGCAGCCACCCCACAAAGGTCCCAGCAGACCCCAGAGAATAGCGACATTCACTGGTGCTGGAACAAGGTTGTTAAGGGTGAAGCCTCATGCCAGATGTGTGTTGTGATTTTCCATAATTCCTGAAATGCTGCTGCTACACGATTGTGTGAACTTTTTCTGGGGTGGGCTGGCACCCAGCCACAGTCTCTGGGCATCGACAGCAGCACAGTCACACAAACGTTGCTGGGTGTGACCAGCACCTAGACATTGCTCAGTGAGAACCTCCCACAGAAGTTCTGAGCAGGTCAAAGCCACAGTCCTTCAGAAGTGAGGGGTTGGGAAACCAACAGCCACATCAGAGATAAAACTCAGGAGGGAGGTGCCTCCTGGCAAAATGATGGCTTGGTCACAGACAGTGTAAAGGCGGGGAGTGGATGGAAGCTGGAGACAAAGGACGAGTGTGCAATTGCTGATCGGGGAGAACAGAATTCTGATACTAGAGACTGGGTAGCTGGGGGACGCCATTATCACACCTCCCATGCATGTGCATACACACCTACAAGCACTACAAGAATCCACCCCAGTAAGCTAAGCAACATTCTCCATCTAGTGGAGAATGGAGCCATTACACTAAGCCTCACCAAACTGGGCCAGCTGGGCCAACACCACAAGTCTCTTTGCCTGCTTAGTTTATGGACTATAAAGTGCTTCACAGTTTGACTTCTAGGGGAAAATGATGTAATTTCAATCATATTTCAGTCTGTTCACTTGTCTATTAAATTTTCTTATTTTTTTCTTTTTCATTTCTTTTTCTTGAATATCAAAAGAGGAAAAAATTATTTTTATTTTCAATTTCTATAAAAATATTTTTCTTTTACTTTTTTCTAGTATATTTTTTACTTTTGTAAATTTTTCAAATTCTACTTTGTGTCCATCATTTCATTTTATTCTATTTCATTGTGTTCATTTTTCATATTTTCAAACATTTTCCTTTTTTTTTCTCCCCCCCCCCCCTTTTCTCTAATCTATCAAGCTCCTTTCAACAACTAGACCAAAGCAAATCTAGGATCTAGCATCATTTATTTGACTTGTGTGTGTTTGTGTGTTGCTTTTAAAGTTTTAATTTTAATTTTTTAAAATTTCTTCCTTAAAATTACAAAATTAAGGAATTCACCACAAAAGAAAGAGCAGGAAGAAACGACAGTCAGGGACCTAATCAACACAGATACAAGCAAGATGTCTGAACCAGAATTTAGAATCACGACAAGAATACTGGCCAGGGTTGAAAAGAAGGAGAAGCTAGTCAGTATGAAATAGAAAATGTTGTAACTGAGCTGCAATCTTAAATGAATGCCACAGCGGCAGGGATGAGGCAGAGCAGTAAATCAGCAATATAGAGGACAAATTTATGGAGAATAATGGACAGAAAAAAAAAAGGAGACTAAGGCAAAAGAGTGCGGTTTAAGAATTAGAGAAATCAGTGACTCATTAAAAAGTAACAACATCAGAATCATAGGGGTCCCAGAAGATGAAGAAAGAGAAAAAGTGGTAGAAAGGTTACATGAGCAAATCATAGCAGAAAACTTTCCTAACGTGGGGAAAGACACAGGCATCAAAATCCAGGAAGCACAGAGGACTCCCAGTAGATTCAATAAAAATCAACAATCAACATGGCATATCATAGTCAAATTCACAAAATACTTAGGCAAGGAGAGAATCATGAAAGCAGCAAGGGAAAAAAGTCCTTAACCTACAAGGGAAGACAAATCAGGTTTCCAACAGACCTATCCACAGAAACTTGGCAGGCCAGAAAGGAGTGGCAAGATATGTTCAATGTGCTGAATCAGAAAAACATGCGGCCAAGAATTGTTTCTCCAGCAAGCCTGTCATTCAAAACAGGAGAGATTAAAAGTTTCCCAACAAACATATTTAAAGGAGTTCATGACCACTAAACCAGCCCTGCGAGAAATTTTAAGGGGGGACTCTGAGGGAGAAAAGACTAAAAGCAACATAGAAAGGACCAGAGAACACCCCTAGAAACTCCAACTCTACAAGAAACATAATGGCAATAAATTCATATCTTTCAGTACTCACTCTAAACATCAATGGACTAAATGCTCCAATAAAAAGATATAGGGTAATAGAACGAATAAGAAAACCAGATCCATCTGTATGCTGTTTACAAGAGACCCACTTTAGATCTAAAGACACCTTCAGACTGAAAGTAAGAGGATGGAGAACCATCTATCATACTAATGGTAGACCAAAGAAAGCTGGAGTAGCCATACTTATATCAGACACTCTAGACTTTAAAATAAGACTGTAACAAGAGATGAAAAAGGGCATTATATCATAATTAAGGGGTCTATCCACGAAGAAGACCTAACAATTGTAAACATTTATGCTCCATATGTGATAGCACCCAAATATATACATCAATAAATCACAAACATAAAGAAACTCATTGATAATAATACCATAATAGTAGGGGACTTCAACACCCCAGTTACAACAATGGACAGATCATCTAAAAAGAAAATCAACAAGGGAGCAACGCTTTGAATGACACTGGACCAGATGGACTTAACAGATATATTCAGAATATTTCATCCTACAGCATTGGAATATACATTCTTCTCCAGTGTGCATGGAACGTTCTCCATAATAGATCACATACTGGGACACAAATCAGCCCTCAACAAGTACAAAACGATTGAGATCATATGTGCATATTTTCAGACCACAACGCTATGAAACTCGAAATCAACCACAAGAAAAAATTTGTAAAGACTTGGAGACTAAAGATCATCCTACTAAAGAATGAATGGACTATCCACGAAGTTAAAGAGGAAATTAAAAATTACATGAAAGCCAACAAAAATGATAACACCACAGCCCAAAACCTCTGGGACGCAGTAAAGGTGGTCATAAGAGGGAAGCATATAGCAATCCAGGTCTTCCTAAAGAAGGAAGAAAGGTCTTAGATACACAACCTAACCTTACATCTTAAAGAAAGGGGAAAAGAACAACAAATAAAATCCAAAACCAGCAGAAGACAGGAAATAATAAAGATTAGAGCAGAAACCAATGCTATGGAAACCAAAAAAATGGTAGAACAGATCAATGAAACCAGAAGCTGGCTCTTTGAAAGAATTAACAGACTTGATAAACCATTAGCCAGTTTGATCAAAAAGAAAAAGGAAAGGGCCCAAATAAATAAAATGAAGAAACAAAGAGGAGAGATCACAACCAATACAGCAGAAACAAAAATAATAATAAGAAAATATTATGAGCAATTATATACCAATAAAATTGAAACAGGAAGAAACTGAAACAGAAAGAAATAGAAAATTTGAACAGACCCATAACCAGTAAAGACATTGAAATTCGTAATCAAAATTCTCCCAACAAACAAGAGTCCAGGGCCAGATGGCTTTCCAGGGAAATTCTACCAAACACTTACGGTAAAGTTAACACCTATTCTCTTGAAGCTGTTCCAAAAAATAGAAATGGGAGGAAAACTTCCAAACTCTTTCTATGAAGCCTGCATTACCTTGATTCCAAAACAAACACCCCACTAAAAAGGAGAACCATAGACCAATTTCCCTGATGAACATGGATGCAAAAATCTTCAACAAGATATTAGCCAACCATGTCCAACAATACATTAAAAAAATTATTCACCAGGACCAAGTGGGATTTATACCTGGGATGAAGGGCTTGTTCAATATCTGCAAAACAATCAATGTGATTCATCACATCAATAAAAGAAAGGACGATAACCACATGATCCTCTCTATAGATTCAGAGAAAGCATTTGACAAAATACAGCATCCTTTCTTGATAAAAACCCTCAAGAAAGTAGGGATAGAAAGATCATACCTCGAGATCATAAAGGCATATATGAAAGACCCAACACTAATATCATCCCCAATGGGGAAAAACTGAGATCTTTCCCGCTAAGGTCAAGAATAAGACAGGGATGTCCACTCTCACCACTGTTATTCAACATAGTATTGGAAGTCTTAGCCTTTGCAATCAGACAACACAAAGAAATAAAAGGCATCCAAATCGACCAGGAGGAGGTCAAACTTTCACTCTTCGTAGACGACATGATACTCTATACAAAAAACCCAAAAGATTCCACCAAAAAACTGCTTGAACTGATCCATGAATTTGGCAAAGTTGCAGGATATAAAAGCAATGCACAGAAATCAGTTGCATTCCTATACACCAGCAATGAAGCAACAGAAAGAGAAATCAGGGAGTCAATCCCATTTACAACTGCACCAAAAACCATAAAATACCTAGGAATAAACCTAACCAAAGAGGTGAAAAGTCTATACACTGAAAACTATAGAAAGCGTATGAAAGAAATTGAAGAAGGCACCAAAAAAATGGAAAAAGTTTCCATGCTCCTGGATAGGAAGAACAAATATTGCTTAAATGTCAATACTACCCAAAGAAATCTACATATTCAATGCAATCCCTATCAAAATAACACCAGCATTCTTCACAGAGCTAGAAAAAACAATCCTAAAATTTTATGGAACCACAAAAGGCCCCAAATAGCCAAAGCGATCTTGAAAAAGAAAACCAAAGCAGGAGGCATCACAATCTCAGACTTCAAAGCTGCATTACAAAGCGAAAACCATCAAGACAGTATGGTACTGGCACAAAAACAGCCACTGAGATTAGTGAAACAGAATAGAAAACCCAGAAATGGACCCACAAACACATGGCCAACTAATCTTTGACAAAGCAGGAAAGAATATCCAATGGAATAAAGACAGTCTCCTCAGCAAGTGGTGCTGGGAAAACTGGACAGCGACATGCAGAAGAATGAACCTGGACCACTTACTTACACCGTACACAAAAATAAACTCAAAATGGATGAAAGACCTAAATGTAAGTCAGGAAGCCATCAAATCCTCAAGGAGAAAGCAGGCAAAAACCTCTTTGACCTTGGATGCAGCATATCTCCAGAGGCACGTCTCCAGAAGCAAGGGAAACTTGTCTCCAGAGGCAAGGGAACACGTCTCCAGAGGTAAGGGAAACAAAAGCAAAACGTCTCCAGACGTCTCCAGAGGCAAGGGAAAAGTCTCAACACGTCTCCAGAGGCAAGGGAAACAAAAGCAAAAATGAACTATTGGGACCTCATCAAAATAAAAAGCTTCTGCATAGTGAAGGACACAATCAGCAAAACTAAAAGGCAACTGACAGAATGGGAGATTATATTTGCAAACGACATATCAGATAAAGGGTTAGTATCCAAAATCTATAAAGAACTTATCAAACTCAACACCCAAAAAACAAATAATCCAGTGAAGAAATGGGCAAAAGACATGAATAGACACTTCTCCAAAGAAGACATCCAGATGGCCAACTGACACATGAAAAAATGCTCAACATCACTCATCATCAGGGAAATACAAATCAAAACCACATGAGATACCACCTTACACCTGTCAGAATGGCTAACGTTAACAACTCAGGCAACAACAGATATTGGCGAGGATGCGGAGAAAGAGGATCTCTTTTGCACTGCTGGTGGGAATGCAAACTGGTGCAGCCACTGTGGAAAACAGTATGGAGGTTCCTCAAAAAATTAAAAATAGAACTACCCTATGACCCAACAATCCCACTACTAGATATCTATAAGGGATACAGGTATGCTGTTTCGAAGGAACACATGCACCCCAATGTGTGTAGCAGCACTAGAAACAATAGCCAAAGTATGGAAAGAGCCCAAATGTCCATCAATGGATGAATGGATAAAGAAGAGGTGGTATATATATAATGAAATAGTACTCGGCAATCAAAAAGAATGAAATCTTGCCATTTGCAACTACTTGGATGGAACTAGAGGGTATTAAGCTAAGCAAAATTAGTCAGAGAAAAACAAATATCATATGACTTCACTCATATGAGGACTTAAAGATACAAAACCGGAGAACATAAGGGAAGGGAAACAAAAATAATATAAAAACAGGGAGGGGGACAAACATAAGAGACTCTTAAATATCGAGAACAAACAGAGGGTTACTGCAGGGGTTTGGGGAGGGGGGATGGGCTAAATGGGTAGGGGCATTAAGGAATCTACTCCTGAAATCATTGTTACACTCTATTCTAACTAACTTGGATATAAATTAAAAAAAATAAACTAAAACAAAAGAATATTTTAGGCCATTATGTAGGCCACAAAACTTTTGGATACTATTTTAAGTTCCAGCTATTGGAAAACATATAAGGTAGAGGCATTGTCTTATTTACATTTTAACAATATAATCTCTTTTTGGCATACATAGCAATAATCATTTGTAGGGAGGCAAGAGACTAAAAAGCTTTTTAAAGAATACAAGTACAGGGGGATATTGGCTAGATAGTGGCATTAAACATGGAAATGTGGAAAGTGGATAGATGAATTCAATCATTTTTTGGCTAACTCTTGCTCATTCAATATTCAATTCTGGATCATCATTTTCCTTGAAATTTACTCTAATCTTTCTCTACCAACCCACCTCAACCCAGGAAAACTTAAGAATTCCTCTGCTGGCTTAGGAATTCGTACATAAGTCTGTAATTTATTTACAATGCTATGTTAAAATTATCTATGTGTGTATATACACAATAAATCTTATGGTCACGAAGAGTAGGAATTTGGTCCTACCTAAATTTGTATCCCTAGGGTCAAGAAAAATTTAGTAACTGAAAAAAATCTATATGCTTTTAAAATGCTTAGTTTAGTTAATAATAGCTGCAATTTATATTTTAATGTATAATTAATATATATCACAAATGAATCCTTTACATATATAAAGGACTTCGACTCAGGTCATGATCTCATGGCTCGTGAATTCGAGCCACGTGTTGGGCTCTGTGCTGACACCTTAGAGCCTAGAGCCTGCTTTGGATTCTGTGTCTCCCTCTCTCTGCTCCTCCCCCATCCATGCTCTGTGTCTCTCAAAAATAAATGTCAAAAAAAATAAAAAAAATCAAGTAATCAGGAGACACATTTCTTTATGTAATTCTTAATTATTTCTAAAATTATTGCCAATAATCAATGCCAATCAGAAACAATTACTTTACAAAGTTACTTTGGAACATTGATATTGTGCTGTTTTCAAGAGATAACATTCCATCTTCTGTATCATGGTGTATTTATTATTACTTGAAATTTAGCCATGAAAAAATGACTGAAGTCAGATAAAATGGCATTTATTTTATAATAGCATGGTTTAGGCCAGTGAACATATGCAATAAATTGGTAACTCTGAAAATAAATTTAACACCAATCGAAAGGAAAGACAACTATGAAGTGTACTATTTTTGTGGTATAAAACAACTAAGTCTTTAGTCAAAAATGAGATTCAATACCTTCTTTCAGTCTATTTAGTCCTAGTCTGCCTTGAGGCAAAATAGTGGATCAAAGGAACTCTCAAAGTCATCCCAAGTCTATAATCTACCAGAAAATAGTGCAACAGTTTCCTAAGGCACTACTACAAGCATAAAAATACCAAGTTGAAAACACACAAATAAAATGTTGAATTGAGAGGATGTAAAAAACAGGTGAATATTTTGGTGAGAAGCCACTTTAAAAAATTATTCATTTACTTCTGTATTTTTTCATAGACTTGTTGAACATTTCTATGTGCTATATCCTGGGCCATAAAAATGAATAAGACCTAGATACTTCTAGTTAAACCCATGTGCTGTACATAGAACAAATGAAAATATATGTCTGCTGTTCTTTTATATTTCTCCTATCCATTATTTAGGAATTTAATCTCACTCAACTTCTGCACACAAATCTAGGACCCATGCTAACATTAGATAGGGGAGATTCACTTGTGAGCCACAAAACAAGACAAGCTTGCATTTAATCACACTGTTTTTCTTCTACCCAAGAGTCTATACTCTTGACCTTGTTCTAGAATACCTGATTCCAGATCGTTATCACCATGTCTGAGACTCTGCTACCCATTGTCATATCACTACTTCTAAGTCATCTTTGTGTGAATATACATACTTGATGCACATTCATGAACTTGGCCCTACATTAGACCTGTTGGGTTTTCATGAATAGTTTTCCTATATCTCTAGATTTCCTTATGCCTCAATTCTGACTATATCTATTTCCTATGGTAATACTTATGAAATGTACAGTAAGTGTTTGAAATCTGTTCAATCACCACAGATAGAATTCTTCCAAGGGCTTTTGCATCAACAGAACAAATTTAACAATGAAACAGAAACAAAACAAAACAAAACAAAACAAAAAATTCTATAGAGATTTAAAGCAATGTAGGAGAATATTCTAGATAGCAGTCTAGCTCTTGATAGTACAGATGGTGAAATAAATAACCATCTCCAATATGCTAATTATTCCTATTTAAGGGCTTGTCCCATGCAGTACTGAGAACATATTTATATATTATTTGTAATTCGCTTATGATAACAACCACTTATTCATTACATTGCTCAAATGGATCAGATACTCCCTGAGATTATGATGGGAAGGGCATGAAGATTAAGAAGGCATGAGAGCTGCTCCTCAGGGTCATTTGAGAGATTAGAGGCATAAACAAATAAGCAAATAAATATACAAATTGATGCAGACAATACTCAAGATCTATGCAAATGTATTTGAAATCATAGAAGAAATTTTTAAAGGAGACTGGAGTTGCATTGTACCAGTGACAATTGAGCTGAAGACTAATACGCTGGGTGGATAGAAAGATAAAGGGCATCCCAGGAACATTAATCAGAAAGTTCAAAAGCATAAATACATGAACAATCATGAAAGGGTTATATTTTAGAACTGTTAGAGATGTGAGAGGTTCATAGAGAAAATAGGGATTGAACATAAAACTCTAGAGAACACTAATTTAGGGCTTAGGAAGAGAAGAGAAAAGAAAAGCATTTTGAGAATAAGAGGTGAGATAGAGGAGAGTGATATAGACATGCAAGGAAAAAATAAGGATATATATATATTTTTTGGGAGAACAGCTATTTAAATTTTTTTTTCACTTCTTTCTCTGGGAAGAGAAGGAAAAACCAGTAGTCCAGAAGACAAGCCAGAATAATTTCAGTCAGATATTTATCAAAAGAGGCCTCTCGCTTGACCACTGAGGCATTGGATCCTGTCTGTGTTCTGGTACTCTACAGAGCATTGCCCGTTTCCTTTGTGCAAATGGATGTTAACTAACAGACTCCACACTTTGAACGCTTATACTCATGCTGTTTCTGCCACCTTTTCTACACTTATTTACTTTGTAGGTACCTTGAAGACTTCATCTTTCATGTAAAGCATTTAGCTGAATACCTGTTACCTAGTAAGTGCTCAATTGTAATTTGTCCTTGTCTGTGTATTACAATAAAGGAATAATGATTCCCTTGCTATTTATTATTATTGTTATTGTTATTGATTTGAACTTTCTATTTCCATAAGAGATTATCAATTCTTTAAGCATTCAAAATTCCTTTTCGGAACCATCTTCTATACATCGAAGTACATTGATATAAACTAGCTGCCCTGAAAGAACAGTCACCATAACTGCAGCAGCCCCAATACCTAGTAACTTGTTAAAAATGGAAATTCAGAAGCCCCACCACACACTTGCTGAATAAGAACCTTTGGCAGTAAAGTGTAGCAATCTGAGTCTCAACAAGCCCTGATGGAGTCAAAGATTTAATATCCACAGAGTAAAGTTATCCATCCCTCCTGGCACACTAAGTACAATCATTAACCAATCAGGGTATCAGAAGGAGAACATTGACTTATACCAGAGCAATAGGTGTACTTTGATTGGGTGGAAATAGTATAGACTTTGGAGTCATAATTCAAGTCCCAAATTGGCCAATGTTAGATCTATTGCCCTTGACATTTACTCCAGTTCTCTCTTGGGATGTCCTATCCATCTCTCAGTGATATTGAAATAATTGGGTCAATAAAATGTAGAATTTCTGACACATAATGGCCATTTGATAAATACTATTTTACTCCATATCAGAATCATCTTCATTGAGTTGTAATGTTATATATTCTGCTTTTATTAAGGGTTGTACAAAGAACAGCCCTATGGGAACCATTTCAGTATCTATTTCACAACTGTTGCTGAGGACACTGTCCATTATGTCATTCAAGGTCCCCAATATAAAATTTTATATGAATAATATTCTTAAACATTTGGATATGTAAAAAGATAGAAAGCTAACAATAAACCTTTGTTTAGAATATGTGCTAGAGTGTTTCTTCAAAATAGAATTCATAAGTATATAAAATATTATGGATTACATAAACAAATTAGAACAGATTCAATAGAAAAATAAAATTAAAACATGATGTAACTATAGGTAAAATTACAAATTTAAAACAACTTTTACATAAAGATAATCCTATCTATATAAGCACTAACAATTTAATACTTAAATTTTATTTTTTATTATTAATTCTACAAAATTTCATTACCCAGGCAAATAAGTACCAAGTATCATTTTTCAAAGTTTTAATAAAGGAGAGCATAACAGAGAAAGATGCATATACATACTAAGCATAATTTCCTAAGCATTATGAGAGAGCTAAAAAGCACATTAAAATAATAGATTTGACATTTCATTTTAAGATGAAGGGACTTAGGCTCAAAAGGCTTAATCTCTTGATTGAGGTAAATTATTTAGTGTCAGAACATAGCCTGGAAATGAAACTTCCGGTTTTGCTCAAGCAAACTGAAGTTTTCTTTGGTAGTTAGAATGAAACCTAAAATAGAAATCCCCAAAGCTATATCTGTTGTTTTATATAAATGAAAATTTCAAAAAGGCAATTCATCAATTTTATAAATTCTCTGCTTAAAAAATAAATTGTAAGAGTGATTTACAGGATGGGGCACCTAGGTGGCTCACTCAGTTAAGCATCTGACCTTTGATTTCAGCTCAGGTCATGATCTCACAGTTGGTGGGATTCAGCCCACTGGGACTCTGTGCTGACAGCTTGGAGCCTGCTTAGGATTCTCTCCTTCACCTTCTCTCTCTGCCCCTCCCCTGCTCGTGCACACACACACGCATACTCTCTCTCTCTCCCTCAAAGTAAATAATAATTAAACAATATTTTTTTTAAGAAACAGTGAGATACAGCAAGTTGAAATTCCACAACTATGAACTCATCTTCCATGGCACTTGAATGTTAATTTGGGGAATAAGAGCCTTCTTTTACTTTTTTCTTTTCCTTTTCCTTTTCCTTTTCCTTTTTATTTTCCTTCCTTCCTTCCTTCCTTCCTTCCTTCCTTCCTTCCTTCCTTTTCTTCATTTCTTTTCTTTGATTCTTGTCCCTCCAACTTTGTTGAGGTATCATTCACAAATTTAAAAAATTATATATATTTATGCCATACATGATTTTTAAGGTGTACAAAATTATGATTTAATATACATATGTATTGTAAAATGACTATCATGATCAAGTTAATCAATGCATCTATCACCTCATGTAGTTACAATGTGTGTGTGTGTGTGTGCGCGTGATAAGAACATTTTTGATCAATTCTTAGCAAATTTCATGTATACAATATAGTATACAATATAGTATTTTAATCACCATGCTATATGTTAGGTCCCTCAAACATATTCATTTTGTAACTGAAACTGCTCCCTTTCAGCCACCATCTCTTCATTTACACCACCCACTAACCACCTGAGCAAAACCATTCTACTCTCTGGTTCTATGAGTTTGGCTGTTTTAGATTCCACAAAGAACTATGATTGTACAGGATTTGTCTTTTACATAATGGAATATATCCAGACATAAAAAGAAGGAAATCTTGCCATTGGCTACAACATGGATGACACTGGGAGACATTGTTCTGAGTGAAAATGAACTTCTTTCTCCTGCTGGCCAGGATTTGTGGATTACTTTTCTGGTACGATGTCATTTCTGCTTCCCTCACCTCCTTTGTCCCTACTTACAATTCTTAAAATGTCTCTTTCTTTAAACCTGTAGTTTTTCAGGAAATGGTTTTATATAAACTATTTCTCCTTTAATCCTTATCATAAGTGTATCTCCTCAGAAGAAATAAAAGCTCTCTATGTTATACATTAGTAACATCACACACACACATACACACACACACACACACACACACACAAACACATGCACTCTATGACATTTCCTTGAACCACAGTTTCTGCTTCAATCTGTTCATGATCCTAATTCTCTGCTCTTGTTATAGAATTTTAGGCCAAAATAGGAAGTTCTGACCTATACTAATTTATATCATTTAATCAGACCTAAAATCCAGGTTTTCTCATTTGTAGGCTAATATCTTTCCCCCTGTGACACCCTAAATCTCAGTAAAAATGGGCTTGAGATTCAAAATTTAGGTAGTTTTCCAGTTGAATTTAGCATGTATATATGTCTTTGATACCACACTTACTATTTATTATTTATGAGATCACGTTTCTCTAAACAGAGAAGTGAATCATTACACAATGCCATCGATCAGAAGATGGCAGTTTTATTTGAAACTTGCTTCTCTATGAATTCTCCACAGCATTTCCTATGTCATGCATTTTTAATCATTACATGTTTATATTAATATCTTTTATACAGCAAAAAGCACATGAAATCAGCCTGGAGATCAGTAAAAATTGATATTAATAAAATGAAAATAAAAATGGAAAAAATCACCCCAAATATTGCTCATTTATTCATCATTTATGAATATTTATTGAACACCAAAAATATGTATTGAATACCTATAAAAAGCATTTTTCAAGATGTCACAAGTATAAAAGAGTAGTGTCATCTGACTTTACCGAATTCAAAATAAATAAGAAAACTGACAGGTAAACACATATGTATAACAGAGAGAGTAAAAATGTTTAAAAAATCTAGAAAAAATGCAATTTAAGTGCTCACTGGTAGACAGAATATTTGATTACCAAACCATCATATGTACATAATGGACTATTCTACAGCCATGAAAATCAGAGATATTAAACTACACACAATAGCACTTATAAAACTTTGTAGCATAATACACAGAAGTAAGAACATGATGAGGCAAAATTAGAATAATGTTTACTAAGAGAGAAATGCAAGGAGATGGTGAAAGTGAGCACACAGGCATATACAAATTATTGGTATATTCTGCTTTGGGGTGCATAGGTATTGTAAAATAAAATACGATAAAAATAAATAAAATGAAATAAAATAAAATAAGATGAAGTAAATCCTTTACGGAAAATGAGGACATATTTCAGGAAGAAAGGATTAAAACATTTTTTAATGTTTAGTTTATTTTTGAGAGAGAGTCAGAGTGTGAGGGGGGGAGAGGCAGAGAGGGAGAGGAGACAGAATCCAAAGCTCCAGGCTCTGAGCTGTCATAACAGTGCCTGATGTGGGACTCGAACTGAGCTGTGAGATCATTGCCTGAGCCAAAGTGGGACGCTTAGCTGACTGAGCCACCCAGGCACCCCTGAAAGAAAGGATTTTAATTAAGTCAATTCTATGCCCCAGTAGGCCTTAAAATGCAATTTTAAAAACTCTCATGCAGGGTTTGTAAGTTAGATGTGGGGTGATGTTTTTAGTGATATGTTGTACCAATATGTCTTGATTGCACAATATTCTGATGGATACCTGCTATAATAATTAGGGAAAGACTGATTATTTCATTTAAAATATTCCCTTTAATATTGACATGGAAACTTAATTCCATCTGAAGTCAACTTTTGCCAAAGTGCTTTAGAAAGATAAAATACTCACTGTACCATATTAATTTTATATCAGTGTTGGGAATTACCAACCTTAAAAGAGTAAACTGAACAAAGTGCTTCAAAATCTAATTATCATTTATTAAGTTTCAATGATAAAGTCTGAGATTTTATTTAGAGCCATATTGGATCAAGTGGAAACATAGACTCTAACAAAATTTTCCAAACCTGCCACATAGGTTAATTTTTTTACTAAACCTTGATTCATTAACATAAATATTTACACAGTTGTCCTCTTGGCTCAGCTTTTAAAACAAGTTAGTAGAAATTTTTATGTTGATATGGAGGTGCTCAGCTGACATTTATCAACTCCCATCCTGTATCTCTTCCATATAATGAGCTTGTAAAACAGCTCTAGGGAAAATCATGCATAAAAGTGATGCCAGGAAGATATTGCCCCTTTTTAAATTTTACCCTGGAGTCAGGTCAGAAGAGTATAAATTATTCTGGTTGTAAAGTTTGGCTGAATATATTTGGAGAGAGTATATTAAAGAAGACTCAGAAATGGTCTAATAGAGCATAGTCAATACTTTGGAGTCAGATGGACCTTGGTTAAAATGCAGGCATTACCTATTATTGGCTATATGCCTTTAGAAGTATTACTTAATCACTTTAAGTCTGTCTGTGCTTCTGTCAAATGGAATATTAATCATATCCACCATTTAAGATTTTTGAAAGATCAGTATATGTACCATAAAGCGTTTATATGAATAGGCAAGAGAAAACAATTAATAAATATTTTTTTAATCAAAACCAACTGACTATATCTCTCACTGAGTGTGTGGGGAAGAAACATTGTACTATTTATTATGCATACCATAGAAGGCAATAGTAGTCTTTTTTGTTACTGCTGATAATTAAATCTAAGCAAGATTTTCCAATAACTTCAAGATATTAACTTCTTTTCAGTTTCTAAAAGTCTAGTAAAATCTGATATCTATCCTGTACCTGTTTTAAATCCTTTCTCCCTTCAAGTTCAGGCTAGCTCAGGCTCCAAAGGCTGCAAGGGATAGATATAAGATGGGTGTGTTTTTTCATTATATTTTTGGGGGTTTGTCATTTACCCTCATTCCCTGAGCTGTCAAAGAATGGACGGATTTGCAAGAGGAGAAAAGAAAAAAAAAATCTTCATCTTGCAACATATCAGTAGTTCTTTCTTGGCAGTCACCCTCAACTATGGTAGCTCTCTAAATGCAGCCTTTTTCCTTGCCCCCAAAAAACTTTTGTGGGTTATTATGCAACCCATTCTCTTTCTTCGTCATGCAATTGGTTATTTTTACTGCTGACTACTTACTCCTTCCTTCTACCCTGTAGGTATCTCACCAACCACTCTACATGAACTTTCATTTTATTGTCACTTCTGCCTCCTTTATACCCTTAGATGAAAGCCTTTTTTCAAAATAACTTGATTGAACATTCAATCTTGGTATTCATCTGCTACCAACAGGAGTGAGATCTTTGTCATGCCATTTGTGGTGGTGCACTTCCATTCTTGCCTTTTACCTTCTTACTGAAATCAGGGATAGGTCTAGACAGCCCTTGGTCTTTAGACTTTTTAAAAGAGGAGTAAGAACCAGTTCACATGACACAGCCAAATCCAAGGAAACCAATGTCAAACTGGTTCAAATTTCTCTGAAGCCCACCTTAGTTATTTAGGAGCATGGATGAAGATGTTTTCTTTCCCCTCACAACTATGCATTGATGTGGACTGTATACTGTTGATTCTATGAAATCCCCACTATTGTCATCTCCTGATCAGTCTCCTTGACTTTTCTTATAAACTCTAAAAGGGGGATGAGCTAAGAATCACACAATAAGTTTCATAATTTCTTAGGTTGTCTTTTGCAAATGATCTTGAACCTATTATTTATGGTCAAAAGTCCAGAAAATTAAAAGTCATATTTAATATCCCATTGGATTCTTGTTCAGGGGAAATTAAATGACTTAATAAAATCATACTACCAATTAGTAGCCGAAACACAACCTGACTACAGATCTTTCAATAGAATGAATCCTTAAATGCAAAAGATATATAGATTGATCTATCTATCATCTCTATCTCTATCTATATATCAATATATCTATATCTCTATTCACATGAAAGCTTAACTATACAATAATGCCTCATGCAGAATGTGTAATGGCAAGTATTCATGCAATTCCTCTGTGCTTCTCTTAGCTGTAAGATTTTTTAATAATTGGATTTATAATTTTGTGTTATAAAAATCAGATTTCCACTGACATATTCATTTTGGCTCACTTTCCAAATATATTAAGTCATATATATAAAATCTTTTCTCTCCTGTATTTGCAATAAAAAATAATAAAAGAAGAAGCACTTTAATGAATTTGCTCTCTATTCAGTAAAAAGAAACACAAATAAAAGCAAGATTGGGTTGGCTTTTCTTCAGGTCACTGCAGTATAACGTATGGGTACTCTAGAAGAAATAAAATCACAGTAAATCCTACTATAGATAATACTGATTTATTTTTAGATGATACATTTTTTCCCTAAGGGAATGATCTCATATGCTCTACTTACACTTCCCTACCTCCTAAGGAAGTTTGAACACTAGCATTGTTGCCACAAGTTGCTAGTTATTACCGATCTATTTCATATGATTTAGTTAGAAAACATATGTAATGAAACAACAATGATGATTGGAAAATAAAGCACACCGTTATGTCCTACACTATCTAGTATGATATCAGAATCAGTTGTACACATACTAACATACAACAAAAGTAAAGGTTTTAGTAAACATGTACTCTAATTGTTGATTTCGTTGACTTATTGAAAAAGTCCTGGTTGTCTACCTGAGTTTCCCAGATTAATTGAAAATAGAACAACCAATTCAAAGCAGACTAGATTTATTTAGTAACTTCCTATGCATGTAATCTTACTTTATCTGTGTGTGTCCCATGATGTATGTATCACTTAATCATTATTCTATGACAACAGAAGAAACTCATTTATTTTATTCTTTTATTTGATTCTATTCTTATATTCCATGTTAGTATTGCTAATTGAGTAAGTTCAATTTATCTCTTTAGATATGGAGTCCCTAACATTATTATCATATATTTATTCTTGCATTAGCCAACTGATGGATAAAATTAGGCTATACAGATAGGCTGTCTTCACTGTCAGAGAACTAATAACTATCTTGGGGAAACTTGTGACTTCTGTTTCTTGATCATGCAATTGATGATTCTCACAATGCACTCCTATCTCTTCATCATTTGTATATTCACAAATTTCAAAATTTCAATAATACAATATTGGAAAGAAATGAATCTTTGATTTTTCCTCAATTTTGATTATTGTCCAAATGGCATTTATATTTAAAAATAAATCCCAAGATGTATAAAAAGTTCAACTATTTGTATATTTTGAATAGAAAAATACAAAAACAACAACAAAGATAGATCCCTGATGAGTTTTAGTAAGAATACTTAAAGGAGATTACAGAAATGCATATTATACCTAGTACATATTTGAGTTAGTCAGAATGGCAAAGAAATTAAATATATACATACATAAATATATATGCACACACACACACATGTAATATTTTAGAACCTGGCTTCTAAAGAAGATACAATTACCTCTTTCCCTGTGGGACATTACCCCAAGTAATACAATGAGCTTAATTTTACTTGTTGGCATACTTGTGTTCCCTCTGGGCTATAAGCTATTTTACCTTTGCATTTCCAACATCTAGCACAGTTCACAGTTTAATAAATATAATTATTACTTATATATATGTTTATATATAAATATATTTCTTATTTTAAATAAAATATAGTTAAACATGTTTATATTTATATATTTTTAAAATTTTCAAGTATAATTATTATATTGAAGTATTTACTAATTAATTTCAAACAAAAGTAAAAACATTAAGTTTATTTCTCCCCTACATGTTGGATATCAACTTTAAAATTTCAAAAATCTGTTTCTCTTTATATATTTTATAGCATAGTGACTGATGCATTTAAAGGCTTAGTATGTATTTTGATGTTGTTTTACTACTAAATTAAAGAGTGTCAAAAGTTCTACGATTTCCTTGAAAATTGCATTCTGTACCAATCCTTGCTAGTTTTCTACCTACTCTCTGTTTAGTGGCATGGGGGAAGAATACAGGTGAATTTATTGTTTTATTTTTCTTAAATTTATTTTCTTATTAGCCCACTAAACAAACAAGCGAAAAGGATAATTTGCATGAGGCTGCATGGTGTATCAAAAGAGGCCCTTCCAAACATGAATTGCTGAAATAATTTCTCTTGCATACACCAGAAGCCTAAATTTTGAGTTAATTAGAAATGAACTCAAACAGAAAATAATGTAATACAAAATCTAGCTTCCTCATTTTTTTCTGTGCTATAAAAGATCTTCCTGTCTGAAATTATCATAATTTGTTTGAAACTTTTTAATGTTTTCATTCTTCACCCTTAATTGGGTTTCTTAGTCTCCTCTATATAACCATGCCTTTGCATCTAAATTTAGGTAAACAAAGGCAAAGGGTGAGAATGTGTATTTTCTATTATTTGTTATCCAAAATTTAGAAATTAAGATTTTTTTTTACTTTGGATAGGAGGAAGGTATGAAATATTTCAGGTATTAGTAGATAAGATCAGCCCAATTAGAATTTGAAAATGCAGCAACCAGCTGAATGGCCTGAAAAGGTGTTTTCCTTCCAGTCCTTTTATCTACTAGTGGGTAGTTAAGAGGCTGTTTCCACATAGGGATACAACTCTTGAGAGTTAACTGGTTAAATTATTATAATTCAGAAATTGTATAATTTTATAAAATTATCCGAATCAACTTGGGAATGAGACATAGTTTCACTTCTCTATTATTGATTTGAACACCATACAGTTAATAATCTGCCAGGTGACGACTGTCTTTTGATTGTATCCTTCTATTCTTTACCCTAAGGACCATGATTGCAAAAGAGAATGTGTCCTGGTTAGTTGTTTCAATCTCTATAGCACAGAGTAGCTGTAAGTTTAGAGTTAATAGACAATACTTGCCACCATGTCTGTGTATACTAGACCCTCGAGAACTGTTAGGTAGAATTACCCCTATTATTTTCACTCCCAAGATCTAACTGACTGGTTGTAGACAAACATAATACTATATAAATTCACTCATAAATAAGAAGTTCTTGAAATAGTCTCCGGTTTACACCTGACTCTTAAAATGGTTATATGTGAAATAAATTTTAAAATAATTAAGTTCAACAAATATAAGATAGACTATAATATTAAATTAGAACTCTCAAGATAGACTATAATATTTAATTGCAGTGTAGATTTTAGTTATGGAAATTTTAAGAGATTTGTAATATACTTTAGGGAAGTTTCTTTGTAAATATTCTGATACTTTTATGGATGACTTAATTCTTTTGGTTTATATAATAAGCCTTACTGCTACTTCTTCTTGAGAAGTAGTTTAAGTGCCGTGGCTCTTGCACACTGGAAAATTTCATATGCAATATTATTTTATTATTTAATTTTACACCCAAAGCCATATGTCTCCAGCAGAATCTTTTTTCTATCATTATTTATTACTAAACACATTTTTGAACATTATTGTATTTTCTCTCCCATATTTAAATTAAACTAAACAATAGTAGATATTTTAAATTTTAATATTTTGTTTGCATTTCCATATCCTCTTACTATATTCATTATCCATTCTCATATGTATCACTTGTATAGAATTATGTTATTATCTTTAGGATTTCTGTGGAATCTACACATGAGAACTTAATTGACAAGTATGTGTTAATTATTCTGAAACATTCTAATTTAACAAGAATAGAGGGGGTACTTTTTATAATGGGAAAACTGAATTGTAACAGGCTTAAGTGCTTTACCAAGAGTTAAAAAAATATTCCTTAACAACACTTGATCAAAATCGTGTAAATATCTAACATCATACTTTAGCATCTACTGAAATCATAAACTTATCGCATAAATTTTCCTCCTTTTAAAATTCCACTTTTAGGGGCACCTGGATGGTTCAGTCATTTAAGCATCTGACTCTTAATTTTGGCTCAGGTCATGATCCCACAGTTCCTGAGATCGAGCCCTCATTGGGCTCTGTGCTGACAGTGCTGAGTCTGCCTGGGATTCTTCTCCCTGTCTCTCTTCCCCTCCCCTGCTTATATTCTCTCTCCTCTGTCTCTCAAAAATAAATAAGTAAATATTACAGAATAAATAAAATTCCATTCTTAGTAGTATATAATCTTCACATCTTTAGGGATGATAACCAAATCATGTCTTACAGGAGAACTATCATACAGACTAGTTTAGCTGCAGGCCAAATGTGCAGACATTTCCAGGTTCTCTGAAGGTGAAAATGTAATAAATCAGAGATCCTTGCAATTTTTGTTCTTGGGAAACCCCTTATACACTTGGAAACTTTTGAGGAGCACAAAGAGTGGTTAGGTGGGTTAGATCTATCAATACTTACTGTATTTATAATTACAAATAATTATTTTAAAATATTGATTTATAAGTTAATAAATATAAAAATAATACGCTCACTATATATTAACATAAACCAGCAACTTTTGTGAAAAATAACTATATTTTCGAAAACAAAAGAAACCAGTGTGTAAAAAAGCATTGTTTACATTTTTTGCAATTTTTTTAACGTTTGGCTTAATGGAAGTTAGCTGGTTTCTAATATTTGCATCTGCATTTCAACTTGTAGTTTTGTAATTTTTCATTGGAATATATGAAGATAATATGGCTTCACAGACATTTAGTAGAAAAGGGGAAGTATATCTTAACATCTATGAAAATAACTACCAAAATTCTCTTTGTTTTTAAACATTTTACGAGTCAGAATTTCTTAAAGGTTTATATGCAGTGTGGAATAGCAAATCATAAACATCATGGAAAATTTTGCATTTTCCTACATTCTATCTTACACTTTGGCTTATTTACTCATGCATAATTTTGTAACATTTTGCATTGCCATTTCATATTTTTTAACTTCATGCAATGCAACAAGAGTTGGCCATTTGGAAAATATTGGTTCATTGAGTTAGGCAGATCTTTCATATTTTGACACGATTCATTATATGGTACCCAAAATACTCATGATCATTATTATCACTGCTTTCATGAAAAAAAGTCTAAAGAATTCAGTCTATAAGCTGTCAATCTCCAGTGACACAAATTTCCCCAAACTAATTTTCTCTTAAAAGCTGGAATTTTATTGTTGACAATAAATATTATAATTTTTTTACAGTAGAGAGACATTTCTTTTCTTTTACCTTTTTTTCAGAAAATGTCAGTATAATACAAAAGTCTGAATGATCAATGTTTGTCTGCCAGTTGTTTTCTCAATAAAAATGGTATTCCATTAAAAAATGGCCAACTCAGTTCACAAATCTCACAATAACAGAAGCACTGTTTTTCAATATAACCACCATCCTTATAAATGGCCTACTTGCCCTTGTGTCACACAGAATATTGAGAAACATATTTACCCATACTTTGATTTGTACTAAGCCACGAGCAATTTTATGCACCATTGTTTTTACAGCATCAGTATATATGTCAACACAGTGGAAAAGGTAAATAACATCTTAGTGTTATAAAAATAGTTTTGAGTTTGTAGATGTCTTGACAAGAGCCCTTTGGACTACTCGTCACTGGCAGACCACACTTCAAGAACCTCTTTAGTAAAGAAAGATGTATAACAGGGATTCTACACATTAGCAGTCATAAAGATTTAGTATCCTTGTACTTCATGAAATGGGCACATTTAAGAGGTTGGGGGAAGGAAAAAATCAGGTGTATAATGTCCTTCTAGCTATTTCTGTCTCACATGCATTAAAACTTTAGAACAATCTAGAGCTCCACGAGTTCACTCTCATGCCTTTTCATTCCCAAGACAGGTTTTGACATAGTATTTCTTAGTTTTATTAATTGCATAATTAGCATATAACTTAAGCTTCAAAATAAAGCAATAGGGGTTCTCTATTAATTATGTTGTTTATGTTCTTTCATATCAAATATTAAACCAGCAGATATATAATAAATATGTCAGTCTGTCTCAAGATGCGGAGCATGGAAAGGAAGGAGGAAGAGGGTTAGCAAAGCTTAGAAAAAGAGATGTTTCATTCTGGAAGAAAACAGAAGAAAATAAATGAGTTGATGTACAATTTTGTCTCCATCACAAATTTGCCTTAGGCTGACTCTTTTTATCTTCTACAATCAGACAGTGTAACCATGCACGTGGATTTGTTTGTTTTGCACATGTGTCACTAACCAGAAATATTGAAGTTAAGCAAGGCATATGATATATCTAAAATAAAATGTGAATATTCTCTTCCAATGTAACCCCCAAATGGGACAGATTGAAACAGATTTATCCACTATTTAAATATAAAACAATTTAAGTTGTTAGTCATAATAAAATATATACAATATCATCATATCATCATCAATATCCTTAAACAGGTACTCAGGAAGCAGCAATGGTTTATAAAATAGTACAGACAAAAATTCTCTGTTAAATACTTTTTTTTTATTTTTTAAAAAAAATTTTTTAACGTTTATTTATTTTTGAGACAGAGAGAGACACAGCATGAATGCGGGAGGCAGAGAGAGAGGGAGACACAGAACCGGAAGCAGGCTTCAGGCTCTGAGCCATCAGCCCAGAGCCCGATGCGGGGCTCGAACTCACAGACTGCGAGATCGTGACCTGAGCTGAAGTCGGCACTTAACCGACTGAGCCACCCAGGCTCTGTTAAATACTTTTAATTGAACCACAAAACATGTAAGGTAATGAAACTCAGTTAATACCTTCTATTATCAGACAAATAGTCCCAGCATTTCTCTCTGTTGGTCCCAATTCAGACCTTCATTCCAGACCCACAATGCCCCACAATGCCAAGTTTTGCTTCAATGATACTCATGAAGTTCCACTGTAATTCAGATTCATTCTAACAGAAGAAATTCCTAAGAGAACACTCCATATACCTTATATTAAAATTTAATTAATAAATGATGATGAGGTAGACAATAACATATACTTGTGTAGTGATATTTAATATTTTCACATTGCAGTTAGCTTATAATACACTTATTATTTTGTATGTAAATCATGATTCCACTATAACTATATTTTTAATAAGCATTTTCCTCTTGTGATCTGTATGCATCGTTCTATTAAACTGAGTTGCTTATAAAGTAGCTAAATAGAAGCAAATTTTGTTAAATGGAACAATTTTCAGCCTTGTATATAACCACATTTTTAGATTATTTTTGATTGTTCAGAAAAATTAATAAAGAATAATGAAGGTGGCATGATTTGACATATCGATTGGAGAAAAAACTCAAGACATCTTATGCCAGTTAATGTTTTGAGATATTTCCAAGAAAGTTCATGTACATATTTTTTTTTCACTCTATAATCACTGATAAACTCACAATGGTAGCAAAAAAGAGCAGTGTTAATTTTCCCATATATCATCTGGGCAGATGTAGTTTCTGATTCTAACAGTACTTGAAAAAAGTATTAAAGATGCTCAAGTTATTCAAAGAAGCAGTCAAATCCACTGCTGTCTTGTTAATGTAATCAGAGAAATGGAGAGTCGTTTTTTTAGCATGGGAAAGGAAAAAAGAACAAAATATATATTTCGATAAATTAATAATAATAATGGCCTGTGCATTAACAAAGAAGAACTTTCTAACATTGAAAACTCATCTTTATCATTTTGTCAAAATGAATTTATTTAAATTTAGGGCATGATTATCACTTAACCTGAATTAGTCAAAGTGGAATCTTATAGTCCTTAAATATTTCCCTGAATATTCCACCCTCAAACCTCTTAAATACACACACAAGCCTCTGTAAAGGCATTGGATCAGAAACATGAGTGAGGTAGCAGTCAGATATATTACAAAGTTGAAGGTACACTTTGGATATCTACATACCAGCCACCTTTATTACATGAAATTGGAACACCATCTAATTATAATACTTGTAGAGAATATTTTGTGTGTTCTTGTTCTTTCCAACTAACTCATTAAGTCCCAGTAGAAATGTCTAAATCCCTGTACAATTCGTTTTATAAACAATCACCAGATGGTGGATGATTCCAGTACTTTCTAATTTACCATGAGATTTTTAGAGATATTTCCTATCAAATTTTTATGTTTTGTTCTGGGGAACTTGTTTATTTCACTGTTTAAAACAAAATCCTGCTTTTTACTTAATACTTTGGAATTTTTCCTAACCACACTATTTTTCTTTTAAAATTGTTATCATGTATTTAGTTTACATTCTCCTATTACAATGTTGAAAAATATTCCACAATATGGGATTCAATCTATTCTGACATACACATTTAAATATAAAAACAGTCAGTAGATATTTTTTGGGTATCTATGTTATGCCAGGCACTATGTTTAAGGTGAGCAATATGGAGGGTCTTCTCCCTTTAAAGCTTAAGATACTCTAACCAGAGACAATTTTGGCCCATCTTGGTGACTGCCTCTTTAGGAAGATTCTGCTTGTGGCATAGGTTTTTCCTGGAACAGGTCCTCTACTATATTGGCTTCTCGTATTAGAAGTGTTCTCGTATTAGAAGTGGTATGTTGCAAAAGTGCCCTCTATTTATTGCTGAGGTACTCTCATCTTTTAGTTGGTGGGATAATATGTGGTCAGCTTTAAATATCCTCTCCTATCAAATTTCATCTACTTTTTATATGCGATACATTTTCTATTGTTTCAGGCAGACAGATAACATTTTGTGTCTCAAGTTCATCACTCAGTTAAGTTTTTCCTTGTTTTAGGGTTATTGATCACTTTAAGAAAGGTGAGGGGTGGTGCAGGTGTGAGGCCTCAAGCTATGCTCACACGGCAGTCCAAAAATTTATTTGGAATTTATCCTTGAGTGTTCACATATTTATATAGATCCAGACAAAGGCATTCCAAGTATAAGCAAAGTAATACAGGAGACAGGGTTTGTAGTCTAAAGCCTATATTGTATGTGTTCTAGTGCCGTGTCTAGTGGAACCAAGAGGGTAAAAATTACAAAGGAAGGTCCTTGAAGCATCTGATGGCAATCACACCTCTATAGTTGGGTATGTCTGAATCTGAAGAGAAGATACCACCAAGTTGTAATTTTGTGGTAATATGAAAAATCATTTTCATATATGTAAATTCTTTGTATCCTTTTCTTAAAGTAACATGTTCCCTTTGACTGCTACTGTTGATTTCTTCATGCCAGATCTATCATTACCTCACCATGATCCTTACAACTGTGATGATTCTCTACAACAGCCGTTAGTTTTCTTATAGAGATTATCTTTTTTTTTTCTTCCTGAGCTAAAGCAAACTGAAATAATTGAGAGAAACAGGACTGTCCAGTTTAGCTCTTCCAACATAAGTCTTATGGAATAAATGCATGTAGATTTGAAACAATGGTTTCTGAGATAGAAAGAAAATGCTGGAGAGGGTGATTTTTCTCCCTGCATTCCAAATCTCAAGGAGAAAATTCAAAGAAGCTACTGCTTACCTTCAGTCAATGCTCAGAGTTATCTACTCTGAAATATTTTATAGCTGTTACTTGCTGAATTATTTGTTTTATGTTGGAAGAAATGTGTGAAAGTGGGATATGACATAGCTAGATGTTAATTCTAAAAGTAGGGGGAAACACTATCTAAACATAAGAGGAATAAAATGCAAATAGAACATGTGATAATCCAACTTGGAACTCGGATTTTGAACCTTGGTGCTTATAGAAAACCAGAAAATATTTTCAAAATGTACACAGAAAATGTCTTATTTGAAATTTACGGATTATGCCTTAAAAATCTATGATGATTCCTGTAATTAATTTTGTTATACTGTTTTTTTCAATTAACTTCTGAAATTCAGAATGGTGTTATACTGAGGTATTAATATGACACTTGTTCAATGAATTTTAAAATCTATAAAAAAAAAACCTTTGTGGCCAGTAGATAAAAATAAAGAAAAAATACACATAAATAAGAGAGAATCTAGGTAAACATCAAGTGTTTGTATTTGGAAATGTTATTTTTTTCACTATTATTTTTCTGCTAATTGTAAATACTTATTAGTCTTTATTAATTTTTACAGAGAATTTTATTTTTCTAGGTAGATCATGGATGCTGATATGATGCTAATGAGGGGTATCATTAATCTCTGTACATCTTGGAATCATCCCAAAATTTCTGAACCAAGGGTCAAAAAGGGGAAAATAATATACAGATATTGCTTTACTTAACATACTACATTTTTTTAATTGAGTGATTCAAAAAGTAATTGTAGTAGCAGTAGTAGTAATCAGCAGGTTATACCTGATTTGTAAAATTTATTTTTTAAAGAGAAAACAGCTAAAACCTACTAAATGAAACCAGCTTTAAACCTGCCAAATGGAAACTATACTAATACTGAGACTCAATTTAGGAATAAACTTAGAATGGCCTAACTTCCTTGACTGCTGGTGATATATTGACCTTGAAAATGGACCAGTCTCCAAGTAAGCACTTGGGCATTCTCTATGGTCTTTACCTTTTTATGTGCACCTAATGGTGTACTCTCTACAACCAACTTGAGGCTCAAGAAGGATTTAAAAATTCTAT
The DNA here is from genome assembly GCF_027475565.1 of Acinonyx jubatus. Lineage (NCBI taxonomy): Eukaryota > Metazoa > Chordata > Mammalia > Carnivora > Felidae > Acinonyx > Acinonyx jubatus. Next base: position 24,639,156 of record NC_069394.1, read on the forward strand.
GGAAATAGAAAAGGTAATTTCTCAGTAAACAAAACAAAACTGAAATTCACACCCCAATTACATGGTGTCATTATCAGCTGGATGGATATTATAGGAAGTAGCCTCAAGGAAGACTTCCTCTGACTGACAATGCTGTGACAATTCCTGTTTGGTAGAGCCTTTTTCACATTGCTGACTTCTTACATAGTTTGCCTCCTGTGCAGAAATTAGCACCCTCTGCTCATGCCTGCTGGCATCCCTCTTACAGTCCTTTCATCAGGTTGTACAATGACACACTCCTACTGCTTTTGATTATTATATATTTTATCTCTTTGTAGCTTTAGTTCAGCTTCAGTACTCATGGTCTCAGATGCTTCAAGATTCTAAATTTGCATGTATTAGCATCAATTCCCACTGCTCAGTAACTCATCCAATTGATTTTATCCCATTCAAACTTTTAGAAAGAAATTTATTTTTACCAGATTTGCTTTCCTCATAAAGTCATGACATACACCCCAGTATATTGCATTTTTTCTGAGTGCATTACAAGTGGCTTCTCTAATGTTTTATATTGATTCTAAGTTTAATACTGAAAATAAAATACACACCAGTAGGGAAACTCCAGTGAAAGCAGGCCATATTAAGAGTGGGTATCCTGCATGGCATATCTAATTTACTTGGATAACTGAAGGAAAAGAGTGGGAAGTACCTTTGCAATAATAAATTGAGGTCAAAAAGCTGGTGACTTTGAAAGTCATGCTAATTCATTATGGCTTTATTTGGTAGTAAAATTTGTGAGTATGTAAATATTGTGATCAGAACTGTGCTTTAGAAAAGTTGACCTAAGATTGAAGATGTAATGGAAAGAAACTGAAGAGAGAGAAATCAAGGTAGCACATATCCAGGAGAGATAAAGTGTTGCATTAGAGAGTGACTGGATACAGAATTGTGTACTAATAAGGTAGATTGATCTTATAAATGTGGTGATAAGATGGCTTGAAAGAGTAATATGTATGAGCTATAGGAAACTATATGCGCCTCATGTTCATTCTTTTTTGTTGTTGTTCATTCTTTATCTGTGTCTGCTTCACCTCTAGGAAGTTTCTGTATTTTTTGCTGATCTCTATCCCATGCTGAATTAGCCATTTTCTTATATTAAACATGACTGCATCCATAGTCAGAAAAAATACAGATAACAATATATTGAGTTCATCCACATTTCTTGATAAGGGTATGTTTCCAAACAATTGTATGAACACATTGTCTCATAAAAAAAAATCCTGTTAGGGAAGTGAAAATATTGAATCAAATTCAGTCACATCCCTGCTTTCTTCAAAAGCCCTAGACCTCTCTAGACATGATTGAGAAACTGATCTTTATCTTTAGATGAGCAGCATCCTTAACATGGCAGCAATACCTATGCCACGAGCAAAGATTACTGTGGAATAGGATTCATTGCTTAAGATGTGGGATGCTAATTACGGTGTATTTTAATCTTTTCTGAGTTTATCCTGCCAATTAAGAACTTCACCCTGCCTTTCACAGGAGTGGAAAAATTCTGTCTTCTGTAAGAAAGATGTTTTCACAAAGTCTTATATCATGTTCTAAATTCTGGCGAACATTTTGTTGAACCTTGTGGATGACATTCTCACATCTCTGTGATCTTGTTCATGAAAGAAAAAGCCAGAGCAGAATGCTTCATCAGCTAATCCTCACATTTTACTTCCACACCCCTGGGAGATGTTCTCATTTTAGCTGACAGCTGTAAATTTTTATAATCACCACGTGATATCTAGTACTTGCAGTGTGCTGGCCACTTTGTCAGCTGCATTGACATTTGATAGCCAGGATACATCTAAAAGGACTTTTCAGGGAGATTGGTACTTTTTTCCTGTTGTCTTGAAGCACCACTGTGGTAGGACACTCAAATTCTGCAAAACGAGCAGACTGAGCCCTGTCAAGAGTAGTTCCATTGCAATCAATTATATTTGTCAACAAGAGCATTCGAGTATGACCCATGCATGGTAAACAATGCATGCACATCATTCTCACAGAAGCATCGTGTGAAACAGGGTCCACGGGAAATTGAAGATCTCAAAAATGTTTTGCATTTTCTTTCGTGAATTATGTAATACCAAATCGGACTTTTCTCTTTGCATTCCAAAATAATTTGCCCTTTCCGATACCCAAGTAGAGTTAGAATGTCTCTGTCAGCCAACTTTCAGGTTTTATCTCAACAGGTTTTCTCAAACTTACCATGTACTATTTTTATTTAGGAAATGTTTGTAGATAAGTGCGAGCAAGACACACAAATATAATTCTTGCCCTAAAAAGTGTTAAAAATCATTTGGAAATATTTTCTCCCAGTTTCTCGCTTTTCTATTCATCCTCTTAACAAAGTTTATAATCTTCATGATGTCCAGTTGTGAACTTGTGTTTGCATGAGTCATGAATTTAGTGTCAAGTTTAAGTATATTTTTTGTCTACTCCTATGTTTTCTTCTTTTCTAAACATTAGATTTCTACTTACATTTAACTTCATGAACAATTTTGAGTTAATTTTTGTGTAAAATATGAAACTTAGGTGAGGCTTATTTTTTACCTACAGATGTCCAATTGCTTTAGCACAATTTGTTGAAAAACCCATCCCTTCTCTTTTAAATTGCTTTTGGACTTTTGTCATTTAGGCAAATTTTTGTGAGTCAATTTCTGAGGTCTCTATTCTGTTCCATTCATCTGTATAACTATCACTCTGTAACTATCACACTGTCTTGATTTGCATCTGGAATATTTAAAGAAATCCCAAATCCAAAATTTAATAAAAACAACAATCAAATTAAAAATTAGAAAAATATATGAACATACATTACATTGAAAAGAATACATACATGACAAATAAGCAGTTGAAAAGCTGTTCAACACCATTAGTCATTAGGAAAATGCTAATTAAAACCTCAATCCAATGCAAATTAAACCACACATAACAGAATGGCTAAAATAAAAAAAAAATAGTGGTTACTCCAGCAATGGCAAAGATGAAAAGAAACTTAATTACTACACATTGCTGTTGGGAATGTAAAATATTACAGACACATTGGAAAAGAGTTTAGTGGTTTTTTTTTTTAATCTAACAATAAACAGTAATTGAAATATTGGGCGTTTATCCCAGAGAAATGAAAACTTACATTCACACATATTTGTGTGTGATGCTCATAGAACCTTTATTTGTAATGGCCAAAACTGGAAACGGCCCGAATATTTCTCAATGGGTGAATTAAGATTAAACAAAATGTGGTACACCCCTACCATGAAATACTACTCAACAATAAAAAATAACAAACTAATGCTATGCACACAACTTGGAGGAACAGCAAAAGAATTACAATGCATGAAACAAAAGGCAATCTCAAAATGATACACACTATGTAATCCCATCTATACAATACTCTTAAAATGGCAAGCTCATAGAGATGAAGAAGAGATTGGTGTTTGCCAAGGTTTAAAGATGGAAGGTAGATGGGTGTTGTGATGATGCCTGGGTATGGCTAAAGGAAAAGTACCAGAGGGCCTGGGATAACAGTATAGTTCTATGTCTTGCGCTTTAGTGACTTAAATCTATAAATGCGTTTTTATTGCAGATAAACACACACACACACACACACACACACACACACACACACACAATTGAGTGTACATATGCATAACTGGTGAAATCTGTAGATCATACTAATATCTATTTCCTGGTTATGATACTGTATTATAGCTATCCAAGATTAGTGAAGGCTAGGTCAGTGGTACACAGGATCTCCCTGTACATTTCTGTGCAACTTCTTGTCAATCTGTAATTATTTCAAGATAGACATTTAAAAAAACACTAGAACGATAAGCTTCCATGCATTACTTCAACAGCAGGCAAAACTAATCTATGGTTACACGAGTCAGGAAAGTGCATGTTCCTGTGGGAGGGGACGTAAGAGTGCTATAGACCAGGAAGGTATAAAAGTAAATCTTACAGGTACCTGGAGATGATTTACATCTTGATATGAATGGCAGTTTTATTGGAGTATGCTAGGTAAAAATTCATTAAGATTACACTTATATTAATATATTTCATTCACTTTTCTGTACATATGTTATCTCAACAAGCATTAAAAACCAGCTTATCTAATTAAAGTGATATGGCAACAAGAAGATACATAAACAATAAAAGAATAATAAGTAGTTGCAGTGCAATATATGCTAAATAAGCTGTGCAAAGAGAGAAAAGAAGGAAAAAACTCATTGGCACAGTGTTCATGGGAAACATAAAATTCGTCCTGTGACTGAAAAAGTTGTAGGATTACATAGCAAGACATCAGAGGAAAGTTGAAGGGCTTAAAAATACGTGACAACGATCTTGGGCTAGGCTAAAAGTGAGGGCTGTGGTCTCAAAAGTTACTTATAGGTGATGATGATGATAATGATGATAGTGTTAACTCATATACACAGGAACATTTAGTTTGACATTCATAAATGCTGCATGCAATGATCTCATTTAGTCCTCAAAACAAGTATATACCATTTTTCAGAGCATCCCTCTCCCTACTGAGTGGGACTTAACCTCAGTGTAATAGAAAACCTCTAGCTAAACTTTGTATGAGGAAGATTTAGTTACCATTTTCCCTAAAATGATACAATGTTTACACTAGGGAGAATAAAAATATAAAAAGAAGAGTTGGTGATTGAAAGTGATTGCAAAAAGTGATACCTAGAAACATGATGATAAAAGGCTGTTGTGTATAATGTTACTGCCCCGTCTTGTAGACTACTACTCAAAGGGACCGTGCGCAGCAGTAGGGACCAATCAGGAGATCTAGGAAGATGCAGTACACTAGTGATTGCATGTCTGTTGGTCACAGATAGTTTTACTGGAATTTGAAATATTTGAAGTTGATGAAAATTTGTATATAAAAGGAAGTATTATCCTTATCCTCCAAGCTATCATATAACTTGAAAAAATTGGTAAACCTAGGCATTAAAAAATAGCAGTTTTTATGTCATGTGACTTTTTGCATTCAATAATCTTAAAATAAGCATTGGTCTCATCTTCCATTTTAAATTTTTTTAATGATTGTTTATTTTGAAAAAGAGAGAACAAGGGAGAGTGGGGGAGAGGCCGAGAAAGTGGGGGAGAGAGAATCCCAATCCAAGAATCTGTGCTGTCAGCATAGAGTTGGATGCTTAACTGACTGAGCCAACCAAATCGCCCCTACTCTTCTTTTTAAATACAATATATAATGGCTCATAAAACATTGATATTTACGTCTCTCTTCTGTAACACTTCATCAAAAGCAAGCTCTTACACAAAATTATTAATGGACTCAGTCTAGCTATATCATTCCATCATCCCCTCTGGACCTAAGGTACCACATCTTGGCACCACATCACAAACAGTAAAGGAGAAAACCTATAAGACGTATAGGTCTTTAAGCATATAACATAAAACTGTTCATTACTTTTCTACAAATGTCATTGGCCCAACTTTATTTATGTGGCCCAGGTCCAGTCTCGTGGCCATATAATGCTGCGCAGGACCTGAGAAATGTGCTCACTGACTGAGCATTCAAGCTTCCAGTCAAAAGTAGGAGTCTTTTTTTTTTAATGGTAGAATAGATATCGTTGACATTAGTAGTGTCCATGAGAATAATATTTTTCATCACAACTATAGTAATCCTAAGGTCTGGTTTACTTTGGAGAAACAGTCCTCAAAATGTTCTGCTGGGTAGTGGTTTCCTGAGAAATTAATTGCCGACACATGGGTAAAGAATTCCATGGTGAGACATTTGGGAAATATTACTGGAAAGAAAAAAATGAATATCTTTCTGCCTGATTCCTGTAAGGACTTAATCTGCTATTGTGTATTTATAACCTTCCTAAATTAGAGTGATATGAGCATATTTTCTTGAGAAAATTTCTGGAGGAGAATTTAATAAAAATAGTATTTTAGAAATAAAACAATGGGAAAATTGAAATAAGGTTTATTATATTTTTTAAAAATTTTTTTAACGTTTTATTTATTTTTGAGACAGAGAGAGACAGAGCATGAACGGGGGAGGGACAGAGAGAGAGGGAGACACAGAATCTGAAACAGGCTCCAGGATCTGAGCCATCAGCCCAGAGCTGGACGCGGGGCTCGAACTCACGGACCGCGAGATCGTGACCTGAGCTGAAGTCCGCCGCTTAACCGACTGAGCCACCCAGGCGCCCCAAGGTTTATTATATTTTAATGATATCTGAATGACAGTAGCTTCTTTATCCCTATATTCATGTCACCTCTTAATATTGTACATATGGTAGATATATTTCCCTTCCAATCATTCAACATTATAATTTGGCTAGGCAAAATTCAAATAAGTGCATTAATCTTTATGGAAGGTATGAAAACATTTGAGTTTGCAAACATATTATGCAATACTAGAATTCCACAAGGATAGAAATATATTTTGTGCTATCATTATTATTATTTTCTGTGGTATCACCAACACCTTGAGTGATGCCACATACTTTGGGGAGGACTCAAATATTTGTGAAGGAAATTAATTCCACAGGAATTAGCCCTAAAAGACATACTATAAGCCACATTGATGGGTGTTAATTAATAATTTCTTCAGTAATTGAAAATTAATGTTTCTGTTTCAATTATGTCAGGACAAATGTGTATCTACACAAAGTTTGCTGAATTGCATCACTGAGTTGGTATGACTATCTAAAACACTGGAAATTTTATGTACCATTTTAACTCTCCTCAAACTGTTAATTATTGTGGGGTTTGTACAACCATATAGAGCTCTTTTTTTATTTTTATTTTTTTATGTTTATTTATTTTTGAGAGAGAGAGAGACAAAGTGTGAGCAGGTGAGGGGCAGAGAGAGAGGGAGACACAGAATCAAAGCAGCCTCCAGGTCTGAGCTGTTAGCACAGAGCCCAAGATGGGACTTGAACTCATGAGCTGTGAGATCATGACCTGAGCCCAAGTCAGACACTTAACCGACTGAGCCACCCAGGCGCCCCCATATAGAACTCTTTTGAGGGAACAACAAAGAAATTAAATGTCTTGTTTTCAACAAGGGAATATCTCTTTGAGAAGGTCCTAGCTAGGTTATAAAGATGTTTCTCAATTCTATAGCCTCTTATTAACTGCAGCATGTGCCCACAGTACCCCGCTACTTTACTAAAAAATGAGATTTTTCTAACTTCAATACAGTGTTAATAAAGTACCTGTTATTACATTTGAATAAATTTATTTCCTGATTAGACTTTAAAAAAGAGTTTTCTCAGGGTGCCTGGGTGGCTCATTCGGTCTAAGCATCCGACCAGCTTAGGTCATGATCTCCTGGTTCACAGGCTCGAGTCCCCTTTCAGGCTCTGTACCCACAGCTCAGGGCCTGCAGCCTGCTTCGGATTCTGTCTCAATCTCTCTTTGCCCCTTCCCCACTGATACTCTGTCTCTCTCTGTCTCTCAAAAATAAATAAACATTAAAAAAATTAAAAAGACTTTTCTCATTTTGGACTTCATCTATTTATTATTCCTTTGATCCACCTACCTCATCATAAGTGTCTCACCATTTGGTCTTTACCCCACTTACATATGAGTGTTTGGTCATCTAAATATTTTTGACCAGGTCATTGTAAATACAGGATTTTTTTTTCCTTCAACGATGTTATTCTGAAACACTTTGCTCCTAATCTTTCATTAAAGAAGCTTTTGTTGCTGCTAGAGAATCTCCGTGTCTCTCATTTCCCTTCTTATTCCAAAAATGAGTCAAAATAATTTTGGTCTTAGGATTTTGGGTGTGAAAAAAAGATACATGGAAGGACAGAAAGGAATATTCTGTTTATCAGCAGTAATACTTTTTAAGCAATAATATATACTTTTATTAATGTATACATGGGGTAAGATTATGAACTTAAAAAATAAAAACAAAGACTAAAAAATCCCATACACGGTAGTTTAAGAATCACCTCTAAGGACTGAAGAGAAGCCATATGGAAGATTAAAGAAAAGAAGAATGAGTTTATTAAATAAACTCCTTTTCTTTTATTAAAAAAAAAAGAGATCTAAAATAAAATGATCAAATGAGTATTTGGTCATTCCAGACGGTGAACTGTAAACGACTTTCTATACCTTTGTCTAAACCTTTGTGTTTAAACCTTTGTTTTCTAAATGTATTAAAATTACAAAAGCAAAATCTACTTCTGTGTGGCTGTTAAACTTGGCCTTGAATTTATAAAATTCTGAGACTTTATACGATTCTAAAATTTCTAAAACTGCTAGTAGCTGTTCATAGTTAATCATCTTAAATGTTAGTATTATACTCATTTTATTTATAAAAAGTATGCAACACCCTTCCTCTGATTATTGCCTCTTCCTGTGATACCACTACTAAGGTACTACTAGCTCAACACATGCATGGCGGCAACTTCAGGCTTCGCTTCATGTCTTCTGCTTTTTTTCCTCCCCTCTTCTCAGGATACACATTCCTCCTTTTGCAACAGAAGCATGCTCCCCGGACTTTAGTAATTTTCCGAAATGTCTCCTTTGTCAGCATCAGCACCGCCACCACCACAATGAGAAATTTGTTTGTATTTTTTGTTTGGTTACAACTGCACAAAGTTCTGTGTTTTTACACACAGTATTTCCTCCATCTGGATTAAAGGTCCCTCTATTATTTACATAGAATCACCTTTACGTTAAATCTCATTTTAGAGTCAGCCTTCTCTAGAGAGCCTTCTCTGGTGTCTCATCAATTCCATTTCTGCCCCATTCTACCTTGTACAAATTCCTATTGCTACAGAGAAATGGCCACTTTAAAGAGATTGATGTCACCCTAAAACTATATACTCATGGAACCCAGAGCCCCTGGATTGAGGCCTACTTTATGCACTATATTTACAATAGGTAAAAGCAGATATTTTCAGTTAAAAAAAATGTTTCTTTTGTGGTTTCTGCTACTTAAAAGGTGAGTAATTTGAAAGAGCTACTCAAACCTTATGAACAGTGATATCTTCACATACAAAATCACAGTAAGAAAATATCCTTTACAGCATTGCTGTGAGGATTCAATAAGATGAAGAACATGCCATGTCTATCATAGTTTCCCTCCTAGAGGTGCTCAGTACATAAAAGTTATTTTCCTGCATTGTCAATAGCCATTCTACCTCCATGCATACCAGACAGATTTAGTCTTAGAAATCCCTGACTGTTGTCTAAGAAGCCACTACTTAAACTTTGTGCAGAAAAAAAAAATTATGTTTTATTTCCCCAGACATTGAGACACGTAAAACGGTGTTACAGCCTGACTGTTCACATCCTCCCCAAAATTTATATGTTAAGTCCTAATCCCCAAGGTGATGATGTTTAGTGGTGGGGTCTTTGGGAGGTAATTAGGTTTAGATGAGGTCACAAGGATGAGGCCCCTGCGATGGCATTAGTGCCCCTATAAGAAGAGGAAGAGATGAGAGTGCTCTCTCTCTCTCTCTCTCTCTCTCTCTCTCTCTCTCTCTCTCTCTATATATATATATATATGCAATGTGAGGACACAGAAAAATGGTAGTCATCTGGGAGATAGGAAGAGTGTCCTCATCAGGAACGAAATCAGCTGGTACCTTGATCTACCAGAGCTTCCAGAACTGTGAAAAAATAAATGGCTACTGTGTAAATGATACAATCCATAGTTTTTTCTTACAGCAGCCTGAGCAGCCTATGACAAAGAGGGAACAGCCCCTTAGATAAAGTCCCCGTACTGTTCTCAGCAGTTTTCTTAAAAATGCAAGGACATAAGAATAATAAAATAGACTCTGTAATCAGGGCTCATCTGGGATTGGAAAAAGGAAATATGTACTAGGGAATGAAAAGCGAAGAAACAAGATTCTGAGGAATGTTTGTCCAAAGAGCTTTATATATAAATGCAATTTTATACATAAATGCAATTATATATAATGCATCACATTAATGGCATTGCTAGATCAGTGGCTGAAGGTATTTTTTTTTTCAAAATGAAGGAAGAAGAGAAGATTACAAAACAATTTTCATTTGAAATCCCACTACAATGAGGCCATTTTTTTAAATTTCTGAATATAGTTGACACACAACGTTACATTAGTTTCAGCTGCACAACTTCTCCATACATTATGTGGTGTTCACCATAAATATAGCTACCATCTGTCACCATACAATGTCATTGACTGTATTTCCTGTGCTGTGTCAAGCCATTGAACATTTTAATGTTCAATATTTAGTGGTCTTCTCAGGCTCTGCAGTAGGACAGATGGTTCATGTTAGTACTGTGGACTTTTTTATTTTTAATACTTTAACACAGCACTGAACTTGGACTGAGAATTCCTAAATCCAAGGAATGAATTATTTACTCATATATTAGACCTTGAGCTAATTTTCTCATTAGTAAAACATGGATTACAATGCCTACTTCAATAGTGGTGCTATACTGAGGAAATGAAATAATAGATTTGAAAAGTCACTGTGAACTTTAAAGCACATAATTATACATTATTATCATTATTACCATCATCATCATCATCATCACCACCATTAAGGTGTCTTCTTAGGTCACAGCTAAGATATAGTTCTGTAGATGGTGTAGAAGACCTTGATGAAATTTTTCCTTTTAGGCCTGAAGCTCCCTCTCATTTGTATTGAATGCCCCCCGCCTTTTTATTCAGGTAAACATAGAAATAATAAGTCATGACTTTGTACATTATTTTCATTAGGTCACATCAAGATTCATGTCCATTTCTTTCAGAAAAATGGAACCGTACATTTTTGTTAGAAACAGAACATGTAAAAATTTTCAAAGTTCCTATGAAAGACCTCTGTATGACAAAAGCAGAAAAGACTACACCTATTAACCTGCACTGTATAAGATAGGATTGTGATTTAACCTTATTTCTAATCATTTCTGCCTTAGCACAGCTTATAGGAAGTCCAGAGCACCCTTCCTTTCTCGAAGAGGTATCAGGTATGAGGAAGAATCTGGGTCTGCCACCAAAAACTGTGAGTGATCTAGACTTACTCAGATACCTAAGGAGGGAAAAAAGATCTCACAAGAATTTTGAAAACTCTGATAAAATATAAATTTTGTACAATACTGTTTAGTGTAAAATTCAAGGGAAGTTACCCTTGAAAAAGTCTCTCAAACTGTAGGTGTTCTGAATATTTCTTGATTCT